>NW_006408545.1:17718766-17722137 GCF_000296735.1 Chrysochloris asiatica
CCATGTAAACTATCATATAATTCACAATAAAACATTAAAAAAAAAATATATATATATATATAAATTTGTGGGCATACTCCTATCTTCCCTCCCACACCTATTCAATCTGCATGACTATTCAATTGTGCAGTGCCTTCCCCTTCACCCAAGTAGCATATGCATTAATTTCTTATCTAGTTTAAAACAGTCTGTTCCACCTTGAAATCTCCTTGACTTCCTCTTCTTTTGGAAATTCTGTAACTACACTAATCCCTCTTTTTATTATGTAATTGTCATTGTTAAAAATTGATACCTCTGGTTCCCTATATTCAGTCTAGTAGGGTTTTGTTTTGTTTTGTTTTGGGTTTTTTTTCTTTCTTTCTTTAGGGGAAAAAAAAAATATCTGGGTTGACTTTTGGGTGGTGCCCTCTGATATGTTAATCTCAGTTTGTTGTCTAGTGTTCGTTTTCTGCCCAAAGAATTCCATGTCATATTTCCTGTAAGTTGTTAAAAAAAATTCCTTTAACTTCTGTTTATCTGGAAATGTCCTAATTTTCCTGTCATGTTGAGGGGCAATTTTTCTGGGTATATGATTTTTGTTTGGCAATTTTTTGCTTCAGAGTTTTATATATCATTCCATTTCCTTCTTGCTTGCATGTTTTTTTTTGCTGGGAAATCAGAGCTTTTTATTTTTCCTAAACTGCTCTCAGAATTCTTTCCTTGTCATTGGTTTTGGAGAGTGTGATTATGATTGTTGTTGTTGTTAGATGCCATAGAGTTCATACCAACTCATAGTGACCCTATGCACAAGAGAACACTGCCTGGTCCTGGCCAACCTCACAATTGTTGTTATAACTGAGATCATTGCTGCTGCCACTGTGCACACTGTGCGTGTGGGTGTCCCATCTCGTTGGGAGTCTTCCTCTTTTACTCCAACCCTCCATTGTAATAAATATGATATCCTTCTCGAGGGATTGGTCCTTCCTGATAATATTTATGAGAGATGCAGGATTGCCATCCTGGATGCTAAGGAGCACTCTGGCTATACTTCTTCCAACACAAATCTGCTTGTTCTTTTGACAATCCATGGCACTTTCAATATTCTCCTCCAACACCATAACTCAAATGCATTAATTTTTCTATGGTCTTCCTTATTCACTATCCAACTTTCATATTCATAGATACTGAAAATACTATGGCTTGGGTCAGGCGCACCTTAGTCCTCAAACTGGCATCTTGACTCTTGAACATTTTGAGGAGGTCTTGTATAGCAGATTTGCCCAATGCAATATGTCATTTGATTTCTTGACTGTTGCTTCCATGATTGTTGATGGTTAATCCAAGAAAAACGAAGTCTTTGACAACTTCAATCTTTTATCCATTTATATGAATGTTGTTTATTGGTCCAGTGGTGAGGATTTTTGTTTTCTTTACAATGAGATGCAATCCATACTGAAGGCTGTGCTCTTTGATCTTCATCAGCAAGCAAACTTGTATCATCTGCATATTGTAGATTGCTAATCCTGTTAAACCCAATCCTGATGCCACATTTTTCTTCATATAATCCATCGTCTCAGATTATTTGCTCAGCATACAGATTAAATATGTACAGTGAAAGAATACAACGGTGACACACAACTTTCTTAATTTTAAATCATTCAGTGTTCCCTCATTCTGTTTGAACAGCTGCCTCTTAGTCTTTGAGCTTTGAGCTGTTGGTGTGTTCCTCATGAACACAATTAAGTATTCTAGAATACTCATTCTTCACAATGTTGTCCATAGCTTGTCATGATCCATACAATCGAGAGCCGTTGCAGAGTTAATAAAGCACAGATAAACATCTTTCTGGTAATCTATGCTTTCAGCCAAGATACATCTGATGTCAGCAATGATATCCCTCATTCCATGCCCTCTTCTGAATCCAGCTTGAATATCTGGCAGTTTTCTGTCAGTGTATGGTTGCAGCTGTTTTTGTATTATCTTAAGTAAAATTTTACTCACATGGGACATCAATGATATTGTCCAATGATTTCTACATTCCATTAAGTCACCTCTCTTTGGAATGGGCACAAATACAGATTTCTTCCAGTCAGTTGGTTAGATAGTTGTCTTGCAAATTTCTTGGCATAGATGAATGTGTGTCTCCCATGCCACATCAGTTTGTTAAAAGATTTCAATTTGTATTCCATCTATTCCCAGTGCCTTGTTCTTTGCCAGTGTCTTCAATGTACTTTGGACTTCTTCCTTCAAAATAATTGGTCTTGAGTACATGCTACCTCTTTGAGAAGGTTGAACATCAACCATTTCTCTTTGGTACAGTGACTCTGTGTATTCCTTCCTTCTCTCTCTCTTTCTTTTTTTTTTTGTAATTTTAAAAATATTTTATTGTGCTTTAGTTGAAATTTGTTTCATAGCCAATTTCAATCAATAATTCATATACAAATTGTTCTGTTACACTGGTTGCAATCCCTTCTGTGTGTCAACACTCTCCCTATTTCCTCTCTAGACTCCCCATTCCCAATTGTCTGGTTTCCTTGTCTCTTCCTCCCTTCTTAATTTTGGTTTTGAACACATGTTGCTTTTTTTGTCTCCTATAGTTGATTTTCCTAAGAAGCACATTCATCACTGTGGTCATTTTTTTTGGTAAAAGTGCCTCTGGGAATGTCTTGAGTTCAAGTTAGAAGTTGCCTTAGAGCAATAATTTCAGCATTACTCCAGTTTCTTTCAGACCATTAAATCTGGTGTTTAAATTTTTTTTGGTTTACACTTTTACCCATTCTAACCAGTACTTTCTATTGTACTCCAGGTCAGAATGGATGATCATTGTCACCAGGCATCATTTAGTTCTGCAGGTCTCTAGTAGAGGAGTCTATAGTGCATGTGGTCAATTGCTGCTTTGGATTCATTGTTTCACTGAGTCTTTGGTTTTCTTCATTTTCCTTTGCTTCAAGCAGGAAGAAACCAATAGATTCTTCTTCAATGCCTGTTAACAAGTTTTTAAGACCCCAGACTACTCACCAGACTAGGATGTAGAACATTATCTTTTGAACTGTGTTTTGCCATTAGGTCTAGCTGTTCCCCAAGACTATGGTCCTTAGTTCAGTAGTTCAGTCTTGATGTCAAAATAGGTTCTATAACTGTGCCCCGTATGTGCTCTATTATAAATATGTGTAGGCATGTAGCGTTTGTAGGATGTGCACTGGACTGCCAGAGTGCTAACCACAGGTTGGCAGTTCAAACACACCAGATGATCTTTGGAGACCCCATGCAAGGTCACTATTAGCTGGAACTAACTCTGGTAGCGTAGTGGTTACGAATCGGGCTGCGAACCTTAAGGTCAGCGGTTCGAAACTACCAGCCGCTCCGCGGGAGAAAGATGAGGCTTTCTACTC
>NW_006408545.1:17722237-17723010 GCF_000296735.1 Chrysochloris asiatica
TTTCTACTCCCGTAAAGATTTACACCCTCGGAAACCCTGTACAGGGTCGCTATGGGTCGGACCCGACTCGATGGCACTTAACAACAACAACAGCATTAAAAATCTTAGTGCCCTGGTGTGGTGCTGTAGGATAAGCATGGACCTGCTAACTGCAAGACTGGCAGTTCAAAACCACCGGTTGCTCCTTGGAAACCCTATACAGTATTGCTATGATTCAGAGCTGACTCAATTTAACAACACTAATTTACCTATGTATCTGCTCACAAATTTTTGTTTAGTTACTACTTTTGTTGCAGGATTGCTTATGCTATAGCATTTGTTATTGGTATTGTTACGTGATCTCAAATTGGCTCTTACTCACAGGGACCTCATGTACAATAGAAGGAAACACTGCCCAGTCCTATGACTGTAATTCTTGCTATGTTTGAGCTCATTGTAGCAATTACTATGTCAATCCATTTCATTGAAGGGCTTCCTCTTTTTTTTGTGTGTGTGCTAAACTTCTACTTTACCAAGCAAGCTATACTTCAGCAAAAAAAGAGGAAGACCCTGAATGATATGATTGATACAGTGGCAGCAGCAATGGGCTCAAGTGTAACAACAATTGTGAGGATAGTGAAGGACCAAGTGACGTTTTGTTCTGTTATATATAGGGTTGCTATGATTTGATGGCAACTAAGGAACTCTGGTAGTGTAGTAGTTACGAATCGGGCTGCGAACCGCAAGGTCAACAGTTCGAAACTATCAGCTGTTCCGTGGGAGAAAGATGAAGC
>NW_006408545.1:17723715-17726804 GCF_000296735.1 Chrysochloris asiatica
TTTGGACATATTGTCAGGAGGAACCAGTCACTGGAGAAGGATATCATGTTTGGTAAGGTGGAGGATCAGAATAAAAAAGGAAGACCCCCAACAAGATGGATTGGCCAAGTGGCAGCATCGATGGACTCAAGCATGGCAACAGTAGTGAGGTTGGCCCAGGATTGAGCAGTGTTTTGTTCTGCTGTGCATACGGTCACTATGAGTTGGTACCAAGTCGATGGCACCTAACAACAACAACAACAGCATACTTCTCCAGGGACTGGTCTCTCTTGAAAACATGTCCAAAATATGTGAGATAAAGTATCACCATTTTTGCTTCTAAGGAGAATTCTAGGTGAACTTCCAAGACAGATTTGTTTATTCTTCTGGCAGGTCATGTTATATTTAACATTCTTCACCAGCAGTATAATTCAAAGGCACCAATTTGTTTTTAATCTTTCTTATTCATTGGCCAGCTTTTGCATGTATAAAGCAATTGAAAACACTGTGGCTTGGATCAGGCATGTCATAGTCCTCAAAGTGATATCTTTGCAGCTTCAAGTTATTCTTTTAATACCATCAGTTATTGATCATATGTTACCTCTTGAAATAGCTGAATATTGATCAATTCTTTTTGATCAATGTCTCTGTGTATTCTTTTTTCTTTTTATGCTTTCTGTGTTGTTCTATATTTTGTCCATCGGGCTGCGAACCTTAAGGTCAGCGGTTCGAAACTACCAGCCGCTTCGCGGGAGAAAGATGAGGCTTTCTACTCCTGTAAAGATTTACACCCTCGGAAACCCTGTACAGGGTCGCTATGGGTCGGAACCGACTTGACGGCACTTAACAACAACAACAACTATTGATGAATGCCATCAAGTCAGTTCTGACTTACAACAACCCTGTATAGGATTTCCAAGTGATTGTGGGTTTTAACCACATCCTTGTGGCTACCAGTGCAGTGCTTATCCTATAGTGCTACACCAGGACTCCATATTTTGCCCATAGAATCCTTCAATATTGCAACGCAAAGCTTGAAAATTTTCTTTAATTCTTTTAGTTTGAGAAATTCCAAGTGTGTTCTTCCCCTTTGGTTTTATAAGTTCTGATCTTTGCACATTTTATTATAGTATTTTACATTGTCTTCTTGATCCACCCTTTGAAATCTCCCATTCAGCTATTTTATGTCATCATTTTTCTATTAGCTTTAGATAAGTTACATTCAAGAGCATGTTTCAGTTTCTTTTGTTGACATCTATTTTATTCTGTTCTTTCTTTTTTGTCTTTTAAATGACATTTTGCTTTGTTTATGTAGGATATTCTTGATATCATCCCCAAAGTCATCTGGTCTTTGATCATTAGTGTTCAATGAATCAAATCTCTTCTTGAGATGGTCTCTAAATTCAGGTGGAATATCCAAGTTGTACTGTGACTCTCAGGGATTTGTTTGTTTGAAATAAGCCTTTTCACTGTTTTTAGTTAAAGAAAAGCAGTCTTTCCCAAAGGCAACAAGTGAACTGAAGGTCAGGAGGAAGCTGGGTGTGGACCCTCACAAGCTCTTGTTCTAGCCCCCAGAAGTGGTCAGAGAGGACTTCATGGAAGGAGAAGGCCAGGAGCTCAGGAGTGGTTGGTACAGCAGAAGGAATCCTTTGGTGGGGTGGGTAGGACACCAACTCAGCCTTGGTCTCTAGATTGTGACAAGTGGGCTCTTAGGCAATTTCCACTTGGGGTTGGTTTGTATGATTGACTATTCTTCTTGGGGGACTTCCTTCTCCTTTTGATGATTTCTGCATCATTCAATATTTTACTCAGAATTCTCCATACCACAAGTTGAGGCAGTTCTCTCAACTTGAGAAATGAGGAGCATGCTCTTTCCTTTTGGTTTTCTAACTCCAGGCCTTTGCACATTACATTATAATTATGACATATCTTGGTTATTTTCTTTAGAGGGTCTATCCTGTTTGGGGTTCATTTAACTTCTTGAATATATATCTTCTTGTCTTGTATTGTGCTAGGGAAGTTTTCTTTAAACAACTCTAACAATTTTCTCTGTGTTTTTTTGGTCTCTTCCTTCCTGTTCTGGAATTCTGATCACACATGTTATTCCTATTGATGGTGTTCCACATAACTCAGGTTTTGGATTTTTTTGTTCTTTTCTTTGTTTATTCCTCAAGCATATTAATATTGAGAAATTTGTCAAGCCCATTAATTCAGCTTTTCATAGATTCCGTTCTACTCCTTTGTCCTTTCAGCATATTATCTATTTCTGAAATCTTAGTTTTAATCTTGTGGATTTCTTTTTGTAGTTTTTGTATGGTTTCTCATTTAAAATTTATTTTGTCAGTTTGTTCTTGTAGTGTTTTCTTGAATTTTTCTAAAGTTTTGTCTGTTTTCCTTGTTTATTTCTGCAGCATGTCTAATATCATTCTTTTAAATTCCTTATCAGGTAGTTCCAATGCCATATCCTAATCAGAAAGGTCTTTTAGCTATCTATTTTAACCACTTGTGTAGTAAATTTTAAAGTTGGGGAGTGAGATGTTTCCAACCTTATTCTTCTTCTTAAGCAGTTCTTTGTTTATCCTGGGTCCCTTTCCTTTCCATATAAAGTTTGTAGTATTTTTTTCCATCTCTCTGAAGAATATTGTTGGAATCTGGATTGGGATTGCATTATATGTGTTAATTTGTTTTGGGCAGTATTGACATTTTCACAATGTTAAGTCTTCCTATCCAGGAGCATGGTACATTCTTCCAGTTTTGTAGGTCTCTTTTGGTTTCTTATAGTAGTGTTTTGTAATTTTCTTTGTATAAGTCCTTTGTTTCTCTGGTTACATTTATTCCTAGATATTTCATCCTTTGGGTGACTATTGTAATTGGTATTGCTTTCCTAATGTCCTTTTTAATGCTGCTATTTTTGTTATAGAGGAATCCAACTGATTTTTTTATGTTGATCTTATATCCTACCACTTTGCTGAATCCTCCAAAGATGTCTTGTAGCTTTTTTACCGAGTCTCTGGGGTTTTCTACATATAGGATCATATAGTCTACAAATAGAGAAAGTTTTACTTCCTCTTTGCCAATTTGGATGCCTTTAATTTCCCTGTCTTGCCATA
>NW_006408545.1:17728548-17729527 GCF_000296735.1 Chrysochloris asiatica
CTTTATCTATTATGCTGGGTTTTGCCTTAAAGTTTATTTTATCAGAGATTAGTACTGCCACTCCTGTTCATTTTTAATTGCAATTAGCTTGGTATGTTTTTCCCCCATCCTTTGACTTTTAATCTGTTTTTGTCTCTTTGTATGAGATGTGTCTTTTGTAGACAGCGTATTGAAGGATCTTGTTTTCTTATCCATTCTGCCACTCTCTATCTCTTAACAGGTGCATTTAATCCATTCACAGTCAGTGTAATTATCAATAGGTATGGATTATTGCTGTCATTATGTTTGTTTTTTTGTGCTGTTGCTGTTTTGTTTTGTGTGTCTTCCTTTGTTGAGTTCATGCTTTTTGTGTTCTTTCTTGTGAGTTTCCTCATAGTTTTAATGTTTCCATGATCTTCTTGGAATTTTATTTTCTTGGTATGTTGTGAATTGTTAATTTTCTTTGAGGTTGTGTTATAGTCCATTAACTTTTCTCTGCATTTAGTGCAGTCTATTATATCCTGTAATCTACCTAACCTTCTCACCATCTGGGTCTCTGTTCCTACTGTTTACCTTCTTTTACATAGTAATTGTTTTGATCATAGACTGACCTCCCAGATTCTCTGAGTTTGTTCTTATAGTTTTGTTGTATTGTCAACTCATCCTTTGTCAATTTAATTCTGGGAGGTGCAGCCGCATATGACAATCTCTGGTTGTCTGTTCTTGTTGGTTCTCAGTCCACAGAATTCCTTTTAGGATGTTTTGTAGTGCAGTGTTGGCTTTGGAAAAATCCCTTAGCTTCTGTTTATCCTGTAATGTTTTGATTACACCGTCATATTTGATTGATAGCTTTGCTGGATAAAGGATTCTTGGTTGGCAATTTTTGTCTTTCAGGGTTTTATATGTCTCCCCATTGCCTTCTTGCTTGCATGGTTGCTGCTGAGAGATCCCAGCTTAATCTGACTTGCTTGCCTTTTTATGTGACACTTCTGTTTTCCCT
>NW_006408545.1:17729627-17742058 GCF_000296735.1 Chrysochloris asiatica
ATCTTTTCACTTTTCAGGATGTTAGAGAATTTTTCTTCCAGCAGTTCTTCAACTATTTCCTCTGTGGACTTGTGTGATTCTTCTTGTTCTGGAATTCAAATAATTCTTAAGTTGTTCCTCTTCATGCTGTCCAACATGAATCTTAGACCTTCAGATTGTTTTTATCCTTTTCTGTGTTTGTTCTTATGTCTTAGTGGTATTGAGAGATTTGTCTTCCAGCTCACTGGTTCTGCCTTCCATCTCTTCTATTCTACTCCTTTGTCTATTTCTGTTATTCTATTATTGATCATTTGGACCTCTTTCTGTAGGTTTTGAATTGTTTCCAATGCTGTATCTATCTTATTTGATTGTTCCTGTAGCGCTTTCCTGACTTCTTTATTTTTCTCAACTCCATTGTAAAGCATTTTGAAACATTTTATAATCATTTTTTCTGAATTCATTCTCAGGCATTTCCAAGGCCTGCCCTCCCAGAATGGAGTCTACCTCTAGGTCATTTGTCTCAGACATTTTATCTTGTTTTTGGACATATGCTGGTATGGTCATCTGCTTTTGATTGGACATGTTTAGTGTTTATCTGTGGCCTTAGTACTTAATTGAGCATGTGTTTTGGTATTTTTTATGCTTTCTGATTGCTTCCAGGTAGATGTAATTTGGATGTGGGCTTCCCTTTTCACTCTTCTTATTGCTTGCAGAGTAATTTTCACACGTGTTGTCTATTTTCCTGGTATATGGCAGTTGTTATTGGTTTTTGGCTGGGTTTTGGTGTTTTATAGAGTGTGATTGACTATATGGCACCAGTTGCTAACTCTTCTTTGGTAATATATATAGAGAAAGAGTCCCCCAAAGGTAGAAGGGGGAGCATAAAACAGCACCAGAAAAAAAATAAAAAATAAAAACAAGAAAAAAACAACAACCAAACAACAACAAAAATAAAACTAGACTGAATACCTCAGTCTATAATCACAGAAAAGGGAGAGGACGGAGAGTAGGAAAAAAAAAAAAAAAGTCTGTAGACTAATGTGAGTATGACTTTAATGTCCTCTCTTCAGCTTCTTGCTTTCAAAGCTTCCTGAGAGATTTCAAGATGCCACTGCTGGTTATTATGCCATACCTCAGGATTTAATTTAATTTTCGGCCTGTTTTGTTTTTAAACTCTCTTTCCCTCTCTACAGCCCTGTCCTGGCCTTTCCCATATTAAAAAAAAAAAAAAAAAGTTCAGGGCCTGGTCTTGGGCTGAGTATCTGTGCGCATGCATGGCAGAAGAACCCACCAGTAGTGAGGGTGGTGGGTGTTCACTTGCTCAGGCACCCCAGCCCCCAGTCACTAGAATGGAGGTGTGCAAACAGTGGGGGGGGGGGGGTAATGAGCAGATATGAAAAAAAAAAAAAATCAGAACAAAGCAAAACCGACAAATGTATTATCCACCTTTGCCCCAATATTCCTGTGGTGTTTTTCTGTGGTGTTTCTGCTCCCCTGCTTGGTCTTGCCGTTTGGTTTCACCCAAGTTGTTGGCTCTGGGCCGCCAAGCCCGGTAGATTCAGAAGTACGCGATTTCTTACTTCAGCTTCAAATTCCACTAGTTATAAGCACCCAAGCTTTTAAAATATTTCTAGCTATGTGGTTCCGAGTTTTGGAGCTCTGTCCTGGATCTGCTTTGCCAGGTATTCTGTGGTATGGCTGACAGACAACTTCATTGCACCTCCCGCCATCAAGCCCAGCCTCTTAAACACTTTTATATCTTTTATTTGAATCAATGTGCCCTTTAGCTTCTTCCCATCTTGTTATTACAATTTCGCAGCCTCCTTTTCTTGAACCTCCTTTTGTTCTTGTTTTCTAAATACTGCAGTTGCCTTCAGCTCAGCCTTTGGTCTTCTTCTTCTATGTTTGTATGTATTCCCTAGGTAACTCCATCCTATCCCATGGCTTTAAGTACTACCTTTAATTACTAGTTCAATTTCGATTTCTCTCTTGAATTCCAGACTTTTAAAGCTAACCTCCCTGTGTCACAATTTCTTCATCTGTAAAGTGGGGATAACAATAGTTGGACTACTCTCCTGTATTCTTGGTGGGACTGCAAAATGGCTCAACCTCTGTGGAAATGGCATAGCACTTCTTCAGAAAGTTGGAAATAGAAATTTCATATGACCCAACAATCCCTCTACTTGGTATATATCTTCAAAATATAAGAGTCAGGACACAAGTAGATAGATACACATGCTATTCATTGCAGGACTATTCACAAAAGCAAAAAATGGAGACAGCCTAAGTGCCTACCAGTGGAAGACTTGACAAACAATTTTAGTGCATTCACATAATGAGATATATACAGCAGTGAAAAATGATGAATCTGCAAAATACCTTATAACATGGATGAGCCTGGAGGACATTATGGTGAGTGAAATTAGTCAATCACAAAAGAATAAATATTGTATGAGATCACTATTGTAACAGCTCAAGAAAAGTTTTCATTCTAGAAGAAACATTCATTGATGATTACCAGGGTTTGGAAGGAAGGGAGAGTAATTTGCTCGCTAGAGGATACACACATATTAACTAAGATGATGGGGAGGGCAATATATAAGAAGGGTGAGGGCAAAATACAAGAAGGAGGTTAGCAGAAGAATGATGAAGATAGGTGAAGACACAAGGAAGTAAGTAAGAGGTAAAGGGGATAGAAGGAAGTAGTGTTCTGCAGTGCTCTGCAGATAGATACATGGACGGAGACACAGGTTGAATGGCTGTGGGAGAAAGAATGAGAGAGTGCCCTTAAATATTTAAGTTTGAAAGAGGATATTTGTACATGAGTATTTACCCTTGCTGCAAACACAACTATAAATGTGGTGGAGTGTGTTGTTGTTGTTGTTATGTGCCATGGAGTTGGTTCCAACTCATAGCGACCCTGTACAGGGTTTCCAAGGCTGTAAATCTTTACAGAAGCAGAAAGCCTCATCTTTCTCCCATAGAACAGCTGGTAGTTTCGAACTGCTGACCTTGCGGTTCGCAGCCCAATTCACAACGACTACGCTACCAGAGCTTCTTGTGGTGGAGCATATGATGGACAAAATGGGGAAAATTTCTTAGATATTATCAAGCATCTTAAGGCAATCAGTTGCTGGGCCTGGGGACCATAGTCTCAGGGAACATCATGGTCAATTAGCATAACGTAAGTCCACAAAGACAATGTTCTATATCCTACTTTGGTGAGTAGTCATTGTGATGTTAAAAGCTCATGAATGGCCACCTAAGGTGCAGCTATCAGTCTCTCTGTGTGCAGCAGAAAGAATAGTGATGAAAATTTAAAATGCTTTAGGATCAATTAGTCCAACAAACTAATGGAATATATGAACATCAATCTCTACAACTCTAAGACTCAAAAAACTAGATGGTGCCTTGCTACCATTACCAACTGCCCTGAAAGGGATCACATTAGAAGATCCTGGATAGAGTGGGAGAAAATATGAAACAAAACTCAAAATTCTTTTAAGGAGACTGGAGGCACCTGAGACTGGTCCTTGACCCCCCTTCAGGTCTGGTAAGGAACTTACCCTCTTGGCTCAATTTTTAGCCAATCAGTAGATTGGTATATAGGGGGTACAACAACACTGGTAAGGTATGCTAAACATGGAATGGTCAATCATTCAAAATCAAAAGGGCAACATTTACCTGGGAACAAAGTTGAGAAGGGATGGGAAGGTGGGTGGAATGGGAATAAGAACCACAGGGAGGAAGTGGGATCACCGTTGTTACATTGAGGGGATTGCAATCATTGAGAACCTTCACTCAATTAACACTGAAAAGTTTAAAAATACATAAATAAAATAATTATAGGACTAAGATGCACCTGACCCAAACTATGAGATTTTCAATCATCTCGTTTGTATGTGAAAGTTGAACAATGAATAAGGAATACTGGAGAAGAATTGGTGCTTTTTAGTTATGGTGCTGGAGAATATTAAAAGTAGCACGAACTGCCAAAAGAACAAACAAATCTGTGTTAGAAGAGGAACAGCCAGAGTGCGCCTCAGAAACCCTATAGCGAGATTTTGTCTCTCATACTTGACACATGTTATCAGAAGAAGGACATCATGCTTGGGAAAGTGAAGGGTCAGTAAAGAAGAGGAAGACCCCAAAAAGATGGATTGACACAGTGACAACAGAAATTGGCTCAAATGTAGCAATTATGAGGACGACGCAGGACCAGGCAGTGTTTCATTTTGTTGTGCATGGTTCTCACTGTGAGTTGGAACCCACTCAATGGCAAATAATAACAACAACAGCCTCAAATTATTAACATTAAATATTCTCTTTGCATCTCCAGATCTATTCTTTATCTTTCTCCACTTTGCTCAGTGCTCGGGAAGGCTGACCTGCGTGAACTGCATCAAATGATTATTGTGTCCCCTGACTCTTCTGATTGGTCTAATTGAATGAAGGCAAAGGCCCATCAGAAGATGGGATAAGGAAGGTGTTCCTGTCAAGTTATGGGTTGGCAGTAGCTGCCTTCCTTTCCTAAAGGTCACCGGTCATGCTGGACAGTCAGCAGTTACAGCCCACTCTCCTGGTCCCAGTAATTGCTCTCTCCCCAGTTCCCTTCTGGCAGCCCTGCTGGTGCTAGCTCCAGGGGGCTTCACTATCCCCGTGTTGGTTTCCCTTAACTGTGCTCACACCTTTATAAATAGTACCTTCATTTATAACTCTCTTCAATTACCTGGTTTGAGCATACCATTTGTTTCCTGCTGGGGCTGACTGGTTCAGAACTATTAGGGTGATATTTGTAAAGTGCTTAGAACAGTGTCTGGAATATAGTAAGTGCCTTAGAAGTGTTTGTTAAGTAAATAAATGAATTAACTGACCTGTCCATTTTGGTGTCTAAAACTAATTATTTGATTTCCACTCATCTCAACGTATCACTTCCGTCACCCCAGTTTTTCTCTACTCACTAAAAACCTCTGCACTCTCTCGTTTGCTCAAAGCAAATGACCTTCGAGTCATTCCTTTCATAACCTATATCTGATTTTCCTTTAACATACTTTTAGAACCCTACCATTTGTCTTCATCTCCAACACTGCCACTGTACTCCAAACCACCATCCTTTCTCATGGGAATTAGGGTTATAGATCCCTATCTCCTGCTCCTATTTTTACCCCCCAAGTGACTATTCTCAATGGAATAGTGATTTTTTAGAAACATAAGTCAGATCATGGCATTTCCATGTCACTCAGTGATCTGACCACAGTTCTCTCTCTAATACGTCTCTTCCCTTTGCTCACTCTGTTCTAGCCATATTGACCTTCTCCCAGACTCCCACCTCAAAACCTGCACCTCTGCTTCTCTCTCTGCCTAGGAAGCTCGTCTCCCAGACACTTATATATCTTGCACCCTCACTTTATAGATGGTGCTTCCTAAATGCTATCTCCTCCTAAAGACCTTCCCTGATCTTCCTAACCAAAGAAGCATCCTCTACTGCTTACCATCCCTTCACCCTGCTTTATTTTCCTTCAATGACATCACATACTTGTTTATAGCTTGTTGTACGTCTCCTACATCAGAGTGTAATTCCATTGCATATTTTGTTCACTTCTATATCTCTAGCCTTAGAAGAGTGATTAACATTTAGCAGGCATTCAATGCATATTTGTGTAATATGTAAATGAATTTCCTTGTGCATAATTTTCTAAGGCCTAAGAGCAATAGCTACTTGCACTTGTGTGCATATTTCTTCATAGGTTCTCAGAACATGTCTGAACACTAACTTACTCATCTTCATGACATTCTGTAAGTAGGGGAGGAGAAGAGCCATAGAACTATAATTCACTGAATGATATACACAATGACCGCTAGTTGCATATGGAGATATTTAGTTCTTCAGGATCTTAATGCCCTATAGTTTGAAGATGAGCATGCCTCCAGAAATGTTGCTGACCTTGTTTTCACTTACCTCATGATCACAATATACATTGGAATTCTATCTTGGAAGAATTTATTCATTTTGTAAGAGTGAACATTTTTCTATATGACCTGGCCAGTAATAATATACTCAGTCAATATGAATTCTCAATGATTAAAATTATTTCCATACTGGAAAAACCACAACTGGAAGTTGTGATTTCAGGATTCACAAATGCACATATGATGACATGAAGCACTGATTTCAGATTTTCTCTGAAACTTGTTTCCCATATTCAGTTACCTGTTGTTGCTGTTGTGTGCTTTTGAGTGAGTTCTGATTCATAGCAACCCTGTTTAGGGGTTCTGAAAGCAGTTGGTGTGTTTGAACTGCCAACCTTTCGGTTAACTTTCCAGAGCTAATCCTATGGGCAGTTACTAAAGAGATAGGTTAATTTGCAATAGTAACACTAGCAAGCTACTGTTGTTGTTATAAGTTGCCATTGGTTCCAACCCAGAACCATGCACAACAGAACGAAACATTGCCTGGTCCTGTGCCAACCTCACAATTGTTGTTGTGTTTGAGCCCATTGTTGCTGCCACCTTGTCAATCCATCTTGTTGGGGGCCATTAGTGTCCTGTTAATATTATTGCATAAACACATTGCTTTCTTCCTGCCTCCTATGTATGATCTGGATTAAATATTTCAATGTAAATTTATGAACAATGTAAACAAATCTATATATTTTTGACATCAATATTTTCTCAGGAGAGTATACACAATACACCTTTCAGATAAATACACTAATAATTCAGCTTTCAACTAATAATTCTAGAGTAAATCACACACTAAAATGACATTTTACAACATGTTTATTTGTGTACAAAATATGTAATTTATTGGTGCATATGCAGCAAAATATTCTATCACATACAGTAAAAATACACCTTTTATTCTCTTCCCTTCCCCTCCTCCCCCCATCCTTGGAAATGGCAACACTGTTTTGGCAGTTCAGCAGCTAAAAATAAAGTGCTATAATTAAGCAGTATTGGAATGTCTTCACTTGACAAATGTGATGTACAATTCGAGTATACAACCACATCTTTGTTGGGTTTACAGAACAGGAAGCTCCACATTCTGAACACCTCCAAAAGATACAAATATTTGTATATATATGTACACATGTATACACTGTATATGTAAAGTGCCAACAAGCCTCTTTATCTTTGTGAGATTGTTGCATTTATTTAGCTTTCTATTTTGATGCTTTTTTTTTTTTTTTTTAATTTGAGATCTTTCTTTCCAAAGTCAAATGCACACCAGTGGGATCTTGAGTTCATCATCAGGCACTGAGAAGCTCACCAAAGGCTGGCCTGTTGGGGGTGTGGTGTTGAGAGCGTGCGGAGGGTGCCTTCAGACCTCACTAGGGGACCTGGAGCGGAAGGGCACTTTGGACTGGAAACAGCCACAGAACAGGAGCCACAGGGCGCGCTGGATCTCCTGGTTGCGGAAGGCATAGATGATGGGGTTGATCATGGAGTTGTAGGTAGCTGGCAGCAGGGTGACGTAGGTGTAGACGGCCGGGTCCTCGTGGCTGCCCACCACGCAGTAGATGGCAAAAGGCAGCCAGCTGGCACCGAAAGTGCCCAGCACCACTGCCAGCGTACCCACGCCCTTCCTGGTGGCAGCTAGGTGCGGCGGGGCCAGGCAGTGCTGCTGAAGCGCGATCTGATGCGCGTGGCGCCAGACCACCTGGCAGATGCGCACGTACAGGTGCAGCATGATTCCGAAGACCGCGAAGAAAGTGGCTGAGAGCAGCGCTACGTGGCTGCGCGTCAGCGGGCGCACCACGCTGCAGGCGGCTGGCTCCGCCAGGCAGTTCCAGCCCAGCACAGGCATCAGCCCTAGACCGATGGACACCGTCCAGGTGGCCGCGAGCAGGAGGTGCACACCCAACAGGGTCCGGCGGGAGTAGTAGGTGAGCGCGTTGTACAGAGACAGGTATCGGTCCACAGTGATGGCTAGCAGACTGCTCACCGAGGCGGCGAAGGAGGCCACAAGGAATCCCACGGTGAGCAAGCTTACGGTCTCCGAGGGCACCAAGTACTGGAACACAAAGTGAAGGATAAGGCCGCAGCCAGCTAGGAGGTCGGCGGTGGCCAAGCTGCCCACCAGCACGAACATCGGCGTGCGCAGCGCCGGGGTGGTTGCGATGAGAGCCACCACCAGCGCATTCTCGCCCGCTATCACGGTCCCCGACACGCATAGCAGTACGTCCCACGGGTTCACCGCAGACAGCAGCAGCCCCTGGGGCCCGGCGGGCAGCTGTGATGACAGCTCCAGCGATGTGTTAGCCCCGCCGCCGCCTCCCAGCGCCGTCGCAGCTGCAGGGGCACCCCATTCGCTGGTGTCCGACGCCCCTGCCGCGGTGGCCGCCGCCGCCGCTCCCTCGGCCGTCACCGCCACCACCTGAGACTCATTGAGTGAGGAGGCGCTCGCGTTCATTGCGGCTGGATGCTGCACCCTGCGTGGAGAGGGAGAGCGCCCGTCAGGTGTGCGGTTAAGGTGGCCAGAGAATTTCCCGATGTACGGCTGCCCTGGTCGTATTGCCCGTCCCACCCAGCAGAGAAGAGAGGCTAAGGGAAGTGCTAGCCCCAGAGAAATAAAACACCTGTTGAATGAGGTTGTGAAATGTGCACAAGTCCCCGCGCGGACCTCTGAGTTTTTACTCGTACGGATAGTAGCATGCACTCACATACACACAGATCAATCCTGTGAGTGTGCTTTTAAGTGCACACACATCCTTACACACCGAGTAGGGGGGCGTTAGTCCAGGCTGTTTCTGTGAAGGGCCACCTGGGTAGTGGCGTTCTCTAAGGTTGCGCTGCGGAGTCGTTGTCCGCGGTGCTGAACTAGAAGTTTTTTCCTAGTGTCGAGCGGAGCGAAGCCAGCAGTCCCCAGGGACTCCTAAGAGTAGATGCTGGTGTCTTTGGGGGTGTGGAATAAAGCGTGGCTCCCCTTCTCTTGTTTTGGAAAGGACGGTCCCTGGCCATTATTAACCCCTTACCCTACCTACACCTTAAATTTCCTCCCCGGAGCCCAGCCGCTCACCTGGGGAACTAGGATTCGCTGGTCATGGGCACCGTGGCTGGGCGCTGGTCTGCGCTCCTTGTGCAGATGGAGCGGTTGCCTGCAGTAGGTGGTCGCAGCTGGAGCCAAGCGGAGCGCCAGGCGCTTGTGGCTGTGCCGGCGCCGCGGGAGTGAGAGAGGCGGTCACTAGAACGGCGACTGCGAGCTGCGCGTCCGATGGAGATTGACAGTCACAGCGCGGTGACGTCAGGCTCCTGACTCCGGAGTGTGAGCTGGGCCCTTACTCTCTTAGTCTTCCCACCCTGCTTCTCGTCTCCCCTCCAAGCCCCACCCGCCACCCCGCCCCAAGCGCGTCTGAGATGGATGCTGGAGCGAGCAGAAGCTCCCACAGCTGCCTCTGGTCCAGAACCTTCAGGAAAGGGATGGGGAGAGGGAGAAAAGGAATGAGGAAGAAACTTGAGCCTTGGAGGAGAGGAGAGCTGGAAGGGAAAAGGTGATAGATGAGTGACTGGAGCAAAGACCACAGTTAAAGACCTGTGAAGGGAGCAGGTTCAAGTGTAATGGGACAGGAATGAGCTGTGAGTGTTCCCTAAAAACACAGATTTGGGGAAAATGCTGCTTTTAAGGCCAGGATCGCCAAACTTCATCTCTCATACTTCAGACATATTGTTAGGAGGGACCAGTCACTGGAGAAGGATATCATGTTTGGTAAGGTGGAGGATCAGAGAAAAAGAGGAAGACCCCTAACGAGATGGAGTGGCCAAGTGGTAGCATCGATGGACTCAAGCGTAGCAACAGCAGTGTGGTTGGCCCAGGATCAGACAGTATTTCGTTCTGTTGTGCATAGGGTCGCTATGGGTCGGTACCGACTCGATGGCACCTGACAACAACAAACTCACCAATTGTTCCGTGGAAACTCTATACATGTTCGCTATTAGTCGTTAGGAACTCAAGGCATTTAAAAACAACAGTGCACGTGTAGGAATCCCTGGGTGGTGTGAAAGGTTAGCTTTTGATTACTAGAGGAAACCCTTGGCTGTTAGAACTCCCCCAGAGGCATCTCGGAAAACATACCTAGTTTTCTGTGTTTGAAAGGTCAGAGTCTTGAAAATCCTTTGGAGCAGTTCTACTCTGCACACATCAGGTTGCCACGAATCCAAATTGGTTCAAAGTCAACTAACAACAGCGTGTCCATGTTGAGTGGAGCCAGGGGAGAAATAGGAAGTCTTGGGGAAGAGATAAAAGATGACTAAAGAAAGGGCATGGGAATATCTAAGGAAAAAATCCCTTCATTTAGAGGTTACCGGTGCAATTCCTTTATCTGCCTCCACTCCTCCTTCTATGTGCCACTCTTTCTTCTGTTACACTACACAGCAGTTTTCACCTTGCTCTTCTCCTAGTCTGATATCAGCAGCTGATCATGCCCTTGGAACTTGCTCTTTAATTAAAGGCCAGGTCTTGTTAGAAAAGAAGAAAATGGGAAAATGTGATTAACTTTCCTGGCAAAGACTTTGCCCTGTTAATTAGTAGCCTATAAAACAAATTACAGGACGAAAATAGTGCTGCACCAGACTTCAGTGACAGGAGTTTTGTTTTCCTCCAAGATAAATCAAGATTTTGGTTTAAAGGTGTTTTATTGTGTCAATAAAATGCAAGTATAAACTTTTTTCTTGTTTTTTTTTTTGAGGGGTTTTGGGGGAGTCAACCAGAATTTCCAATAGCTGTACTTGGGTGAGAGCTAAATAGTTACTGTTTTGAAAATAGTAAAATAAATGATGTTCAGGAGCCACATGTTTTGAAAAAACGGAGAGTTGCCCTTTCTTGTTAGTCTACTTTGCATTTCTTCCTGTGTACCCTTTTACCTGGCTTCAATTTATCTCCGACCTCAGAGACTTCAAAAGGAAAAACAGATTTGGATTGTTCACAGGTTCCCTCTAAGGAATCCTGGTGTGGCACTGTAGGATATAAGCACTAAACTTCTAACTACAAGGTTGGCAATTCAAACACACCAACCGCTTCTCGGAAACCCTATACAGGGTTGCTATGAATCAGAACCTACTGGACAGCACTTAAAAACAACAGCAACAATTTTCTCTAAATCTGATTCTCACATTCAGATTGTTGTTGTTAAGTACCATGGAGTCATTTCTGACTCATAGCAATCCTATATAGGGTTGCTGAGGAGCAGCTGGCAGGTTTGAACTACCAATCTTATGATTAACAGGCCATTTCCTCCTGCCAAAACGTAACTGAACTTCGTTATAGGAAAGAAGCTTCAATTCTTTGCTGCAATAATTAGTGTAGGATCATAAAATGAGCTTACTCATAATTTCTCCATTTTGAATGTTTATAAATTTACAGACTTCCATTTTCATGAACCCAAAATTTGGCTAATGTTCTAAGTTTCAAAAACCCATTTGGGGTTTCAATATAAGATTGTCATCTAAAAGCCAAGAATGTTATTTTAGAGCTGTCAAGTGAACTGTCAAACCACTGTAATAATATATTAACTATAAAACTTCAAAATGATCAGATAAAAACTCAAGGAAAGGAGAATTCTCCTCAATGTCTAAATATGTTACTTTTGATCATGGTAAAAATATATATAACCCAACATTTGCTAATTCAACATTTTTTATATGTACAATTCAGTGACATTGGTTACATTAATCATGATGTACAACCATCACTCATATCATCATCATTAACAGATATTCAGTGCTTCCTAAGTAATGATTTCCCTTCCATCCTCAAATATATTACAGTTTAACCACATTGTCCATGCACTATGCAGTATGCCACAGTGCATCAGAAGGTGTGATATTGAAATTGAAGAAACCACAGAATCTCCATTTGGGCATTTCCAGGCTTTCACCATTGCCAAGAATAGACTTCGCAGTGGTTTCAGGAAGAAGACAACACATGTAGAATCAAGTATGTAGATTTTGTTGAGGTCTTTGGGATATGTAAGCCTGTGGTTACCTCTTACATATACTAGACTAGATTCTGAGAGCAGACAGGATACATTGTTTGAAATCCCTCCTTATGTCCCCCATACCCACCACTTGAGAGGGAGAAGATGAGAAAGAAGAAGATTATGTGGTTCATGAGTTATGAATACATATTAGCTGCACTTCATTGCTTATCTTGCCCAAAGCTAATTCCCAAGTCCCTGTTCTACAGTGTCCCCTAAAATATTCAGCCTGTGAGCCATATGTAATTTTCTACACCCAGGCTGGTTTTTTGAAAGAGATTGACATGGGACCTAAGGCTACATAAGACCAACCATCCTTTGCTGAACCATTGACCAGATTTCCCCTCTTGAAATTTTGAACTAAGAGACTGTGACTACAGTCAATCATTACTGTCGATTTTGGAGATGACAGATTGTCGGGGTTTTCCCTCGACATAGTTGTCACGAGTGTTTGGTTCACGAGGAGGGGAGATCCAGCGG
>NW_006408545.1:17742673-17745065 GCF_000296735.1 Chrysochloris asiatica
CCTTTAGTCTCGGCTTTAGGAAAATATCACATTTATCTGTGGATTTTCAAAGGCTCCAGTGTATTAATTTAATATATATACCTGAATATTAAGATGAAAGCAATTTTCCATTAACTGCCAGTGGCCTCATTTGTTACACTCAGCCCTAGAGAGCCTCGAACCTCTGACTAGTCTTACACGGTCTGCAACAACAGATTATGACAAG
The DNA here is from genome assembly GCF_000296735.1 of Chrysochloris asiatica. Taxonomy (NCBI): domain Eukaryota; kingdom Metazoa; phylum Chordata; class Mammalia; order Afrosoricida; family Chrysochloridae; genus Chrysochloris; species Chrysochloris asiatica. Next base: position 17,742,879 of record NW_006408545.1, read on the forward strand.
ATATGGTTATAGCACTCATATGGACCTATGTGAAAAAAAAAATAATAATAATCACAGAAGCCAATTGTGATGGAAGTATGAATCAAGAGTGCTGAGAGGGACAGAGAAAAGGAAGATCAGATCATATGACTAAGAGATAGAATAACTTCAGTCCTTGAATATCAGGTTCCTGGCTTTGGATGTGTTGAGATTTTTCCTTGTGTCCTTGTTTCTCTTACTATTGTTGAACTACCTTGAGTAGGATTCTGTTCTGTGTATCTTTGATACTTGGTTAAAGCATACATGCAACATCTGCCAGTTTGTGTGGTCCTAGTTATATTTTGTGGTCTACAAAATTTGATTTCTGGTTAGTAGTCACAAGTTAAACTCATTACTGCCAATCCTGTGGCACATTCATTAAATTCTCTTATGCCTTTGCTCTTTATATTCGAGCACTACCCATCATGACCATGAGGAAGCATCATTGTTTTGGTTATACCCAGGAATCACACCTCTCAACTTTAACTCGTAGGTTCCTTTTGATGTCTCTTGCCCATCTATCTCAGCCTTAATCGGTGGTTCTCAAAACTGACTGTACCAACCTCACAATCATTGTTACTCCTGAGCTCATTGTTGCTGTCATTGTGCCAATCCATCTCATTGGAGGTCTTCCTTTTTTTCTCTTACCTTCCACTTTACAAAACATGATATCCTTCTCGAGGGATTGGTTGTTCCTGATAATATGTCAGAAGTCTGAGAGATGAAGTCTGGCCATCCTGGCTTCCAAGGATGTTTGTTCTTTTGGCGGTCCAAGATACTTTTGATATTCTTATCCAATACCACAGCTCAAATGCATCAGATCTTCTACAGTCTTCCTTATTCACTGTCCAACTTTCACATGCATCTGAGGCTATTGAAAATACTATGACTTGGGTCAGGTGCATCTTAGTCCTCAAACCGACATATTTGCTCTTTAACACTTTCAAAAGATCTTATGCAGCAGATTTACCTAATGTTTACTTTGTTTGATTTCTTGACTGCTGCTTCCATGAGTGTTGATGGTTGATCCGAGAAAAATGAAGTCTTTGACTACTTCAATCTTTTATTCATTTATATGTATGTTGTTTATTGGTCCAGTGGTGGGGATTTTTGTTTTCTTTACATTAAGGAGCAGCCCATACCAAAGGCTATGGTCTTTGATCTTCATCAGTAAGTGTTTTAAGTTCTCTTAACTTTCAGCAAGCAAGCTTGTATCATCTGCATATAGCAGGTTGTTAATGAGTCTTCCTCCAATCCTGATGCCATGTTTTCCTCATATAATACAGCTTCTCAGATTATTTGCTCAGCATACATATTGAATAAGTATGATGAAATAAAACAACCCTGTTGCACACCTTTCCTAATTTTAAATCGTTCAGTGTTCCCTTGCTCTGTTTGAACAGCTGCCTGTTGGTCTATGTACAAGTCCCTCATGAGGACAATTAAGTGTTCCGGAATATTGATTCTCCACAATAACATAGAGAGCTTTAAAAAAACTATCAATTACTGAGCACCTCACTAGGAGATTCTGATTCATTTGGCCTAGAGTGAGGCCCAGGCATTGGTGTTTTCAAAGTTTTGAATGAACTACTTAGGTTGAGAACACTAATATAAGCCATCATACAATATTATTGTCAGTTAAATGTGCAGTAAAATTCTGAAATAACGGTTTGGAGTTTGGAATAGTATCCAAAAAAAAAAAATTAAGCAACAATCCAGCTTTAAGTCACAGTATAATTTCAGGTTTAAATTATGAACCAACCCTTCTCTGTGGACCTCTAATTTTTCACATTCATCCAGAATCCCCTTCTGGTCCAAGACAAAGGCTGATGCTTGGTTCTCTGTTGCCCCAGATGAATTCATTGGGCCATCATGACTCTGGAGTCCAGGTGTGCCTCTGTGGGTTAATGCACTGGACTACAAAGTCAGTTTGAACCATAAGGTCAGTGGTTCAAGCTCACCATTCACTCCTTGGAAACCTTATACAGGGTCACTAAAGGTCAGAGCCACCACTTGTCTGTCAGTTTGTCATACTGTGGTGGCTTGTGAGTTGCTGAGATTCTGGAAGTTATGCCATGGGTATTTTAAATACCAGCAGAGTCACTTATGGTAGACAGGTTTCAGATGAGCTTCCAGATGAAGACAGACTTGGAAGAAGGAGAGATGAAC
>NW_006408545.1:17747797-17752679 GCF_000296735.1 Chrysochloris asiatica
ACTTCAGACTTATTGTCAGGAGGGACCAGTCACTGGAGAAGGATATCATGTTTGGTAAGGTGAAGGGTCAGAGAAAAAGAGGAAGATCCCCAGTGAGATGGATTGGGTAAGTGGCAGCATCAATGGGCTTAAGTGTGCTAACAATTGTGAGGTTAGCCCAGGACTGGGCCATGTTTCCTTCTGTTGTGCATAGGGTCGCTATGAGTTGGTATCAACTCGATGGTACCTAACAACAACAAGGATCAGAACTGACTCTATGACACTTAACAACAACATCGTGATTCTATAAGTTCTGGCTCTGATCTAAGTTGTCTTAGAATGTCTATTCTACTGTAACACTCATGATACTTCAACATCTGCTTCGTTCTCTGTTCTAAGTTCATGGTGACCTCCCAGGTATGTTCCTTCTGACCCAGATCTTGGCAAATCAATTCCACTTTACAAAATCAGGGATACATTCAGCCAAAGTGTCTAGATGCCTATATAACTAGTTTAGAAAGATGCATACTCACAATTATGGCCTCTCTCTCTGGACATCTTCAGAGATTCTCAAGTACTTCCTCTACTTGGTTCATAGAGACAGGCAGTACAGTTCTCTACTGGGAATCATGAATCTATTTGTTGGTACATAGGAACTTGTGCAGCTTGCACATGTCCCTGGGGCATCTTCTCACCTTGTCATCATGTCTGTCCAAGGTACCTACTTCCTCAGTATGTCTAATGTTCTTGCTCTATGTCAGATGAGCAGTCTCCATTCCCAAGATTTGATATCCTGGGATGTCAGTATCACTTGGTGTTCCTTACAAATTCAGATAAAAGGCATTATTATCACTACGTGTCTGTAGGATACAGAACACTGTCAGGGCAGTAAAAAAAATTTTAATTTAATTCAATGGTGGGAACAGTTTTTCCATGAGCAACAAATCAGGAAAAATAACAGTATTTATGAACAGAAAATATATGCATACTCATGTTCATAACAATGTTTATTCAAAATAGCACAAAGATGGAAACTTAGTCTGTTTCCTAAGTGCCCATCATCAGATGAATGAATAAACAAACTATGGTACATACACACAATAGAAAACTCTGCAACGTCAGAGAATAATGAAGAATCCAAGAAACACTTTATAATATGGATGAAACTGGAGGACATTATTCAGAGTGAAGTAAGTCAATCACAAAAGGACAGATGTTGTATGACACCACTATTATAAAAAATAAACAAAAATTTGCACACAGAAACATTCTTTCATGGTTACAAGGGATGAAAGATGAAGAAGGAAGGGCAAATCATTATCAGAGAGTAGATGCTTAGTAACACTGTGAATAGCAAGGCAATATACAGAGGGGAAAGGCAACACAATATGATCAGTGACAAAGAAAATCACTAGGAAGTGCACAAGAGTAAAAGGCAACAAAGGTAAATATTGTACAAACAATCCTGAAACAATAGTAATAACAAACAACATCTATGAGTAGATATATCGGTAGACATGTAAGCTGAACAGATGTGAGAAGGCAAATGAAAATAGACCTACGAGTATATATAGATTTGGCAGAAGATATTTATACATATGTATTTGTATGTGCAGCTAATATATCCAAGAATATCATAGAGCATAAGGGGTAAATTTTAAAAAACATCTTAGTTACAACCAAACACCTTGAAAGAATGACTATCTGGATTTGAGAATTTAGGACCACAGTCTTGGTAGACAGTTAAGCCTATTGGTCCACAAAGACAAAGTTGGACATCCTACTTAGGTGAGTAGCAACTGGAGTCTTAAAAGCTTGTAAGTGACCATCTAAGAAGCGACTATTAGTCTCTCCTTGTCCCCAGCAAAGAAGAATGAAGAATATCAAAGACTCAAGGAAACAATCAGTCCAAAGGGCTATTGGACCACACAACCCAGAGATCAGAAGAAATAGATTATACCCAGCTAACCCTACCAGCTGCTCGCATGAGAATCACAATAGAAAGTCCTAGATAGAGAGAAGGGAAAAAAGTAGAACTGAATTCAAAAACATTGAAAAGATCAGAGTTACTAATCTGACAAAGACTAAGGGAACTCCCAAGAATGAGGCCCTTAAGGCTGTAACTTAATCCACTTTTAGCCAAACAATAGACAGGAATATAAAATAATAAAACCAGGAAGGAACATAGTCCTCAATGCAATCACCCATATGAGACCAAAAGGGTAGCATTTGTCCAAAAACAAAACTCAAAAGGCAGGAAGGAGCAAGGAAGAAGGATGAATGGAAGTGGGGAGCTCAGGGAAGAAGTAAGAAGAGTGTTGTTATACTGATGGAATTGCAATCAATGTCATCAAACAAAATGTATATAAATTGTTGAATGGTTAACTAATAAGTTTTGTAAACCTTAACTCCAACTACAATAAATAATAATAATAAAATATAAAAGTAACATTGCTTAATAAAATAATTAAAAATATAGTGTTTAAAAGCATATGTCTTTTTTATTTAACTTTTTATTGTGAATTGAATGAAGGTTTACAAAGCAGATTGCCAGTTGTACATTCAACAAATCATACATTTTGCTTCATTACAATGATTGCAAAACCCTCCACGTACCATCAATTAACAGTATTTACCTCTATTCACTTTACCTGATCCATTTCCTCCCTGTGTTATCTGCTACCTTCATCTTTCCTCTGCCAAACTCCCCTTGTTGTTTATTCACTACTCCATCATCCATGTTAACATGTGTCTACCCTCTAATCCATGACTAACTTTCCCTCCTCCCCTCCACCTGGTAGCCATCATAGTGTTCAAGAAAACGTTTTCTTAACTTTTCACAAGAGTGGTCTCATACAATATTTGTCCTTTTGTGTACACTAATTTCACTCAGCATAATGTCCTCCAGGTTCATCCATGTTATGAGGCATCTTGCAAATCCACCATTATCCTTCAACGTTGCATAGTGTTCCATTGTATATATGTACCAAAGTTTGTTTAATTGTTCTTCTGCTGATGGGCATTTAGTCTGTCACCATATTTTTGATGTTGTAAATAGTGTTGCAATGAACATTGATGTGCATATTTGTGTCAGGCTCTCATTTCTTGAGAATGCCAACCTAGTAAAAGGATTACAAGGTTATATGATATTTCTATTTTCAACTTTTTGAGAAAGCACCATACCATTTTCCAAAGTGGTTGCAACATTTTACAGTCCTACCAGTTGCGTAAGAGGGTTCCAACATCTCCACACCTTCACCAGTATTTGTTGTTTTCTGGGTTTTTTTGAACTTTGCTATTAATGTGGGAGTAAGATGACTCCTGGTACAGCGCTGTGGGTTAGTGCACTGGACTGCAAAGTCGCTTTGAACCACAAGGTCGATGTTTCAAGCTCACCAGCTGCTCCTCAGAAACCCTATACAGGGTCACTATGGATTGGAACCGATTCAATGATACTTAACAACTACAAAACAACAAGATGATGTCTCATTGCTGTTTTGATTTGCATTTCTTCAATGGGCTCCTGCTGTGGTGTTGTAGGATTAGTACTGGACTGCTAACCACAAAGTCAGTGGTTCAAACCCACCAACTACTCCTTGGAAACCCTATACAAGGTCACCATGAGTTGGAACCAACTCCAAGACACTTAACAACACCACCAATGGCTAATGATTGTGAGCACTTCTTCATGTTTGTAGGCCACCTGGATGTCTTCATTGATGAATTGTCTGTTCATAGCCTCTGTCCATTTTAAAATTGGATTATTTGTCTTCTTATTGAGGCCTGGAAGTGTTCTATAAACTTTAGAGAGTTATCCTTTGTCTGATAGGTCAATGACAAACATTTTGTGGATTCTCTTTTTTTCTTTTGATAAAACCCTTTGATGCACCAAAGTGTCTAATTTTTAGGAGCTCTCAGTCACCTATTTTGTCTACATATCAGAGTCTCTAAATTTGTCCCTATTTTTCCATTGATGATATTTATTGTTCTAGGCTTTACATTTTATATAGGTCTTTAATCCACATTGAGTTCATTTTTGCATGTGGTGTGATATGGGTCTTGGGTCATTTTTTTGCAAGTGGATTTCCAGTTTTGCCAGCACAATTTGTTGAAGAGACTATCTTCCCTATTTAATGTATTTTGGCCCTTTGTCAAAGATCAACTGACCTTTGGTGGTGGTGAATGCCATTGAGTCAGTTCTGATTCATAGAGACCCTGTATAGGGTTACTAAGGCTTAAAATCTTTGTGTGGGCAGAAAGATTTAATCTTTTCCCTGGTGATATTGAAACACTGATCTTGTGGTTTGCAGTGGTTCTTGTGGGTTGTAAGGAGACAGGTGGATAGAATTACTTGTGGCTTCTCAATTCTGTTCCATTGATCTATGTGTCTTTCATTATACCAGTAACAGGCTGTTTTGACCACTGTGACTGTATAGTAGGTTTTGAGATCAGGAAGTGAGAGGTCTCCTACTGTGTTCTTCTTTTTAAATAATGATTTACTTATTCAGGGTCTCATTCCTTTTCATATAAAATTAGTGATTAGTTTTCTATCTCTTTAAAGAATGATATTGCAATCTGGATTGGGATTACATTTTATCTTTAGATTGCTTTGGGTAGTGTTGACATTTTCACAATTAAATCTTCATATCTATAAGCATGGAATATTCCTCCATTTCTGCAGGTCTCTCTTGGTTTGTTGTTCTATTTTTTGTAGTTCTCTTTGTATAGGTCTTTTGTTTCTCTGGTTAGATTTATTCCTACGTATTTCATCTTTTGGGTGCCTATTGTAATGGTATTGTTTCCCTGATTTCCTTTTCAGAGCTCTCTTTATTAGTATAAAGGAATTCCACTGAAGTTTGTAATGTTTATCATGTACCCTGCAACTTTAACGATCTATCAATGA
>NW_006408545.1:17753444-17768462 GCF_000296735.1 Chrysochloris asiatica
ATAGTTATACTTGCTTCATAAAATGTATTCAAAATTATTCCATCTTTTTTTGTGTTCTAGAATAATTTTAGTAGAATTGGTATCAGCTTCTCTCTGAATATTTGGTATAATTCACCAATAAAACTATCTTTCTCTGGACTTTATTTGGTTGGGAGTTTTAAAATCACTTGTTCAATTTCTTCTCTTCCTACATTGTTGTTGTCAAGTGCCGTCGACTCATTTCCTCCTCTAGAGACCCTTATAGGGTTTCAAAGGAGCGACTGATGAGCTTGAACTGCCAACCTTGTAGTTCAGACTGACTTTGCAGTCCAGCTCATTAACCTGCAGCACCAAACCAGAACTCTATTTAGCTCTGATCTATCTTGTGCTGGTCAAAGAATTTTGCTACTAGCATGGCAATATGACCCTCCCTCTTAATCATGGCCTCAATTCCGAAAACCAACAATCCTATTCCATTATTTCTAGGTGCAGTGCCCAGGTGACTCAGGCCTGCTTTGAACACTTTAATTTTTTCAAAGTAAACACTTCGAACCCCAGGACACTCAGTTAATAGCATTGAGGGAGCGCTGACAGGCAATGGGCTGGACCAACCTCTAGCTCCCAGACTCCAGCTACAAGCTTTTTAACTGCAGCAGCTTTAATATATTAGCATCTCTTGCTATAGGCCTGTTCAAGTTTCCATATCAGTCTGTGTTAATTTAGGTAGGCCATGTATTTCTAGAAATTTGTCCATTTCTTCTAGATTTTCAAATTTGTTGGAGTACAATTCTTCAGAGTGTTCTGTTATTATCCATTTTATTTCTATTGATTCTGTTGTAATGTCACCCACATAATTTCTTATTCAAGTTATTTTTATCTTCTTTTTATAAATTAGATTTGTCAATGTCTTGTCAATTTTAATAATTCTTTCAATTGTCTTATTGATTCTTTCTATTGTTTTTCTGTTTTCTACTTCATTTATTTCTGCTTTAAACTCCACTATTTCTTTTTCTCTGGTGACAGTAGACTTACTTTGCTGCTTTTTTTCAATTTTTGGAGATGCTTGGTTTTGGTTCTTTCTTCTTTTTTGATATTTGTATTTATTGCTATAAATTGCCCTCTGTATGCCAAAGGTTTTGGTATGTTGTGTTTTCATTCTCTTTCAATTGTAGGAATTTCTTAATATCATTTTTCATTTGTTCTTTTATCCAGTAGTTTTTAAGCAGGATGTTATTCAATTTCCACATATTTGACATTTTTCCTTGATCTTCCTATTTTTTTATTTCTAATTTTATGTGTTGTGATCTGAGAAGATGCTTTGTAGTGTTTTGATGTTTTTTAATTTATTGAAATTTGCTGTGTGGCCTAATACAGAGTCTATTCTGAAGAATGTTCCATGTGACTGGAAAAGAATGTGTATTGTTCTGTAGTCGGGTTGAGTGCTCTGTATTTGTCGATGAGGTCAAGTTGGTTGAGAGTATTGTTTAGTTCTTCCATGTTTTTGTTGATTTTCTTTCTAGTTGTTCTGTCCTTTATAAAAAATAGTCTATTAAAATTTCCTACTGTCTTTGTAGAGCTGTCTGTTTCTTTCTTCAGTTCTATTAGAGTTTGATTTATATATTGTTAGGCCCTTTCATTTTGAGGCATACATATTTATTATGGTTATGTCTTCTTGGTCAATTGATCCCTTAATCATGAGATAATGTCCTTCTTTCTTTCTTAAGCTGACTTTTGCCTAAAAGTCTATTTTATCAGAGATTAAAATTGCTACTCCGGATTGCTTTTTATTGCCACTAGCTTGATATAATTTTTCCACCCTTTGATTTTGTATATTTCTGTCTTTGTGTGTAAGATGTGTCTCTTGTAGGATATTGAAGGATCCTATTTTCTTATCCATTCTGTTACTCTCTGTCTCTTGACATGTGCATTTAATCCATTTGTATTCAGTGTAATTATTGATAGGTATGTACTGATTGCTGTCATTTTTCTGAGTGTTGTATGGTGTTGCTGGTTTCTTTGTTCCACGTCATTTTCTGTGCTGAGTTCATTTTGTTTTTGGGTTTTCTTTTCATTTTCATTTCTGTTGTGTTAAGGTTTACTAAAGCTTTCTGATTTACCTCTTTTTAATTTTGATGTAAAGGTATATTAATTTTCTTTAAGGTTACCCTATAATTTATTAATTTTTCTCACTGTTTAAACAATCTGCTTTATCTTGAAATCTCCTTGGCTTCCTTGCAGTTTGGAAGTTCGGTATCCCCTTTTTTTGCTTTGTAGTTGGCTTCTTCATAAATTGATATCTCTGGTTCTCTATTTTTAGTTTTGTAGGTTTGTTTTAATTTAAATACTTATATATCTGGATTTAGTTCTGGGTGATGTTATCATGTATGTTAGTCTCAGATTGCAGATTGTTGTCTGCTGTGTCAAAAAAAAACAACCTTTAGTATCTTTTGGAAAATTACAAATTCCTTTAATTTCTGTTCATCTGGAAATGTTCTAATTTTGCCATTATATTTGAGGGACAGTTTTCTTGGATGTATGATTCTTGGTTGGCTTTTTTTGTTGTTGTTTTGTTTTCCTTTCAGAGTTTTGTATATGTCCTCCCATTGCCCTATTGCCTACATGGTTTCTGCTGAGAAATCAAAGTTTAGTCTTATTGGTTCTCCTTTGCAGGTAACTTTTCATTTTTCTCAAGCTATTCTCAGTATTCTTTCCTTGTCTTTGGTTCTGAAAAGTTTCATTATGATATGTCTTGGTGATTTTCTTTTGACATATATCCTGTTAGGATTTGTTTAGCTTCTTGTATGCTTACCTTCTCATCTTTCACAATGTTAGGCAAGTTTTCTTCCAACAATTCTTTTTGTGTGTGTGAATTGAGTGAAGGTTTACAAAGCAGATCATCAGTTTTACATTCAACAAATCATATACTTTGCTTTATTACATGGTTGAAATCCCCTCCATGCAACATCAGTTAACAGCATTTACCTCTATTCACTTTAGCCATTGCATTCCTCCCTGTGTATCCCACACCCCCATCTTTCCTCTGCCAACCTTTCTCTGGTTGTATATTGCTTGCCCCCTCACCCATGTCAAAGTGTGTCTACCCTCTAGTGCATGTGTCATTTCCTTCTCCCCACAAAACCATCATAGATTGTTTCTTTTATCATAAAAACAAACAAAAACACAACCATGCAGGAATATATAATCATTTAAACAACCAAAGGATACATTCTGGCAGCCAACCTCTTGGCCTCCAGCACACAGCCTTTCATTTTTCATGAGTCCAGAGTCCTCAGCTGCTCAATCTCTCCATGCCATCACCTCTGCCTCCATCTCTGGTGTCGCTAGTTCTCTGGTTTCCAACAACTCTTTAACAGTTTTCTCTGTGCTTTTTATTGTCTCTTCCTGTTATGGTATTCTGATCACCCATAAGTCATTCCTCTTCATAGTGTCCCACATAACTCTTAGGCTATCTTTGGATTTTTCATTCTTTTTTCACAATTGTTCTTTTAGCAGACAAGTATTGAAATACTTACCTTCAAGGTCACTAATTTGGGTTTCCATTGCTTCAAATATACTTCTTTATCCCTTCAATGTATTGTCAGTTTCTGAAATATTGTTGTCAATTGCTGGAATTAATCTTCTGGATTTCTAATAGCATGTTTTGTATTTATTTTATTTGTTTAATCTTGTAGTGTTTTCCTGAATTATTCTAAAGCTTTCTTCTGTGTTTTCCTTGATCTTTCTGCCAATCCTTTGAAGGCATCTAAATATCATTCTTTTGAAATCATTTTTAGGTAGTTACATTACCTTTTATTCCTCCAAAATGTTTCCTGGCTCTGCATCTTACTCATTTGTTTGAGCCATTATATCTTATTTTTGTGTGTGAGCTAAAGATTGTCTGCTGTCCCCAGGACATTGTGGTATTGTCATATTTGTATTTAATTGATGAATGTATATTGATGTGTTCTTAGACCAACTGTCTCTTGTGGGTATAGTTCAAGAATGGAAGCAAGTGCACCATGTTTCATTTGCTATTTGTGCACCTCAGTTTAAAGTGAATTTGGATGGTGATTAGGTGGTCTATGAGCTGGTATTGGCTTTTGCCCTATGGGTGGAGTTGCAGAGGGTATAGTTGTGACTGGGCTGTATGAGCATGGTTGCTATCTCCTGTCAAGTAAGAAAGAGGAGAAACCCCTCCCCTACACACACACACACACACAAGGAAACAAAACAATAAACAGACAAGCAACCCACATTAAAAATAGAAAATAATAAAAGAGAAATAAGAAATAAAAGCAGGCAGCAACCAGAAAAACAATGATCATAACTAAATAGAGGAAAGGGGGACAGGAAAATGGAGCAATAGAAGAGAAAAATAAGAGAGAAAATAAAAGGAAAAGATGATAATATAATAAAACACTTAAAAAAAAGAAACCAGGAAGAAGGAAAATGAATCGAGAGTAGGAAAGAAAGATCAAAAGGAAAAAAAAAGAAGAAAAGGGAAAATGAGAAAGAGAAAGAAAAAAAAAGAAGAAAAGGGAAAATGAGAAAGAGAAACAAAGAAGGAAAAACAAAAGCAGAGATAGGATAAAATTCAAGGGAATGGCAAAAGAGAAAGAAGAAGAAAGAAAAAAACAAAAACATTGAAGCAATTAAAGGAAAAAGCAAAACCTAAAAAACCAGTGTAGTTGTTGGACCTAGGCAGGAGAAAACTCTGAGTCTCCTGCCAGCCAAAGAGCTCATGAGGTGGGTGCAGGAGGGATGTGACAACAAAGTTCCTACTGGCTGAGGTGTTTATCTATGTTCAGGGCATTCAATCCAGAAGTAGTTTGTGGAGGTTCTTGATGGAGCTGGTTTCAGTGTCTGTTAGGACCATGCACAGCTCTGAACAGGATAGCTGGTTATGAGGGTTTCTCCTAAACTATTGCTGGTCTTGTGGCTCTTCAATTTCTGTAGGTCTAGACCCTAGCCCGTCTGAATCCAAAGCACCAAAGCTGTTTAGCCACCCTAGCTCACACTGGTGCAACTTACAACCACATGGCTCTAAACTCTTGGGGAGTAGGGTCAGTATTGGGGGTGGATGAAGGAGAAGCTTGCCACACCTCTGGTCACCAAGGGAACATGGGTGAAAGAAAAAAAGTAAATTTACCTTTCCCCTCACCTGTGTGAATCTGCTCTGCTAGGCCACCTTCTGTTACCAAAGTGGCTCACAAAATTTCAAAATGGTCAGGTTACATCTGGCTGGTCATTCACCAGTCAGTATTCCTCTCTCGCTGTCCCTGTTCATCTTCTCCTCCCAGCAAGCACTCAATCCACTTCTCTAACCTATCTTCTAAAACGGAAAGTTCCAGAATTGTCATCTGTGTCTGTTTCATTTGGTCTCTTGTATCTTTGCTGCCGAGGGTCCATGTAGCACGTCTGCCTAGTCCACCATCTTGCCAGAAGTCCCTCAAGCAGATGTCTTTTTCATAAAGAGTGAAAATAATTCAATTGAATTTCATAGAAAAATGTATAGTTTCACCATTAGATTACCTACTATACTGAATATTAGAGTGCTCATGAAAAAGTTGGCATATTTGAAAACTAACATAGAGACATTCTTCTAATCTTTCATGCCCTGCATTTTCAAAGTGCCTCAAAGTTCACAAAGTGGGTTCATACTCACTATCTCATTTTGTTCTTTGAAAAAAATTACATTGAATTTTGGGTTATTATCTTTGCAGATGAGGCAACTGAGGTTCAGAAAGGTGAAGTGAGTTGCCCAAGGGCACAGAGGGCATCAACAGGAGACCTGAGCCTAGAATGGGTCTGTTTTAGTCAGTGCCATAATTACTAAGGGCTGCTCGTGTGCTAGGGACTATGGCAAGTTCTGGAGCTATAGGGAAAACCAGGGTGCTCATATCTTAACTGGCCTGACCCTCAGGCCCCTTGGGTTTAGGTTTTACTCCCTCTCTGCCTGGACTATAAGGGCAGGTGAAGCCTAATGAGCCATACAAGAGTGACAACACTGTTGTCATCATCTCTGGCCTCCCGGACATTGGACACTGTGTGCCGGGGTTCTTGTGTGCTGGGCCAAGTGCTTCCTTGGTATCTCAGAAAAACAGGAGAGTAGGGGCCTGGTGATGAGGGATTTAAAAAAGGTTCTTATACACATCTGGCATAGAGGTTCCCCACCCCCACCTTATTCTAATACTTCTGCTTTGTTTGAGAAGGAAAGCTGCCCTTACATTTGATGACAAAGTTAGATCCGTTCTGGGTTACCCATCACTTGTGTAACTAGACAAATTGTGTATACGATATCCATATCTCACAAGAAAGCAAGACAAACATCAATTAAATGTATACAAAGGTATGTAGAGTCAAAGATTAAAAGAGGCTTTGGAATCCAAAATGATGGAGGCTGAATTTTATGATTTCAATATTATTATGAACAATATTGTATTTGTGTTATGGAGACTTTTATTGTTTTTCAGGCTGCTTTTAAATGCACGGTTACAAATTTCACGAGGATTTTTCAAGGAAAATATTAATTCATATTCCCAATGGCTAGCTAATCAAGACTCTTTAAATTCTCTCGATTGTAAACGTCTTGAGGGGATGGGCCATTTCTAGTTAATCTTTCCATTTACATAGTCTGGCACACAGTTGTTGTTGTTAAGTGCTGTTGAGTTGGTTCCAACTCATAGTGATCCTGTATAGGGTTTCCGAGGAGTAGCTGGTGGATTTGAACCATGGACCTTGTGGTGAAGAATCCAGTGCTTATCCTATAGCGCCACATGAGGAGTCCAGAGTAGGTGCTCAATATTGTCTACTGAATTACTAGTCCCTGAATTTATCCACATGCATATATATTTATGAAATTATATTGTGCAGTATATACAGTGTATATTCAGGTTTTCACTTTGCAATAAAAAGTATTATCATTAATGTTATTCTACAATTACTTTTCATATTTTTGTCTTGTCCATCATTCATTCAATCAACATTTTTGAGCATCTAATATATTTTAGACATTGTGCTGGAATATAAAGATGCCAAAATATGTTCCTGTCTTTGTTGTTATTGTTAAGTGCTGTTGAGTCAGTTCTGACTCATAGCTATCCTGTATAGGGTTTCCAAGGAGTGGCTGGTGGGTTTAAACCACCAACCTTGCTTTTAGCAGTGCAATTCTTATCCTACAGCACCACACTGGGACTCAGTCCCTGTTTTTGTAGAGAAGTATATAGGTTCTAAAGGCATAGTGTGTTACATGTTATAAAAAGGGTAATCACAGGAGTAACGGAAGCACTGAGGGGAATACTCTCACTTAGCCAAGAGGAATCAGGGAAGGATCTCAGAGGAGGTGATGCCCAAATTGAAGGATGAGTTAGCAATCATCTAGGTAAGGAAGACATGGAAGAGTGTTCCAGGTAGAAAGAGCCATATATGCAAAGGGAGCCTGGTACAAGTTACTGGGACTATGACTTATAGTTGCTGTTGTTGTTAAGTGCTGTCAAGTCAGTTCCAACCCATAGTGACCCTGTATAGGGTTTCCGAGGTTGTAAATCTTTATGAGAGCAGAATGCCTCATCTTTCTCCCACGGATCCGCTGGTAGTTTCGAACTGCTGACCTTGAAGTTAGCAGCCCAACTCGTAACCACTACGCTACCAGAGTCCTTGGAACTGTGAGTACAGGTAGTTAATTATGACTTGCATACAAGACAAAAGGGTAGGAGCAGAAATATACCAGGAAGGTGGGACCAACTCATAAAAGGCTTCCTAAGCAATGGCGGACAAATTCTGACACATTTTCTTAAGGAGATGTGCTTGACATAACCAGAGTTGGGTTCCTCAAACAACTTATGAAGGTCTCACTAATGAATTAGGCAAACCTGTTAGGAAGCTGTTTCAGTGGTCCACACAAGAGATTATGAAGGTTTTACAGACGATGACAACAGTGGAGATTGCAGAAATGGATGAATCCTTCAGCTATAACAATAATTAAGGCAATGCAAATTGCTATAAAAGATTGTTGTTGTTGTTAAGTGCCATCAAGCCATTTCTGACTTATAGTGTATAGGGTTTCCAGGAGTCCTGTTGTGGTGTTGTGGGTTAAAGCACTGGACTGCAAGGTTAGTTTGAATCACAAAGTCAGCAGTTCAAGCACACTAGCTGCTTCTTGGACACCCTATACAGGGTTGCTATGAATTGGAACTGACTCAATGGCACTTACCACCACCAACAACAACAACAATAGAGTTTCCAAGGAGCAGCTGGAATTTGAACTGCTGACCTCACGGTTCCAATCGACCTTGAGGTACAGCGCTTATCCTACAGCACCTACAAATATCACCAAATTTCAGTGATACACCACACTAGAGGATTGTTTCTTACTTATATGAAATTCAAGACATGTCTTCTGAATGGGAGACAGCCTTTCATATGGTCAGTCCAGGGACACTGTTCTTTCCATCTTGTAGTTTTATCTTCCTCTAGGACATTGGCATTTTCAACATCTTCCATTTCAGCATTTCACCATTCTGGCGGCTGAGGAATGAGCAACAGGAAATCCATGTACAGTTATTTTATGGGACATATCTGGAAATGGAGAATAGACAGTTTTTAAACAAAAAAGAAAGAAAGAGAGACGGTATCAAGCATGACTCCCTTGTTTTCAGACATCAGAAGAGGGATTGGGGAATGATAATATGTTTAATGAAATTGTGGGTATGTTAAGTTTGAGGTACAATAGTCGAGTGTAGATCTTGAGGAGGCCATTAAGTAGAGGAGTTTGAAGCTCAACAGAGAAGTCTAGACTAGAAAAGTAGATTCGGATATCATCATCAAATAATCATCATCATAAAATACCAATGGCTGTCGTCATTAAATGCATGTAATTTACTAGGCACCCTATGAGGGAGACTCTATTATTATCCTCACTTTAGAGAAGAGAAAACTAAGACTTAAGGAAGTGAAATAACTTTATTGCATGGTTAGGAAGTGAGAGAGTCTGAATTCAAATCCTATTTGTCTGACTCCAGATAAAGGGAGGATCCAGTGAGAGTCCCATAAGGGAATTATCTTTAGAGGACTGATGGAGGAAGAGATAGCCATAGATGAAGTTGAGAAGAGCAATAAGAGAGGCAACACATGTCATGGAAATCTAGCTTTGATCAGAGAGGAGAGAGTGGGGTGTGGAAATTAAAAGGAAAGTGAGTTTTAGAAGGGGGAAAATCAGATTATACCATAAGAGTTCAAATAAGGTAAAATCAAAGAAGGAAAAGTATTCATTGACATTAGCAACTAGGAGTTTATTGGTGACGTTGTTGGCAGACAGAATCAAGTGAATGAAGTGGTGCAGGACCAAACAGTATTTCCTTCTGCTATGTGTAGGGTTGTTATGAGTTGGAACCAATTCAGTGGTTGACTTGTAGGGAAGAGAGCAGTAGGGCAGTAGCTAGGTAAAGATGTAGCTTCAAGGGTGAGTCTTTCCTTAAAAAAGACACTTAAAGGAGAAAGAGATAATGGAGAAGATGAGGTTGATTTTAGAGAGCATAGCTGTTTGAGGGGGTGAGATACTAGGAAACAAAAAGAGAGCCTGAAAAACAGGTGGAGAGCAAGTGGCCTGGGCAGGAAGGACAAGGAGTATAGATGGAGGCCAACACATGTGAATTTAAGAAGGAAGCCAGGAAATGAAGGGATTGCATTCCTGTTGACCTCTAACTTCTGTGAAAATTGAGGCTATCGTGTAATAGTGAAATGGTAAATGTTGTTGTTGTTGGGTGCCATCGAGTTGGTACTGACTCATAGTGGCCCTATGCACAACAGAACAAAACACTGCCCGGTCCTGAGCCAACCTCACAATTGTTGGCACGCTTGAGCACATTGATGCTACCACTTTGCCAATCCATCTCACTGGGGGTTTTGCTCGTTTTCTCTGACCCTCCACCTTACCAAACATGATATCCTTCTCCAGTGACTGGTCCCTTCTGACAATATGTCCAAAGTATGAGAGACAAAGTTTGGCATCCTGGCCTCCAAGGAGCACTTCTTCCAATGCAGATCTATTTATTCTTTTGGCAGCCCATGGCACTTTCATTATCTTCCTCCAATCATAACTCAAATGCATCAATTCTTCTATAGTCTTCCTTATTCACTGCCCAGCTTTCACATGCATATGAGGTTATGGAAAATACCATGGCTTGGGTCAGGCGCACCTTAGTCCTCAAGCTAACATCTTTGCTCTTCAACACTTTAAAAAGGTCTTATGCAGCAGATTTAGAAGTGTCTTTATAATTATCACTTTGATGACTGCACAACAGTACACTGAAGACATGGAGGAACATGGGATAACATTGTTGGACATTTAGATTGTTTGTTTGTTAGTGTAAATGACCCTACAAAAATTGTTTTCATGCATATATTATTGTTGTTAAGTGCCATCAAATCTGTTCTGACTCATAGTGACCCTGTATAGGGTTTCTGAGGAGCACCTGATGAGTTTGAATCACCTACTTTGTAGTTCAAACCAACATTGCAGTTCACTACATTAACCCACAGCACCACACCAGGACTCCTTATTTTCTATGATTATATTTACATGAGCATTGTCAGTTAAAGAGTAGAAACATTTGTATGACCCTAGAAGTGTACCATCAAATTGCTTTCCAAAATGATCATAATCATTTACAATGCCAGGAGCATTCTGTGAATGTACCAGTTTCTCAGCAGCTTTTATAGCATTGGGTTTTGTTATTTTAAAATTGTCTTTGAATTCAATTAGTATTATATGGTACCTTACTGGAGATTTTCATTAACTGGAGTCCTGGTATGGTGCTGTGGGCTAATGCGTCAGACTGAAAAGCCATTTGAACTGCAAGGTTGGTGGTTCAAGCTCATCAGCTGCTCCTTGGAAACCCTATATAAGGTTGCTATGGGTCAGAACCGACTTGATGGCCCTTCACAACAATAACAACCACAATTTGATTACTACTAAAATGAACATAGGAGTCCTGATGTGGCACTGTAGGATAAGTACTGGACAACAAGGTGGGTTTGAGCCACAGGGTCGGCAGTTCAAACTCACCAGCTGCTTCTTGGAAACCCTGTACAGGGTCTCTATGGGTTGGAACCAACTCAGCAGCACGTAACGATGGCAATGATGTGAACATTTGTCTTACTATACAATTGATTTTACTCTTATTTGCATTATCTTTGACTTTGATCTACTAGGACTTAAAGCTATTTTCATATAGCTGGTGACATCTACTGTAGATATTAATATGTTGCATGCAAAATTTAAGACAAATTTCTCCCATTTCTTAGAGGTGCTGATGGTTAATGCACTTTACCGTAAGGAAGGTCAGTTTGAACAGCAAGGTTGGTGGTTCAAGCTCACCAGGCACTCCTCGGAAACCCTATATAGGGTTGCTATGAGTCGGAACTGACTTGATAGCCCTTAACAACAAACAACATTGTTGTTCCTCCTCATGGCTCAATAATAAGGCCTTCATTTGTTTTTTGTTTTTTAAAATCTCAACAGAAGCAGATCTCAGGCCTTTTCCTCTGTAGTACAGTGGGTGAGTTCAAAACAACAATCTTTAGATTAGTTGTTGTTAAGTGCTGTCGAGTCGGTTCCGACCCATAGCGACCCGTACAGAGTTTCCAACGCTGTAAATCTTTACAGGAGCTGAAAGCCTCATCTTTCTCCCACGGAGCGGCTGGTAGTTTCAAACTGCTGACCTTTTTCGATTAGTAGTTGTGTATAAATCATTTGCTCCACCCAGGGATCTGCAGAGAAGAGAAAGCAAAATCTTGGAGGGGGAGCTGGACCCCGAGGCAGATTGCAGTCAAAGGCTGACTCTGGCAAAAGCCTGTGAGAGCTACCTGAGGAGGGCATTGGCACATGAGGAATCCAAAGCCTTTAGGCAGGTATGGAGTCATCTGCCTTCAAGCAGAATCTTCCAGAGAGGTTGGAGATTAGAACCTCAGTTATCAAACACACTTCTGATGAGGGGATTTTGCCCAGGCTGTTCCGTCTGCCCATGAGATGCTCTTCCTGTAGGTATCATGTAGATTCAGCCTCACTTCCTTCAAATCTTTGGTCAAATTCACCATCTCAATGAGGCTTACTATGACTAACCTATTAATATTTGCAAATTACACTGTCCACCCCCCAACCCCACCTGCACTGGCCCTGTTCCCCCATTTCCTTTACTCTACCTTTCCTCCATGGTCTTTATCAGTTTTTAATATACTATAGAATCTTTTCAACTTTTGCTGGTGTGGTACTGTAGGTTAAGCACTGGACTCCAAGGTTGGTGGTTCAAACTCAAAAGCCACTCCTTGGAGACCTTATACAGGGTCACTATGAGTCAGAACTGACTCAACAGCACTAACAACAACATAATTTTTTTCCAGTAGATGAGTATTATTGCATCTTTAAAATATCACTAACAGATCTTACAAATCATCTGATATGCCAATAGGCTCTGAACGATGTGGGAGGCTCAAGGTGCAGACTTACCCTGGATGAGAGGCACGCAGTAGGAACACAACTGCTGCAAAGTCTCAGAAAGAAATAATCACAGAGACAGGGGACACGCAGAGGAAAGGCACATATACTTAGTCCCTTGCTGTCTTAGTAACCTAGTGCTACCATAACAGAAATTCCTCAAGTGGGTGGCTTTTAAAGAACAGAGGTTTATTTTCTCACAGTTCTGGAAATTAAACATCCAAATCAAGGTCTTCAATATGTTGATTTGTTCTAGGATCCCCATTCCTAGTGTCTTCCTTTTCCTGCAGACAGGCCTTCATATGTCGTCTCTCTTCCCCTGTGTGGTTCTCTGTGTTTGCCATAGTCATTTAAAAACTCAAAAGTAATTAGGTTTGTTGTTGTTGTTAAGTGCCATCTAGTTGATGCTGACTCACAGTGACCCTGTATAGGGTTTCTGAGGAGCAGCTGGCGCGTTTGAACTGCCAACATTGCAGCTCGAACTGACCTTCGGGTCCAGTGCGTTATCTTGCCGCACGACAGCAGGACTGGGTAAAAAAGGCGCATTGAACTTTAACATGGGGCTTGGTCAGATTCACCATAACACTAGACTTCAAATAAGTCACCTCAGAGATGAAAGAGAAAGCCTATGACCACCAAAAATAAGAGCCAGGAGTAGAGTCCATCCTTTGGATCCAGAATCCCTGAGATGTGAACATCCTCAATCCAGGAAACACAGGTGTGACCCTGGAGACAGTGAGAGACAAGGAGAAACAGCAGCAGAGGAATGGCCACAGCAGAGAAAACACGAGCAACAGGATTCAGAGACTGGCTCCAGACAGCGTAGTAGACTCTTGAACCTACAGAACGAGAAGGCTGTGTGCCTTCAGGTAGGAAGGAGGCTTGTTGATGGAGTGGGGTGCCTCCAGACATTTGGTAGAGCTAAGTTTGCCAACTCCTTCAGGTAGGAGGCTTACCAGTGGTGTGAGGTGCCTCTGAACACTCATCGACAGAACTAAAAGAGCTTTGCAACGCTTTCCGGAGCAAGGCAGAGGTCAAGGAACCATGGAGCCGAGAGGTTGAGGGTCAGAGCTAGGCATGCCCATGGGCACAGCTGAGGAAGCTGTCCTGATGAAACTGTATCCCTGAGTCATTTCTGATCCTGAATTATTGTTAGTGCTGTGAAGTCGGTTCCAACTTGTAACCACTATGCTCCCAGAGGTTTGTTGTTGTGTTGTTAAGTGCTGTTGAGTCAATTCCAACCCATAACAACCCTGTATAGGGTTTCCAAGGAGTAGCTGGTGAGCTTGAACCACCAATCTTATAGTTCAAACGGCTTTGCAGTTTAACCGGTTTTGCAGTCTGGCGCAGTAACCCACAGTACCACACCAGGATTTGTTGTTGTTGTTGTTAAGTGCCGTTGAGTCGGTTCCAACCCATAGAGACCCTGCATAGGGTTTCCAAGGAGCAACTGGTGAGCTTGAACCACCAATCTTATAGTTCAAACAGCTTTGCAGTCTGGCGCATTAACCCACAGCAGGATTTAGGATTAGCAAAATAGAGGATAAGTACATCAAATCACAAAATGAGGGATAATTCCATAATACTAAGAATCATGACCTAGCCAAGATGACATATATAAGTTTGGGGAACACAATTCAATCCATAACAGATGTCCTGTATGAGGTTTCCAAGGAGCGGCTGGTGGGTTTCAACCACAGTCCTTGAGGTTAGCAGTCCAGTGCTAATCCTACAGCACCACATCAGGACTCCTGAATTGTAGCCTGTTATTTTCCTAATAAACCCTAATGGTCTGTGAGTTCTGTGTGAGCATTGCAATGAATTACTCAGGCCAGCGGAGATGTAGAGTGCTGTGCAAGAGATAGTTGGTGTCAGAATTGTTAAAAGGTTGGAGGGTGGAGACATATTTGATCACTGCCTCGTAGGGCTCAGTCTTGGGCTACTGGTCTTCATCTCCTCCCTCCTTGTGAAGTTTAGAGGCAGTTAGATAACACCCCCATACCATTGTTACAATGCCTCTGTGGAACAGTTTTTATTATTCCCACTTAATATATGAAGAAATTAATGTTCAAGGACTCAATTAACATTCTGTGCTACCCAGCTCATAAGAGATATAGTACTTATATGGATTCTGTCTTAGTTCTAGGCCTGCTATAACACAAATATCACAAGCTGACGGCTTTAACAAAAGGAATTTATTCTCTTACAGTTCAAACTCAGGGCGCCAACTCTAGGGGAAGGTTTTCTCACATTATCAGGTCTTGGAGAAGGGTCTTGTCTCCTTCCAACATCTGTAGACTTGCTGTCTCTTGGAGATCTCCATATGTCTTGGCATCAGTGTTACTTGCATCTAGAAAGTTTACAGCAAAGGTACCCTAGATCCAAAGGACAGTCCCTCCTGGCTCTTCTTTCTTGATGGTATTGAGGTCCCGCTGATGTCTTCTTGTTTCTTTAATCTCTTTTACTCTCAAAAGAGATTGACTCAAAATACAAATAAGTTTGCACCCTGCTTCCTTAACATAACTGCCACTAATACTGCCTCATTA
>NW_006408545.1:17768797-17805206 GCF_000296735.1 Chrysochloris asiatica
CCTGTATAGGGTTCCCAAGGAGCAGCTAGTGAGCTTGAGCCACCAACCTTGAAGTTCAAATGATTTTGCAATCTGATACATTAGCCCACAGCGCCACACCTAAGATTAACAAAATAGAGGATAAGTACATCAGATCACAAAATGGATAAAAATTCCATAATACTAAGAATCATGGCCTAGCCAAGCTGACATATGTAGTTTGGGGAACACAATCCAATCTATAACAGATACCCAATGTCACACTTCCTAAAAAATATCTCAGTGCTGGAAAGGGGATCTTGTGTGTTTTTGGCTTCAGTGCAATATGTGTGCTAGGAAAAGGAAGTTAGTTAGGAGTCAGTGAGCCAATGATGGAGGTGCTAAAAGTCAAGAAGAGAAGCTTGGATTTAGTGCAGGATGAAACAGAACCCTCCAACTGTGCGGAGAGTTGACCGTGAGTAGATGCTTTAAGAAGGCAGTGAGGCTGCGGTGAGCAGAATGCAGGATGTTTTTCTGTGACACACTTGTGGGCACTGAGTAAACAAAGCAGGCCTATTAAATGAGAGCAAACAGGAACTTATATTTCTGAGTTGCTGCTAAGATAACTTTCCGCTCTGAATGCTTATCTGAAATGTAATCCCCTGATCTTTAGAGAAGGCTTCTAAAACCTAGGAGAGGTTGCTAAGGGAATAAAGCCCTTAAGTATCATAAACAGCAGAATCCATAAAAATTTTTCCCAAAATATCATAAGCTCAGCTCTCTAGCCAGCAGTGTTTGAGGGCTTGGCTGGAAATGAGAAAGGCAGCTTGGATTTGCTCCCCTCTCCACTCCCTTCCACACACACACAGGTGAGCCCCACCCAGGGCCTGTTCTTTATACCCACAAAGGGTATCTCCCTGGACTATGTGCACCTGGAGCCAGGGAGCCTACTCTCTTGTGGGTGCTCAATTATGCTCAGCTTCTTGCTTGATGTAGAATTACAACCCTACCCTTCCCCCAAACCAAATGATACACCAACCAAGAATTATTGATTCAAGTGTCCTATATAGTATGCTTGTCTTACTAGGTAAAGATGAATTCGACTTTTCTTGTGAATTAAAAAATAAAAAAGTGATGGACTCAGTTTTGTAAAAGAAATTATATCTATATGTACCTAAGTGGCACTGTGGATTAATGTGCTGGACTGCAAAGTCGTTTGAACCACAAAGTCAGTGGTTCAAGCTCATCAGCTGCTCCTTGGAAACCCTATATAGGGTTGCCATGGGTTGGAACTGACTCAACAGCACTTAACAACAACAAGTATTATGAATATGTTCCATCATATTCTAGTTCTAGGCCTGCTATAACATATTAGTTCTAGGCCTGCTATAAGCACTTAACAGTGATTAACTCTGAGTAGAGGCTATTTTTCTTGTTTTCTCTTTAGTCACGTGTGTTGTAGAAACCAATAGCTATATCCCAATATTCATTCACCTTTTATTCTATAATACGGGAGCTCCGACTTTTAGCTGGGTGTGTGGCCATCTAGCATAAATACCATATTTCTAGGCCTCCTTTGTAGCTAGCTGTGATCGTATTTCAGTTCTAATCAGTGAGGTATAAGAGGATGGCACTTCCAGAAAGTATCCTTGAATGGAAAGGGTGTGCTCGTGTCTCTTTATTGCTTGTTGGAACATGATCATGATGGTAGGAGCAGTCACCTCAGATGCTGAAGTGGAAGCCGTATGCTGAAGGTGTTGGAGCAACAAGAGAGAAAGACACCTGCATCCTGGGTGGTCATGGAGCCTCTATACCAGTCTGGAAAACCTACCTTTGCAAGATAGAAGATTATTTCTCCTCTTCTACTGTGTTTAAGGAGCTCTGGTAGCATAGTGGATTCTGAACTGAACTGCTAACCACAAGTTCAGTAGTTCTTATCTACCACTCGCTCCACAGGAGAAAGATGAGACTTTCTGCCCCCATAAAGATTTACAGCCTCAGAAACCCTACCCGGGGTCGCTATGAGTCAGAACTAACTTGGTAGCACACAATCACCATCACCACCTTGTTTAGATCACTGCTATTTTGAGCTTTCTGGAATTTAACAGCTGAACCAAATCTTCGCTAATACACTTGTATGTTTTTTAAAGCTATGAAATACATAGGGGTATATTGAAAATTCAAGTCCAAGAGTCTCTGCTAAGCATATCAAGTGGATTTCCTGTATATGGAATGATTTTTCAACGTTAGCATTTTTCATTAAAGCCACGTGTCTCATATTTAACTCAATCTGCTCTCATACTCCATTTAAACACATTGCATTAACCCAGCACTTAGCACCACTTTCATATGTTTATAAAAGAGTGCCTTGCCTTTTCCCTACAACCCTATATAGGGTTTCCGAGCAGCAGCTGGTGAGCTTGAACTGCCGACCTTGCAGTTCATACAACTTTGCAGTCCAGTGCCACATCAGAACCCCTGAGATGATCTAGACAGCCCTTTTCTCTGCCCCGGGGAGCTGCTTCTATTAGCTCATTGAGGTGGCAGCCTGTGATGACCAAGAGAAAAGATGTGTGTGGTGCACATGTTTTGTGTCACAAGCTGTATAGTATTGACATGTGGTGGTGCATGTATGTTCATGACGTGTGGGTGCTCGTGTGTACCTTGTAGACTTGTGTTTGTTGCATCTGTGTGCTGTATAGGGGTATATCTAGGGATGTATGTGATGTACCTGTTTGTTCTCAGGTGCCACATTGGTGTGTGTGCATGCATACAATGTAGGTGTGGGTTTGTGGTGTTTGTGGGTGTATGAGCACATACTCACACATGCACTTGTGTCATGGGGCAGTTTTGTAACAATAACAGAGGAGATACCTGTGTTACTGAGTTCTGGAGGAGTTTCCAGATGATTTAGAAGCCATGCTATCATCAGTCACAGGGAAGAACCCCTACCTTCCCTTCCTGCCTCATATGTTTCTAGAACACAGCCATCTCCATTACTTTCTAATAATAATGCAGTATTTGGAGTCCTGCTGTGATGCTGTAGGATAAGCACTCGACTGCAAGGTCAGTGGTTCAAACTCACCAGCCACTCCTCGGAAACCCTACAACAGGATTCCTATGGGTCAGAACCGACTCAACAGCACTTAACAACAACAATGCAATATTTAGAGAACTTTCAATGATCTAAACTGTATGTGAATACCAGCACTTTCATTTTAATTGGCTTCAATTCAGCTGTGGGTTTAGTTTGCATTGGTTTGCACTTGCCTCGCTTTGAGGTAAAGAGGAAGTGGAGATGGACAGGCATTTGGTAAGAGAAGATGCTAAGCCCTGAAGTTCCTCGTAGTTGATTTTGGCTATATTTGAGAAGGTGCCGGTGCTGTAAATGTGAAATCACTAGCATGGCCACTATGTATGTAGTCGAATAGATCATAACTCACATTTCAAACTGAGGTTTACGTCCCTTACCCATGGTAATA
Organism: Chrysochloris asiatica; assembly: GCF_000296735.1. Classification (NCBI taxonomy): domain Eukaryota; kingdom Metazoa; phylum Chordata; class Mammalia; order Afrosoricida; family Chrysochloridae; genus Chrysochloris; species Chrysochloris asiatica. The sequence continues at coordinate 17,772,238 of NW_006408545.1, forward strand.
GGAGCTCTGGTAGCACAGTGGTTACGAGTTGGGCTGTTAACCTCAAGGTCAGCAGTTCGAAACTACCAGCAGTTCCGTGGGAGAAAGATGAGGCTTTCTGCTCCCGTAAAGATTTATAGCCTCGGAAACACTGTGCAGGGTCACTATGAGTGGGAACCGACTCCACGGCACATAACAACAACAACAACCCATGGTAATGCAGACAGTATCTGTATAGGGGCTTGAGCCCAGGTAGCTTGGTTCTAGAACCCTACTCTTAGACACTGCTTTATGCTGGACATGTGCAGCAGGACCCCAGAAGAGCCAGGTGAAAATGGGGGTTTTACTGAAGTACAGACTTGACATCTATTTTCAGAGGCTTTGCTTGTGACTGAGTTTGGCCAACAGTCTAGCATCTTGACATGGTGTTATTACTAGGAAGACTCTCATGAATTGATGAAACGTCTATCGTTTTGGAAACCAGAGAAAGTTTTTAAAACGTTGACTCATGTTATCAGGAGAAACAAGGTCCTCTAGAAGTGGTTTCTCTCAGATCTCACAGGTAATGAAAGAATCCACTAGGACACTCTATTCTTCAGAATAGAACAAAGAAGTGACCACTTCTCACCTCCTCCGTGGTTGACAGTCCTCTCTCACCCGTATTATATAGTCTGCTAACTCATCTCTCTGCTTCCACCTTTGACCAGTTTGATTATACTCTCAACATTGCAGCCAGAGCAATGGGTTTGAAGATAGAAGTCAGATCCCATTCCTCCTCAGTAGCTCTTATCTAAAGAATTCTCACAGATAACAACCCTTTGAACTGCACTTAAATATCAAAAATCATAAAACATACAAGGAAACAAAGCATATGAAGTCTCAACACCTTGCAATGGCCTAGCATGTTTACATGCCTGTTCTTTCCTTCCTCTCTGAATATCGCAACTGCTTCCTTTTTTCTCAATCCATTCCAGTCACACTAGTCTTCCTGTTCTTCCTTGAACAAACCGTCTTAGCACACTGCCTGTTCCCTTTGCCTGGGATTCTCTTACTGTAGATATGTAGATTTCAGCTTCACTTCCTTCAAGTCCTTGGTCAAATTCACCATCTCAACGAGGCTCACTATGACTATTGAAAATTACAACTTGCATTTTGCACACCCCCAACACACATACTTTTCCCCATTCCCTCTACCTGATTCCACCTTTCTCCCATGGTCATTAGTTTTTAGCATACTATATCTTTTTTTTTTTTTTTTCATTAGTTGACCTTTATTGCATCTTCAAAATATCACCTATAGATCTTAGAAATAACCCAACATCTTGTTGTTTCCAGAGCTGGACATATCTTAGATCTTATTCGTCAGTCCAGTGAACATTTTCACTTTCATCCCCAGTTGCCATCCCCAAATGTTCTGATATCCTTGTATTTATTTAACTGGTGTGGCTTGCTGGACCAAATCAGCTGAATTTGATAAAGCTCATTGTATCCTTCAAGAATTAACTCACATTTCTGGACTTAAAATTGTTGTTAAGTGTCGTCATTAAGTGACTCATAGCAACCCTGTACAGGGCTTCCAAGGAGCAGCTGGTGGGTTTGAACTATCTACTTTATGGTTCGAAGACCTTTGCTGATCCTACAGCACTACACCAATACCAAGTAACAAATGCCTGACATCCTCCAAATCCTATGGATAGCTTACTATATACTTTAGTTATTTATTTTGCTTATTTCTTATTGTTTACTATACATACACAGCACAGAAATGTGTCAGTTCTTTGAGGGCAGGGATCATTGCATTACTCAACAATATATTCCCAACACTTAGAACAGGAATGACATACTGTGTGCTCAGTATATATTTACTTAGTGAACAAGGGGGGAACCTATAACTTGCAAGCATATTCCTCTGTGGATCTGGGGCAATGTGGAGGTTTTGGGAAGCCAATCAAGGTCCAGATGAGCAATGGGCCAAGGCTGGTGGCAAGTGGGGTAGTGACAAAGTTCCCTGGGCTCTAGTGGGAGGCCCTTTGTGGGCTGCACTAGGAGGGCAGGGTGGCTGCACCATCACTACATCTGTGCAACAGTGAGGGGCTTTGTCACGGCTTCATGCTACATCTGGACACTTTGTGAAATACTGTTTTCAAGGACCTTTTTGTCTTAGTCATGTAGATTGCCTTAGATGATGGAGGGCTTGTCAGGTGCTCTGTGCAACGCTCAGCACATCGCAAGTGCTCCACAAAGGTCAGTCGTTATTGTCCTTGTCTATCTGCCCATTAAAGGAGCCCTGGTTGTACAGTGGATTACGAGCTGGGCTGCTAACTGCAAGATCAGTAGTTCAAATCTACCAGTAGCTCCACAGGAGAAAGTTGAGGTTTTCTGCTCCTTTAGAAATTTACAGCCTTGCAAACTGTATACAAAGTCACTAGGAGTCAAACCAACTCGGTGGCACACAACCAATACCACATCTGCCTATAAATAGCCCCCGGATGGTACAAACAGAAACGTTAGAAGTTGGACTTCACCCAGCGGTGTCTTGAAAGAAAAGCCTGGTGACCTCCTTCTGAGCCATATGGAGGACAGTTCTAGTCTAACAAACACGTGGGTTCACCATGAGTTGGAGTGGTGAGAATCTGCCTATAAAATTGGGGAAGCCTGGCCACTGCTGTGAGCTCTCTTCCCCTTCTGCCTCCGCGTATGTCTGAAGTGTCATTCTGCTGAGGGCAGTGAGCTCTGCTATGGGGACATATTCCCAGGAAGCAGGACCCAGGGGGTTATGCAGTAGATTGCTTCTCACTCATGGACTTTCTAACCACCTGAGAGATTGAAGGGAAAGTAGGTCAATTTCTTTAGAAATCATAGACTGCTCTTTTCACACCACTTCACAGTGGCCCTCACTCCAGAGCATCTCTGGGTATGAGATCAAATGGCTCGGGAGCTCAGTCAACTTGGCCTTTACCTTTTCCTAACTGCCAGTTTCCTCTGTTGGCACAATTTCAGCTCTGGTATAAGTTTCCAGGTTTTCACAGCAAATCAAGTTCCCATTTAATGGTTCAAACCTACCAGCTGTTTCATAGGAGAGAGCTATGACAGTCTTCTTCCATAAAGATTTACAGCCTTGGAAACCTGATAGGGCAATTCTACCTGGCCCCTTAGAGTTCCTATGAGTCAAGATAAACTCGACAGCAATGGGGACACATACAATTCAGTGACCTTGGTTACATTTTCCACATTGTGTCAACATTCTCCACAGTTCCATTCTGATTGTTCCTGTTCCATTAATCCAGCTTCCCTAACACATCCTTCCCCTACCTCAGCTGTCTCATCTAAGCTCTAGGGTAAATGTTGACCACTTGGTCTCATGTAGATGAGGTGTTTAAAAAAAAAAAAAAGAAGAAGCCCAGGATTCACAGGTGGTTTTGTTTATTTTATGAGTCAATTTGCGATTTAGCTGAAAGGTGACCTCCAGGAATAGTTTCAGTTAAAAGTTTAAAGGCTACCTCAGGGCAATAGTGTCAGGCTTTCCTCTAGTTTCTACCTATCCAGTAAGCATGGTATTTTGATTTTGATTTTCATAAGAATTAGACTTTTAGTGTACAATTTTCTCCCATCCTATCCTGGACCATCTGTTGTGTTCCTGATTGGAACAGCCAGTAATGATATCCAGACACCATCTAGTTTATCTGATCTCTGGATAGATGAGATTATGGTTTATGTAGGGATTCATCCAATAGATTTGATTCTTCTTTGAGCCTTTGGTTTTCTTCTTTCTTTTCTGGTCCAGATGAGTAGACACCAATATTTGTCTGGCCACTCGTAAGCTTTTAAGATCCCAGACACTACTTACCATATTAGGATGTAGACAGTGTGTCTCCATGTGTCAATTGACTAAGTTGTCTCATGAGACTATGATTGCCTTTAAACCCAGTAAACCAAACCTGAAAAATGTTTATTTTATCTGAGAGGTAACTGTGACAGTGTCTCCCAGGTGATTTTTATACGTGTGCATATGAATACATGTACAGCACACACAAACATGTACAAATCTTTGCCTACAGATATACCTATATATGTACATGTATACATACACATATGAATGTTGCTATACACATATACGCATATATATCTACCTACATAAACACTCACATATTTTGCATTTGTTACTGATGTTGTTGCCAAGTTGTGTATGTTATAGCATTTTCCAACGAGGTCACTTAATCCTGTGCATTTCTTATTGCTCCCCTTCACCTTGGTTAAGTTGTGCACACTTCACTCACATTCCATATTGCCTTTTCCATCACCAAAAACACCAGTGTCTATAACATAAATGGAGTCTTGGTATGGTGCGGTAGGCTAAGCACTGGTCTGCTAACTGTAAGGTGTTGTTGTTGTTAAGTGCCACCAAGTCAGTTCTGACTCATAGAAACTATATAACACATGACTGTATAGGGTTTTTGAAGAGCAGCTGGTGAGTTTGAACCTCTGACCTTATGGTTCAAACTTACCTTGCAGTACAGTGCTTATTAAATTCACCAACAGCTCCTTGGAAACCCTACACAGGATCACTGAATTGGAACTGACTTGATGGAATTTAATAACAACAACTGTGTAGATAATGACTCTCTCTCCTTCACCACTCCTTCTTGGTAACCACCAAAGAACAGTGGATTCTGCATGTACACTTATTTTTTGTCTCTTTTATGAAAGTGGAATCTTACAATATTTGTTCTTTTGTGCTTGACTTATTCCATTCAACATAATGTCTCCCAGATTAATCCATGTTATAAGATGTTTCATGAACTCATCATTATTTTGTATAGTTGTGGGTGATTGTGTGCCACCAAGTCTCTTCTGACTCACTGTTGTTGTTGTGTGCTGTGGAGTTGGTTCTGACTCATAGCGACCCTGTACAGGGTTTCCAAGGCTGTAAATCTTTACGGGAACAGAAAGCCTCATCTTTCTCTTGTGGAAAAGCTGGTAGTTTCGAACTGCTGACCTTGAAGTTCAAAGCACGATTCATAAGCACTCCCTGTATAAGTTTTCTGAGGCTGTAAATCTTTATGGGAGCAGAAAGCCTCCTCTTTCTCCCACCAAGTGATGGGTAGATTAGAACTGCTGACCTTGGGGTTAGCAGCCCAGCTCGTAATCCTCTATGCTACCAGAGGCTCCTTATTATTCTTTATTGTTGTTGTAATTACAACAATTATTCAGTTCTGCTAGGGTTTGTTTTATAAATTTGGAGTTATTGCATTGGGTGCATTATTGTTGTTAGGTACCATTGAGTCAGTACCAACTCATAGCGACCCTGTGCACAACAGAACGAAACACTGCTGGAACCTGGACCAACTTTGCAATCATTACTATGCTTGAGCCCACTGCTGCTGCCACTGCACCAATCCATCTCGTTGGGGTCTTCCTCTTTTTTCTCTGACCCTCCACTTTACCAAACATGATATCCTTCTCCAGTGACTGATCCCTCTGGACAATATGTCCAAAGAAGTCTGGCCACCCTGGCCTCCAAGAAGCACTCTGGCTGCACTTCAGGACTTCACTAGATGGAATACACTGGAATCAAATCGACTACATCTGTGGAAAGAGATGATGGAGAAGTTCACATCATGAGTCAAAACAAAGCCCGGGATAGATTGTGGGACAAACCATAAATTGCTCACATGCAAGTTTAGGCTAAAGCTGAAGAAAATTAAAACAGGTGTATGAGAGCCAAACTATGACCTTGAATATATCCTACCTGAATTCAGAGACCATCTCAAGAACAGATTTTATGCATTAGACTAATAACCAAAGACCAGAAGAGTTTGGGGATGATATCAATAACATCATATATGAAAGCAAAAGGTTTTTAAAAAGACAGGAAAGAAAGAAAAGACCAAAATGTATGACAGAAGAGAATTTGAAACTTAGTCTTGAACATAGGAAAGCTAAAACAACTGGGAAAAATGAAGTTAAAGACCTGAACAAAAAAATTAAATGTCAGCTCAAGAAGACAAAGGAAAGTATCATAATGAAATGTGCAAAGACCTGGAATAAGAAAATCAAAAGGGAAGAACACAATTTGATTCCTGTGTATTCCATGTAGAGGCGTCCATGTATATGGTCAACATTAATATTGTAGAAAAAAGGTATTTGTAATGAATAAGTCATTGGTCTTGCAAAATTCTATCATGCAATATCCAGCATTGTTTCTACTAAGGTCATATTTTCAATTATTGATACTTCCTCTTTGTTTTTGACTTTATATTTCAGTCACCAATAATTATCAATGCATCTTGATTGCACGTTTGAATAGTTTCAGACTGAAGTTGGTAGAATTCTTCAATTTCATCGTCATTCACTATAGTGGTTGGTGTGTAAGTGTGAATAATGGTGGTATTAAGTGGTCTTTCTAGGAGGTAGGATATTATCCTACCATAGATAGGATTTTACTTCAAGACAGATCTTGGAATGCTTTTTTTGACAATAAATGTGACCCCATTCTCCTTCAGTTTGTTTTTCCTGGCATAATAAATCATGTGATTTTCTGATTCAAAATGGCCATTACCAGTCCATTCCAGTTCATTAATGTCTAGAATACCGATCTTTATGTGTTCCATTTCATTTTTGAAAACCTCCAGTTTTTCAGACTCATACTTTATATACTCTGTGTTCCAATTATTAACAAATGTTTACAGCTGTTTCTTCTCATTTTGAGTTGTGCCCCATAAGCAAATAAAGGTCCTGAAATCTTTACTTCATCCATGTCATTAAGGTCAGTTCTGCTTTGAGGAGACAGCTCCTCCCTAATCATATTTTTTAGTGTATACCAACCTGAGGAGCTCATCATCTGGCATTATACCAGTCAATGTTCTACTAATCACAAGGTTGTCAGGGGCCAGTCACTATTCAGAAGTGGTCCAACTCTTCTTTTCCTTGTCTAACTTTGTCTGGAAGCTCTGCTGAAACATGTCCACCATGGGTAACCCTGCTGGTATGTTAAATACCGATGGCATAGCTTCCAGTTGCACAGAAAAACGCACGGCTACCACAGTCCAGCAAACTGACAGTTGAATGGTGAACTGAGAATATATTTTCAAAAACAGCAAAAATGCCTGCCTTGTTGGAGCTTGTATTCTACTGAGAGAAAATAATCAATGAGTAGTTATACAGTATATTAGAAAGTTACTAAGTTCTTTGATGAAAAAAAATAACAGAAGGTAACAGGAAATGGGGGAAAGAGAGCTAAGCTTACAGTAAATGGGGTGAACAGGTAGTCTCATTGAGAAGGTGACATTTGAGCAAAAACTCAGAGGTGAAGGAGGGAGCAACGATCTTGCAGAAGAACATTCCAGACAGCAAAGAAATTGTAAAGGCCTTCGTATGCTTATGGAAACTAGGTGGCTGGAGAATGTGGAGTAGGATGAAAAATCAGTGACATGGCAGGATTTGTAGGCCGGCACAGAGTTTGGTTTTCATTATGACTGAAGTGAGGAACCTTTGGAAGGGTCTGAATAGAGACTAGATGTTTTCACAGGGATCACTCTGACTTTTGTTTTGAGGAGGCAAGAGAGAAGCAGAAAAACAAGTTAGCAGACTATTATAACAACCAAGGCACAAGATGAGCGTTAAAAAAAATCTACAGGGTTGGATTCCTTTTGCTTCATTTCCCATCACCCCAGCCATGGTCCAGATTTTTCTCAACCCTTTCCTGGATTGTTAGAATGACCTTCCTGCCTCTAGATTTTACCAGAGATACTGTTAAATAGCAAATCTGATCATGCCATCACTTTATTTTAATGCTTAAATGCCTTTAATGATGTTACTTCAGGTCTATTATGACCTGACCCCCCTCTGCCCTGCCACTTTCCTACCTAGACATTCTCCCAGCAACTTCTCCCTCACCCTCTTTCCCTTCCTCCTCCTTTGTAGTGTTTGTTGTTAAGCGCTGTCGAGTTGGTTCTGATTCATAGCAACCCTGTATAGGGTTTCTGAGGAGCAGCTAGTGGGTTTGAACTGCCACCCTTAAGGTTAGCAGTTTGGTGCTTATCCTACACCAGGACTTCAATACAAACCTATTCATGGTTAAACAAGCCATTTTATTTCATGCTTCTGTGCTCTGCCCATGTCCTTGTGCCACAAACATCTTGCCCCTACTTATCAACCTGGCAACCTCACCTCCGTTCTAAAGCCTGTCCTGACTTCTCCAGGTAGACTTAGGCCTGCCTTCCTTCCTCCGCTTGTGGTGAACTTGTATCTACTAGAGTCCCAGCACAGATCATGGCCAACTTCTGTCTCTGCTACAGTTTGTCTCCCAAGTACATAGTAGGCACACAACCAAAGCTTGCTGAAGCATTCTGCTTATCAAGTTCCCAACTAAACTCAAACCAAACCCACTGCCACTTAGTTGATTCTGGCTCATAGGATTTCCAAGACTGTGAATCATTACTGGAGCAGACAGCCTCCTTCTCCAGTGGAGTGGCTAGTGGGTTTGAACTGCCAATCTTATGGTTAGCAGCCTAACACCTAACCACTAGATTGCTGTTGTTAAGTGCTGTGAAGTCAATTCCAACTTATAGTGACCGGTATAGGGTTTCTGAGGAGCAGCTTGTGGGTTTGAACTGCCAATCCTGCATTAGCAGTCCTGTGCTTATCCTACAGTGCCACATTAGGACCTCAATCCCTAAGTTAGGGCTCTCAAATTTCTAGCAACAGTGATATGTGTTGTGTTTTCCTTTCCTCGGGGTAAAGGAAGTGGGGCATCTTGAGAAAACGGAATGATCAGAAACAAAGAGAAGAGGAGTGGCAAAATATCTTTCCTTCACAGCTTTTCCATGGCTGGCCCTGCTTTATTAGCAGAAGGCCAGAGCATGAGGGTTTCCTCTATTCCTGTTCGAACTTTGATTGAAGCATTTCATTGTTCTCCTTCTGCCTCCATTGTCTAATTGCTTTTCCTTAGAATTGGCTTTTTCTCTCAGACAGGAGAGTTCACGAGACACACGGATCACAAAGTGTGTGATACTATTCCTCGGGGGTGACTGCTGGGCCCAGCTATCTGCCTCACAGGGCCACACCAGGACTCAAGGGCGAGGGGTTGTTGGTGTTAATAGCCACACACTTAGCCCAAGCTAAATTCCCACCTTTACTGTGAACTACACTGAGCACTGTGACAGGGCCCTGGTTAGGGCTTTAATGGAAACATAAATGAGAATTATGGAAATGCAGGGTCACAAAGTGGCATAGGATGAACACCTAAACTAAAGGTTGGTATTTTGAACCCACCCAGCCACATCATAAAAGAACGTTCTGGTAATGTGCTTCTATAAAGTCTGTAGTCAAGAAAACTCCATGGAGCAGTTCTACACTAGCACCTGAGTCAGAATTGGCTCTATGGCTATCATTTTGGCTTCTTGTTTTATTTTGTTTAGGTGGTATATAAATGGTTAATGTGCTTGACTGTTAAATGAAAGGTTGGTGTCTATCCAGAGGTACCGCTGAAGAAAGGCCTGACAATCTACTTCCCCAACGTCAGCCATTAAAAACCCTAAGGAGCACAGTTCCAATCTAACTCAACAGCAGCTATCTGGTATCTAGAAATTTAAGGGAGAAAAATCATTGTTTCTACAGAGTATGAGAAGTCATTGACGGGAAGGTAGTATGAGGAGGGTACAGCTCATGGAAAAAGGGAATGAAAAGATAATGAAAATTTCCCATGAACTTTTTGAAGTCCCCATATTGCAGCTGACTTTGAAGAAAGAGAAGCCTTTGGCAGATGGTTGTGAAGGTACAGATGGCCCTCTTCCAGCCGTGGTGCCTGGTGAACCTGTAAGCTCTAAATATCCTGGTTAGAGCATGACAGCAAAAATAAGTAGGAGCTCTGGAAACTGAAGGGAGAGACCCATTGCTTTGGTAGGTTTGGGAAGACTTTGAAGAGGATGTAGTATTTGTGCTGATCTTGAAGAAGAAACACATTCAAGGTGAGTCTGTGTAGGACAGGAGAAACTTTGCCCCTAACACCCATCCTACAACCTCACCCTAAAGGAGACCATTCTAATGCCAAGAATTTCCTCAAAAATAGGCTCTCCTGCTTCTGTTACCATCACAAGCAGTTGCTCGGCAACAAGTCATCTTGGCATCTTCCTGGTTTCTAGACTTCCCCACTTTCTCTGTCTCTATGCTCATCTTCCCAGTGACTTGGACCAGAGGTTCTGAGGACTTTTACATAGAACTTGAGCACCCCTTCAAGAAGGGATCCCTGAGAACCAATCACTGCCCCTTGGTAGTCTTCACCTCCCAACGGTGCCCATGTTTTCATTTTGTAAAATGTTAAAACATGTGTATTTCAGAAGCAAGTTTTTATGGAGGGGTTTGCTAGTTCATGCATGGATAATCTTTCTGGAAATCTACTTCCTCTTCTCTCTACTGCTGTTACTTTCTCTTATTTTCTGCCAGGAATCACATGTCTCTAAACCAAGTGCCATGATTTTCTGGATTAAGTGGCAGCATGCTATTGATTAAGGGGGAAAACAAAGCTTTGTCACTTCTATGACCAAAGCTGAACAATTTTTAAAATTAAGAAGTAAAAGATTAAACAAATGACCTACCCCAGTCTCGTCGCTATTCATACACTGTTCATGATGGCAGCTCCATCAGGTAGGCCTGCAGAAAGACCCTTCTGCCTCCTTCCTCGACAGTCTGTCTTATTCGGTGGTCTTCTTTCCCCTCTGGATTGCTAACCTCATTTGCATGACTTCTGCTGAATTCATAAGCAATGCATGAGATTTTAAAACATGTCAAAGAATCAAGAATCTTTTTAAAGACTGCTTTTTAAAACCATTTGGAGGATCTCTGTCAAGCTTCCGAGACCATGCTCATGGATTGTTTCTGGCTGGATTCCCTTTAACACACACCCTACAGCCCCACCTCAAAGAAACCACACATTTTGGGGTCCACCATCCCTCTTCCTTTGCCTTTGCGCAACACAAAGGCTCTCTCCTTCCAACATCCTTTGCTTCTATCAGTGGAAGGGTCTGCTCTTCCGAAGGAGGTATGGTCTTAGGTGTGGGGAGTTGATGAGAAGAGAACCAGTATTTATGGAGGACCACAGACCAGATGTGACGCTGTGGGTTCATGTGCTGGCCTGCAAGGTCGGTTTGAACCACAAGGTCAGTGGTTCAAGCTTACCAGCCACTCCTCAGAAACCCTATATAGGGTCTTTATGAATCAGAACTGACTCAGTGGCACTTAACAACAGGCCAGGTACTGTTCTGGGTGCTTCCACTGCATTTTTGCATTGAACTCTTAAAACAGTCCTATAGATAACGTGAAAGTCCTATTTTAGAAACACGTAAGCTAAAACTCAGAGAGATTAAGGGATTTGCCCACTGTCAAGAGCTGATAAAATCCCCTGTTACACAGCCAATTCTTTCCACTCAGGGTGGAGTCTCCAGAGCAACAGGAGCTTGCTAATCTTCACAGCTATCCATGACAATTTCCCAGGGCTCAAGCATGGAAAGCAAGGGATGTGGAAGGGTGGCAGCCAGGGTTTCCAGCCCAGGTGTTAACACTTGCAATTAGCTGGCAAACAAAACAGAACAGACCAGAAAGTTCAGCTGGAGCGCAAAAGCTTAAGAAAAACTAGCTGGAGGTGACATCCATTCCTTGGATGCCTGTGAAAGGGTTTGGAAATTCAGCCTTGAGGTCCTGGCTGAGTTTTCTGAACTGGCACACATGGAAGCTGAGTGGAAGTTAATACATGATCATTTTCCTTTTCAAGGAGAGCTTCAGTCTGAAGAGGAAGAACTAGCCTGCTTCATTCTATGATCTGGCAGGAGCAGCAAGGTGAACTACCATCTCCTTGTTGCTATAGGAACCATTCTTTCACATTTTCTGAAACACACAGGCTGCCATGGTTAATGCATGTATTTCTACTGACTCAATAGAAAATTAATAGCCAGGTGTTCACCTACCAAACACAGAACCTGAAGATCTCTTTCCCAACTTGAAAACGGATCAAACATGTCCTTCCAATCCTAAGAGTGCCTGCAGACTCTCGCCTATAACACATTCAGACTCCTCCTGAGGTTCATTTCCTAGGTCAGCAATGATTAGTGAAGGAGGTGTCGGGCAGCTGTGTTCAAGAAATGCATCCTAGTGGCTAATGACGCAATCCTAAGAGTCACTGTCAGCACAAGCAGAAAGATGCTGCAGATGAGAAGTGGCACATCTCAATCATACAAGCACACACCTTGTTGTTGTTGTTGTGTGCCATTGAGTTGGTACCGACTCATCGCAACCCTATGCACAACAGAACAAAACACTGCCCGGTTCTGGGCCAACCTCACAATTGTTGCCACGCTTGAGCCCATTGATGCACACACATATACAACCCCAATTTGATTTTTATGCTCTACAATAGTCTCTTCTTGGAGGTCAGATCACATTTGGTCAACAGAAATTTCTCATAAGAGCTACAGAGCTTAGGGGCAAAGTTTGTTGTATTCTAACCTGAGACCCGTAGTCTGCACATTTCTATTTTGCATTGGTCTGTAGGCTATTTAATTTTTAAAAGAAGATGAGGACATTAGTTCAAGGTAGAATTCTCCTCAAGATAAATGGAAAGGGGGCTGGCTCTGCCTCTGGTCTAAACTGGGGGGACCCAACTGGATAGGATTTTTCACATCTTTAAGAAAAGATGCTCAAGTCTCCTTCACAACCAGATTGATTCAGGTAAGTAAATTAATTAATCTATTCAGTAGTTATTTGGGGTTAGGATATTTCCAATGAATAAGAGACAAGGTCCTTACTCTCTTCTTAGAATTACATGTGAAAAAATAATAATAGGTAGGAGCAAACAGTATACAATTAAATAAACCAAAAAAGTTGCTGTCAAGTTGATGCCAAATCATAGTGGCCCTAGGGGACAGAAAGTAGCAGTGCCCCATAATCTTTACGGAAGTTGACTCCCACATCTTTCTTCTGTGAAGTGGCTACAAAGCTTTGAACCCCAAATCTTTTGGTTAGTAGCCAAGCATTTAAACATTGCGCCATTAGAACTCTTGTCAAATAATAAACAGAGAGTATTACAAATCGGGCTGCGAACCACAAGGTCAGCAGTTCAAAACTACCAGCTGCTCCACGGGAGAAAGATGAGGCTTTCTGCTCCCGTAAAGATTCACAGCCTTGGAAACCCTGTTCAGGGTCGCTATGGGTCGGAACTGACTAGACGGCACTTAATAACAACGTGAAAAAGAGGAAGCAGGAAAATACTATAATTAGAGCATCGGGGTAGGAATCTCTGAGAAATTGACATTTAAACTGAGATGTGAATTACAAGAAGATAGTCACACCAAGACAAGAAGGAAGAGCAACCAGCAGAAGGAACAGGTAGTACAAAGTCCTGTTACAGGAAAAAAAACAAACTTCAAGTTATTGAGGAACCAAAGGAAGGGTGATATGGTTGGACCATGTGGGAGAAGGGGAGACAGGGGCAGGGGCCAGGTCTTGTAATACTTTGCAAACCCAGGTGGTGAATAGGGATTTTATTCCAGGAGAGATAGAAGCTATTGGAAAGTCTTGAGAAGAGGGTGGGGTGGCTATGATTTGAGTTTTGTTTTTAAATGATTTTTCTGGTCACTCTAAGGGAAGTAGATCGGAAACAAGAAAGTCAGTTAGACTATTGCAGTGGGCCAGGCAGAAGACAGTGGTGGCCTGGTGTATGTTGATAGGAGAGAGATGAGGAGAAGCGGTTACTTCAGGGCTGTGTATTGCAGATCATATGTGCAGGTGGAAAAGAAGAATCAAGGATAATCCATACTTTTTTTTTACTTAAACAGCTAATTGAGTGAGATTGAGAAGCCTAAGGAAGGAACAGGGTTGGAGGGATCACAAATTCTACTTTACATGTTAGGTTTGCGATGTCTTTTAGATATCCAGGTAGGAGTTGTCATCTAGGCAGTTGGATGTAAAGTTCAGGAGGCAGGTTGGAGCTAGAGGTAGAAATGAAGAGTTCTTCAGCATAGAGTATTTGATGTTATGAGAGCAGATGCAGTCACTTAAGGAGAGAGAAGAGTTGTAAGAACTGAGTCCTAGAACGCATCAACATTTAGAGATAATGTTGAGGAAGAGGATGCAGTGAAAGAGACTGAGAAACAGCAGTCACTGAAATCAGTGGAAAAGTAGGAGAGTGTGGTGACCATAAGACTGAGAGAAAAAGTGTCTGATTAGGAGGGAGTAGTCAGTTGAGAGGTCAAATAAGATAAGAAAAATACCCCTGAATTTGACAATCTGGAAGTAATTTCACTGAGCAGTAGTGTGGAATGAAAAAAGGCTTTGAAAACAATCAAGTGCTTTGATGTTTTTCAAAAGGGGGTACTTGTGCAGAAGAGATACCCAGGAAAATTTCTTTCAAAATTCATATGCCTGGATATACCTGGACTTCAGTCCCTGGTCATTTGATGCCCTCTGATGCAGCCCTGATGAAGAACCACTACACACAATTGTACGTTAGGGTTAGTATCACATCTGTGTACCACTACTATGTATACTCAGTGCCACTTTCAGCCTCTTTGCAGATGTCTTATGAACATCTCTGCAGGAGGTCGTTTTATGTTCTCATCACCAGATACATTGATGTTGATGGAGCAATCACATTCAGAGACCCTACTCTACTATTACATGTAAGAGTTCTTTACATTGTCTATATACTCTTGGAGCTCTGAAACTAACAAATGAAGAGTTCTCAGTGGTGTTGCATACAGAAGTTGTCATTGTTTTCTAGTGCTGCTAAACACAAATACCACAAGTGAGGGGCTTGAATGTATTTCCTCACACTTCTGGAGGCTAACAGTCCACATCAGAATCTCGGCCATGTAGACTCCTTGTGAGAGCCTGTCTCCTAGTTTCAACTGCTGGCAATCCTTGGCATTCTTGTAGATGATCCTTTTGGTGCCTGTCTCCCCCCTTGTGTATATTTCTGTGTCTAATCTGTTCTTTTTATAACTCAGATGCGATTAGATGTAGAACCGACCCTATTAGATGATGTTCTAATTAACATAACAAAGAAAATCCTATTTCCAAAAATAATTCCATTCATAAGTGTAAGGGTTAGGATTCCAACACATATTATAAAAAATTCTTTTATCCATAACAGAAATCTTCTATAGATTGGCTGATGAAATTATCCTGCTCCAGTGAGTTTAGTTCCAGTTAGTTTAGATGAGACAAGTAATAGATAAGCTGCCCAATAGCCACCATTCAGGGCACAGTGAACAAAGTGTGTTCTAGTCTATGGCAAGACCCTGCAGAAAGGCTGGTTCACGATCCCATTTCTCTTTCTCCCATTTTTTACCTTTTACTTTGTCTTCATATGATTCCATTTTAGGGGACCTGGATCAATGGGTAGATGTGGACAGGTGGAACAGTGAGAGGAATATTTCTTAAAGATCTCATGAATGCTTTATTGATTTAATAAATATAATTTGAAAGTAACTCTAAAATTGTATGACATTTCCTTCTGAGGAGGTAGATGCAACTCTGGGGAAATGTTTGTGAACATCTTACTATGTTTTATCACATAAACCATCAAATGAACCTTCTTTTCATGTTTAAGTACTTGGACATGACTCCAGAGAAATGTCAAGGTATCTGTTTTGCCATAACATCTTTATTAATGACCACGAGAGGAGTTAAATATTGTGCTAATTAAATCTACTGTGGATACGAATTTAGAAAGCACATAGAGAGGGAAAATGAGAGGGAAAAATAGCCTAGATGCATGGAGTATTGGAAAGATGATAAGAGGAGGGAAATACCAAATACAACCATTATAAACTCAACAAGTACTAGTTAGTATAGCCCTGCCCACAAACTACATCTCCCAAGAATACTAGAATACTAATTAATTGATTGGAAACTTGGTTTTCAGGAACAGGAAAAAGAAAGCCAGGGTGATTTGAGACCATAGTTACTGAATCAGAGATGTTGTGGTCCAGCCTGCTGGACCCTACTAGAAGTGGAGGCCAGTTGAAGGACCTGCCTTAGTAGGAGACATTAGGAGGTTATTGAAGAAAAGGATAATTGATGTAGGACCTTGTCTGTCCTCTCAGTGTCCTGAGGGTACTTGGTCAATGGACTCTTGTTGGACAATGGTTGACATTAACATATGGTGATTGAGCCTGAGAGGAAAGGAGCAATGACAAAACTTCATGCCTTTCTGCCTTGGGCATACCAGCTATATTTCACAGTTTATTTTCCCCAAGTTTCTACCCTCTTAATATCAGTTTCCTCCTCCTGTCAACCCTGTGCCTGGCATCCAAAATGGATATGAAGTAGATTCCAAGGTATCAGAAGAATCAGCCTCTTAGCTCCTCCAACAACTGCAAGGTCAGCAGTTCGAATCTACTAGTTGCTCCTTGGGAGAAAGATGAGGCTTTCTGCTCCCATAAAGATTTACAGCCTTGGAAACCTTGTACAAGGTTGCTATGAGTCAGAATTAACTTGACAGCATTGTACCATCACTACCACAAGCAGGTTGTGATCTGTTGCTAACCTAACAGTCAGTGGTTCAAAACCACTCAGCAGCTCCACAGAAGAAAGGCCTGATAATCGGCTTCTGTAGAGATTACAGCCAAGAGAATCCTATGGAGCAGTTCTACTCTCTAACACATGGGGACATCACATGTAGGAGCTGATATGACAACAACAAGTATGGATGTAGAGGTCCAAGGAGATGACAGGCCTGCCTGACGCATAGGTAGAGGATTTAGGGAGAAGGAGGACACCAGCTCTGACATGGACCACAAGTTCTACCCGAAGGTGGAATCTATGAGGAAGACCTGAGCTATCCCCAGGAATGGGTCATATTCGTCCACTCAATCTCATTCTATGCACATTATTATTGGCAACAGTAAGTAGCAGGATCTGTGTTAGAATCTTGAAGGCAAAAGAAGGGACAGAGACATCACCAAATCATGAGAACACAGATGTGTTTGCAGAGAAACAAAGACTGGGAGAGACAGGACAGAAAGGCGAGTCAGGCATTTCAAAAAGTATGTGAAAAGGCATAGAGGAGTTATATGGCAAGGTATATATACGAAGGAGGCCTCACATTTATAGACACATCTGGAGCAAAAGAGGCATATGGAGATATGATGAGTGTCCACAATATCTGGTTTATTCTTGTTTTTGAGTTCATGAGAGACTACTTCCTACCTCTTTTCCAAGGACATGTGACTAGTTCTGGTCAATGAAGTGTGAGTGGAAGTAATGTGTGTCGTTTCTAGGTTGAGGTGGTGGAATCCATATGAATCTGCAGTCTCCCTCTTCCTCTGTCAAACTGACTTCACTATTTACATAATACTTGCAGAACGACTCCATTGTCCCTCCTCTAGCTGAGAAGACAAGAATGACAAAAGTGAAAGTTGTGAAGGAAGATGGTTCTGGAGAATCTCTTGAAAACTGAAGTGCTGCTCTACCAAAATACCTCCAGAGGATTGTGAATCATCCTACTGTGTTACAGGACTCGGGTGTCAGAGAGTTTTAAAAAAGGAAGAGTTGTCATGCACCATGACCACGGGTACCCAGACATTGAGTGGCACTGGTCTCTTCAAGATGTTCAAGAAAGCCACAGATGCAGTCAGCAAAATAACCATCAAAGGGAATGGATCAGACAGAAGAGAAGCTCCAGAAGGTAGCGTGTGAGAAGCAGCACTTACGGAAACTGCAGGATGTTGTAGAAACTCTAGTCAATGACAGGAAAGAGCTAGCTCTGAATATAGGCCAGTCGGCATGCTTGAGAGCTCCAAGGACTGCAGAGCATCATCATGGGCACTCTCCCAACTGACTGAATTAGAAGGAAACATTGACTCGCTCCACCAGGAATAGGCCAACAATGACTTCCTTCTTGATGAGTTTCTGAGTGACTACATCTGCTTCCCGGTCATAGTCCATGCAGCTTTGGACCAGTGCATGAAGACATGACAGCACTCTGGCAGGATGCTCAAGCCATACTGTAGAAGAAGTGAGAGGCTGAGGCTCAGCTGTTGTGGGTCAACAAGCCGACATGCTGCAGCTGACCAAGCACAAGGTGGCAGAGTGGGAGTCTTGGGTGACTCAATATGAAAGGGACTTTGAAAGAATTTCAACAGTAGTTTGAAAAGAAGTAACATAGTTTGAGAAAAAGAAATCCAAGGACTTCAAAAACCACGTGATCAAGTACCTGGAAACACTCATGTATTCACAGCATCTGGAAAGTACTGGGAAGTCCTCCTTTCTGAGACTTAAGCCATCTCTTAATGGATCAAAGACACCAGATTCCATCTGTCAAGATGCTGCCCTTTTTTTACACTGTTTTCTTCCACTTCTAATGGACCCAGTGATACAGCCTGCCTAGCCCAGACTTAACCTCTTTCTCCTTGCCCCTACCACCAGCCTCAGTCACTCTAATTGTGTTGTATTTCACTTTCATACATATTTTCTTACCTAAGAGAATCGTTTTCTGCAATAGGTGGTAGAATTTTATGGGATAGGAGTGGGGTATATTATATATAAATATATATTTTTCAAGATGTGATTTAGGAACTGGGAGTAATCTTTTCTGTTACTCTTAATGGCACTATAAAAAGATTATGTAATAAAATATTTTCAAATCAGGTAAAACAAAACAAAACAAAACACTCCATAACTTTAACCTCTCTAACCTGGTGCTTCTCGTCTAGAAATTGAAGATAACAACACCTACTCCATAGAATCCCTGGTGTGGCACAGTAGAATTAACATTGGAATGCTAGCTGCAAGGTTGGTGGTTCAAGCACACCAACTACTCTTCAGAAAAAGAATCACTATGAGTCAGAACTGACTCTATGACACTTAACAACAATCACCTCGTAGATTTATTGTTGTGTGGACAAAGTGAGATAATTAGGGGGTAGGGATGGATCTCCACTCCCACCACTAACTTCAGTTATGAAAACGTGGCCTGAAAAACAAAGAAGCCACTAGAAACCAGACAAGGCAAGGAAGGCTCTTCCCCTAGAATTCTCAGGGAGTGAAGCCCTGTGGATACCTCAATTCCAGCTTTCTAGCCTCCAGTACTGTGGGACACTACATTTCTTTTGTTTGAAGTTACCCAGTTTGTGGTACTTTGTTAAGGCTGTTGTTAGCTGCTGTTCAGTCGGACCCTGATTCATGATAACCACATGTGTTACAGAGTAGAACTGCTTCCCCATAGGGTTTTCTTGGCTGTAGTCTTTACAAAGGGAGATCACCAGGTCCTTTATTCCATGGAATTGCTGGGTGGGTATGTTGGAACCATTAATCTTTTGGTGAACAGCTGATTGAAAACTGCTTGTACCATCCGCACTCCCTTCTGTTATGGGCCCTAGGAGACTCATACCATGAGCTCTACAACCACAACTGTTGAACTCTAAACAAAGGCAACCATGGACAGTACGTAAACCGACGAAAAGCTTATTGGAACACAACCAGAGATATTTAAATATCTACGGGCACTGAAATGAGAAATGATCATGTTTTGTGAGTCTTAGTCTATTTATTTATTTAACCATTTAAATATGTAAAAACCTTTCTTAGCTAGCAAGTCACATTAGAAAAAAAAAAAAAAAAAGATAGTAGGAAGCTAGTTTGCTGACCTCTGGTCTAACCTGTCTTCAGGCCTGGAGTTCAAGACCGTGCTTATTTCCTCACACAAGGCCCAGTGGGAGTCTCAAGCAGAAGTCCAGGCAGCTAAGGGCAGCATTTTTCAAACTGCAGGTTTCTACCTATTTATGGGTTGGAAAAATCAATTTAGTGGGTTGCAAACAACATTTTTAATGAAATAAAATAAGTAAAAAGTATCAGACCACATTGCTCATAGCAAAGGTGAGACCTGATTTATTGCTAACTTTAGTTTCACTTACCTATGTGGGATTATAAGGAGTGTATGTGTGTTTGAATAGTACCATGGGCACCACAATGAGAAACGATCATGTGTTATGAAATATTCCCTTCAGCACAATTTGTAATAGACAAAGAAGGGAACCAGCTCAACTGTATATACATGAGAGACTGTCTTGCAGGTTCGAATCCCAGTCCTTCTGATTAGAAGTCTAGCACTTTAACCACTGTGCAACCAGGGCTCCCAATGATAACTTGTTTTTGTCTTATCTTTCTATTATTTATCAAATTATATATATGAGGAGCTTCAACACATTTGTGTAAAATGGAATTAAAAGATAATGGAATTTTCCCACCAACTCTTTGAATCTCCCATATGTGTCTATATATGTGTTGTTGTTGTGAAGTGCCGTTGAGTCAGTTGGGAGAGATTTATTTCAAGAAAATGGTTCATACAGTTGTTAAAGTTGGCGAGTCCCAAATCTGAGTCAGATGTAAGGCAGAGGTTGATGAACATAAAATTAGCAGATCAGATGGCAGGCTACTAATCGTGTTCAAAGAACCAGAGGTCATAGGATGATGAGTTGGATGAAGGATCCAGAGACAGTGAACTTTGCTGGAACATCAATTTATGCAGGTCTCAAAAGCCTCCATTACTGTGCACCTGATGAGGTTTGTATGTGTTTAGAAGGAACACTGATAGTGCATGGACTAAACATTGAGCTGTTAACAGCAAGGTCAGCTGTTCAAACCCAGCAGCTGCTCCATGGAAGATGAGACTGTCTGCCCTGTAAAGATCTGCAGTCTCAGAAATGCCATAGGTTCATGTGAGTCAGAATCAACTTGCTGGCAGTGGGTCAGATTTGGTTTATGTGGTTCGTTATATACAAGGAGACTTCAAAAAAAAATCATGTAAAATGGGATTGACAGAGAATGGAATTTTTTTCCAAACGGTTTGAAGCTGACTTGTATGTGAATATATATATGTATATGCAACACATATGTAAGCCTACAGATACAACATATGTACAACTACAAAGACACACATGCACAAATATTGACTTGCATATGTCTTTCTATGCATGCATATACATCCATATCTAGCTACAAAGCCATACACATATGCTTTCATTGTTTTTACTGTTGTTGAAAAATTGTATATTTTGTAATATTGTAACCACAAAAATTGTCACTAAATTGTTGCTAAATTAGCCAGTAGGGAATGACTATATCTCAACTGCCAAAGCACTGAGAATCCCAGTCTAGTCAAATTGACACAAAATGTTAACTATCATACCTGGCAGCTGTCATATAACTTTGCTTTCTGTGTGTAGAACTATTCTTAGCTTGTTATAATATCGGGACCACACTATATTTGTCTTTTTGTGATTGACTTAAATCACTCAGTAAACTGTCCTTCAGATTCATCCATCTTATAAGCTGTTTCACACACTCCTCATTATTCTTTATAGTTGTATATATTTGTATTTTTTATATTGTATATATTATTCCATGGGGAAATGTACCACCACTTGTTATCCATTCATCTGTTGATGGGTACTTAGTTTGTTTCCATCTTTTTACTATTGTGAAAAATGCTGCAATGAACATGGGTGTATATATGTCTACTTGTATGAATGCTTCTATGACACCTGATTTATTTTGCTTCTCTAAAGACATAGATACTCCTTATTACATCTACTCAAAAGATTTAGAGGCAATGATAACAACAAATATCCCTAGTTTCTAGACTGTAATCTCCAGATGCCCACTAAAAGGAACAAAGACTTTTTGAGCTGGAACATATTGCTGTGACTGAAAGCAATTGTGCTCATATCAAAAGGGTATAAAATAGCCAACTTAAAAAGATTCCTGCTGACCAAAGATGGGGCATTTTAATCATAAAGAAAATCATTGCAATGATGAAATACATCAAAATATATAAAAATTTTTAGGTTTAGAATAACAGTCTACGTCTCCTTATACACACTCTCACACCATCCTAATGTGTCAAACCTCCTCAGTTATATCCAGAAGTTGCTAGAGAACCAAATTCTTATTCTAAAAATTGACAAAGATAAAGAATCAAGTATTTTTCTGGCTTTTCTATGCAGACTGCCCCTCATGGAAACAAAACAGCTGCTAAGGGGAAAGTTCTTTACAGAACAATCATACAAGGAATTATACTATTGTTGCTAGGTGTCACCACGTGGGCTCGGACTCATACTGACCAGATGTACAACAGAAGGAAAAACTGTCCTGTTTTGTGTCATCCTAACAATGGTTGTTATATCTGGGACCATTGTTACAACTGTGTCAATTAATCTTGAGGGTTTTCCTTTTGTTTCACTGAGCTTTACCAAGCACAATATTCTTTCTTCTCCAGTGATTGGTCTCTCCTGATAACATGTCCAAAGTACCTGAGATGAAACTTCACCATTCTTCCTTATAAAGAGCATTCTGACTATGCATCTTCCAAGACAGATCTGTTCAGTCTTCTGGCAGTCCCTGGAATATTCAGTATTTTTTGCCAACACTGTAATTCAAAGGCACAAATTTCCTATTTATGTCCAGCTTTCACATGCAGGTGAGGTCATTGAGAATACCATGACTTGAGTCAGGAGCACCTTACTCTTCAAAGTGGCATCTTAGTTTTTTTAACACTTTCAAGAGTCTTTTGCAGCAGATTTACCTAATAGAATACATTATTTGATTTCTGCTTCCTGGGTGTTGATTATGGATTCAAGCAAAAATAAAATCCTTGACAGCTTCAATAATTTTTCTTTCTATCATAATATTGTTTGCTGGTTCAGTTGTGAGGATTTTGTTTGTTTGTTTTTTGAGGTTTAATCAATACTGAAAGGTGTATTCTTTGATCTTTATCAGTACGTGCTTATAGCATGTGAGATTGTCTATCTGCCTACTGCAGGTTGTTAATGAGTCTTTCTCTAATCCTGATGCCATGCTCTTCTTCGAGTAGTCCACCTTCTTGGAGTATTTACTCAACATACAGATCTAATAAGTATAGTAAAAGGGTACAGCCTTTACACACACCTTTCCTGATTTAAAACCAGTATCCCTATGTTATGTTTAAATGACTGACTCTTGAGCTGTGTACAGGTTGTTCATGAGCACAATTAAATGTTCTGGAATTCCCATTCTTTTCAAAGTTATCAATAATTTGTTATGATGCCTTTGAAAACTCAATCAAATGCAGGTAAACATCTTTCTAGTATTCTCCGCTTTGAGCCAAATCCATCTGACATCAGCAAGTATATATATATATACCTTATTCCACATCCCCTGCTGAATTTGACTTCAATTTCTGGCAATTTCCTGTTGCTGTACTGCTGCAGCCAATTTTGAATTGTCTTCAGCAAATTTTACTCCCACGTGATATTAATGATATTGTTTTATGATTTCTGCATTCCATTAGATCACTTTTCTTCAAAATGGGCATAAACATGGTCTCTTTCAATCGATTGGCCAGGTAACTGTCTTCCAAATTTCTTGGTATAGATAAATGAACATGCTTCCAGCATTTTGTATCTGTTTTGTGGAACATTTCAGTTGGCATTCTGCAAGTCCCTGGAGCCTTGTTTTTTACTAATGTCTTCAATACAGCTTAGACTTTTCCTTAAGTACCATCGGTTCTTCACCATATGCTGTTTCCTAAAATGGTTGAACATCAGCTGATTATTTTTGGTACCATGCCTCTGTGTATTCTTTTCGTCTTTTTTGATGATTCATGTATTATTCAACACTTTGTCCACAGAATCCTTTAATATTTCAAGTTGAGGTTGAATTTTTTCATCAGTTTTTTCAGCTTGAGAAATGCCAAGTAGATTCTTCTCTTTTGATTTTCTAACTCCAGGTCTTTACACATTTCATTATAATACTTGACTTTGTCAAGCTGCTTTTGACATATGTTTAGTTCTTTTACTTCATCATTTCTTCCTTTTGCTTTAATTATTATATGTTCATGAACAAGTTTCAGAGGTTTTTTGGGTTTTTTTTTTTTTTTGTCATCCATTTTGATCTTTTTCTTTTCTGAATTTTAATAACCGTTTGCTTTCTCATGTATGATGCCTTTGGTGTCACCCCACAGCTGATCTGGTCTTTGATCATTAGTGTTCAATGTGTCCAATCTATTAATAAGGTGGTCTCTAAATTTAGGTGGAATATCGTCAAGGTCGGATTTTGACACTTGTGGACTTGTTTTAATTTTCTTCAACTTCAACTTCAATTTAAATATGAGCAATTGATGATTTGTTACCTAGTTAGTGGAAATGATAGAATTGGGAAATCATAAGTTTTCAAAGTCTAATGAAATAATGAATGTAAGCAACAGTAATCAGTTGCTGTTCAAATCCTTAGGTTAAATTTTGATAGGGATTTCTATAATGTATGAATTAGGTGACACCAAATCCCAAAGATAAAATTAAATCAACCAGATATTTTGTGTTTCTTCGTGTGATATGACAGGAAGTACACAATAATACCTGTGAAAGTATTACACCCCTTCTCACCCAAACACACACCACGGAAACCTGAATGTAATCAACCAGGAAATACAGGGCATATTAAACTACTTCATCAGGAATTAATAAGACATATTAATTATTGGAGTCACTTAGTTTCCTATTGTTGTGTTGTTGTTGTTGTTGTTAAGTACCATCAAGTCGGTTACGACACATAGCAACACTGTATAGGGTTTCTAAGGAGCAGCCAGTGAGTTTGAACCGTCAACTTTACAGTTCAAACTGAACTTGTAGTTCAATGCATTATTCTACAGTGCCACATAAAAAAACAACAACCCACCAGTGGCTTTAAAAAGCAGTTTATTGCCTCACAGTTCTGAAGGCTAGAAGTCCAAATTAAGGCATTGGCTTTTAGGAAGGGTCCTTCTTTGTCAGTATCTCTGAGAGCTCCTTGGCCTACATCGCCTGTGTGTGTGCCTCTATTTATTCTGCTCTTCTTACAAGACAGCATTCAGAAGTGATTAGGACTAGGACCCACCCTACTCTGGCAATTAACTTACTAATATGACAAAAGAAAAACTCTGTTTCCAAACAGGTTCATATGCACAGTTATAGAGGTTAGGGCTTCAATTTAACTTTTTAGGAGGATATCATTCAGTTTACAACAGGAGATAATGACCTGTTTTATCCAGAAATAAATGTGTGTTTTTTTAAAAAAAAAAGAAAACGTAAATTTTTTAAGAATAGAGATATAAAACACATACCAACTTTGGCAATTTTGTTGAAAGTTATAAAAGCATTCATTTTACTATTCTTTCATCTTTTCTGTAAGTTTGAAAATTTTTTCCATTATTATTTTTTATTGAAAGGTGGAAAAGCATGTCAACTAAATACATTATGTGGATTTTGTTTGGAATCTGATTTGAACAAACTAAATTTAAAAGACATGATCCATATAACCAGAGAAAATGGAACATGAGCTTTTATTGTAAATTGTTGTTAAATTTCTTGAGTGTGATAGATGTGTTATGGATACATTAAAAAGTCTTTATTAAAAATACATAATATAGTAGTAATGGATAAAAAATATTAATGTAGAGTTAAAGTCATAATATACAGGAGAAAGACTATATTGGGTGGCAGGGTCTCATCACTTTTCAACTGGAAAAACTTGAGTGAGTTTCTTAGCCTTTCTGAGCTTCAGTTTCCACCAAATACCATTTGCCATATTGGGCTGTGAGAATTCCATGGAATCATGTTTGTGCTTATCATGGTCCATATTTAACAGGCCTTTTTTAGAAGTAAATGATTATCCTTAGAGTATGGATTTAAATTCAACCAGTATCAATCTCTTTATCTAATGCCTCATGATAGATTTTCAAGCATTCACTGCAAAGGCTGATGAATATGATAGTCTCTACACCCATGAGCCCAGATTACCTGTAGCTACCAGTGGTCCTGAAAGCATTTCTACTGTAAAGAGTAGAAATCAAGGAGAAACTTTTAGAGGACTAGGAAACCCCACACTGGTCAGTTCAGTGAGGTGGTACAATGGTGGTCAGGTTGAATGAGTTAATATATGTAAAATGTTTCAAACTGTGCCTGGCTCCTGATAATATTTTACAGACACCATCATTGTTACTATTATTGGGATCAGCCCAGACAAATGCTAGTCTACAACTTCCACTTCGGTAAATTCCCTCTTTTTCTGTTTCTCTGAACTTCCTCTCGGGTACTGAGGTGGCAATCTACAAATTGATATATTGTTCCTAGACATAGAAAGGATGACTCAATCTCTTAATTCATGGATTCTGCACTTGCCTTGGGCTTGAACCATTCTGGGTTTCCATTTTGACTGCATTATTACTAGTGAGTCTTTGGCTCTCATAGTTAACAATTGTCTTGACCCATAATGATGAGGCCATCGATGGCTCTGTGGGGTCCTCCTGGGAGTCTCATCTGGCTGCTACAAGGGAAGTCTGGTCCTCATTGCAGTTAGTGGGAATCAGGGAAAGAGACACAAGTCCTTTACTAATATACCCAGAAGTTCTCTGAGAAGGATTTTGCTACCTAGCACTATAGGCAGTCTTCCAGTTTGTAACCTTTCTGCTTGAAAGGAGATTTCCATGTGCTTCAGACTCTTCCCCTGACCACAAAGCTGCTCAGTATGCATCATTATGTAACACAGACACTGCAACGTGACCTGTGAATGGTCACCTGGGGCTTGGAGATGTTTTAACCATGAATGTAAGCTCAGAAATATGACCAACATGAAGGGGTTGTGACCTTGGTAAAATGCATTATCTGGTTAATGCACTTAGCTACTAAAAGTTGGAGGTTTGAGTCCACCCAGAGGAGACTCACAAGAAAGGTCTGATGAGCTACTTCAGAAAATCAGCCATTGAAATACCTAAGGACCACAGTTCTACTCCGACAAACATGGGATCTCCATAAGTCAAAGTCAACTCATTGGCAACTGATTTAAGACAAAAAGCTTAGCAACAAGACCCATGATCCTCAGGCCACATCAATGTCTCTTGGATGAATCTCCCATTTAAAGGTTAGAAAACTGAGATTCCAGGAGGTCAACGTCTTGTTCAAGATCACCAGGCTAAAACCTAAATCTACTGACTCTTGAAAGAGGATATCTTCTCTTTCACCATTGTTGAATCTCAGCTCCTGGATGATCTTGTCTCCTTTCCAGACAGCTCTGTAAGCTGGCTCACTCTCCAACATATCTCTCTCTCAAGAGGTCTGGTAAAAACCAGTTGCTACAGAGCTGACTCCAATTCATGGTAACCCCATGTGTGTCAGAGTAGAAGTGGGCTCCATAGTGTTTCCAATGGCTGATTTTTCTGAAGTAGATTGCCTGACCTTTCTTCTGAGGTACCACTGGGTGGACGTGAACTTCCAAAATTTTGGTTAGACGCTGAATACATTATTAACCCTTTGTATCACCCACTGACGGAAGACCAGAAGAGTTGTGGGATGACATCAAGAACATCATACAGATAGAAAGCAAAAGGTCACTAAGAAGGTAAGAAAGAAAGGAAAGAAAGAAAGAAGAAAGAAAGAAAGAAAATACATATCCGAAGAGACTCTGAAACTTGCTCTCCAGCATAGAGATGTTAAAGCAAATGGAAAAAATGAGGAGGCAAAAGAGCTAAAAAGAAATTTCAAAAGGCAGCTTGAGAAGAAAAGTCAAGTATCATAATGAAATGTGCAAAAGCCTGGAGTTAGAAAACCTAAAGAGAAGAACACACTCAGCATTTCTCAAGCTGAAACAACTGAAGAACAAATTCAAGCCTCAACTTGCAATTTTGAAGAATTCAATGGACAAAATGGAGTCCTGGTGTGGTGGTGTAGGAGAAGCACTAGATTGCAAAGTTGGTTCGAACCACAAGGTCAGTGGTTCAAACCTACCAGCTACTCCTAAGAAATCCTATACAGGGTTACTATGAGTCTGAACCAACTCAATAGCACTTAACAACAATAACAACATGGGCAAAATATTGAATAATGCAGAAAACATCAAAATAAGATGGAAGGAATACACAGAGTCACCAAAAAGAAATGGTTGCTGTTCAACCATTTCAAGAGACAGCTTATGATCGATCAAGAGCCAATGGCACTGAAGGAAGAACTCCAAGATGCAGGGAAGGCATTGATAAAGAGCAAGACTCTGAGAATTGATGCAGTATATATTGAAATCTTTCAACAAGTTGATGTAGCACAGAAAGCACTCACTCATCTATGCCAAGAAATTTGGAAGACACCTACCTGACCAACCAATTGGAAGAAATGCCTATTTTGGTTCAGTGGTGAGAATTTTTGTTTTCTTTACATTGAGGTGCAACCCAGACTGAAGATAAGTATATACAAAGAGAGGTAACCCAACACTGCAGAAATCATCAGACAATATCATTAATATCACATGCAAAAATTTTTTTGCTAAAGATAATTCAAAAACAGCAGCAACAATACATCGACAGGAAACTACCAGAGGTTCAAGCTGGATTCAGATAAGGATATCATTATTGAAGTCAGATAGATCTTAGCTGGAAGGAGAGAATACCAGAAAGATGTTTACCTGTGCTTTATTGACTATGCAAAGGCTTTTGACTCTGTGGATCATGACAACAGATGAATGATACTGCAGAGAATGAGTATTCCAGAACACAATTTTGCTCATGAAAAACTTGTACATAGACTGAGAGGCAATCATTTGAACAGAACAAAGAGGCACTGAATGGTTTGAAATCAGGAAAAGTGTGCACCTGGGTTGGACTATTTCACCATACTTACTCAATCTGTATGTTGATTGGATTCAAGAAGCTGGGTTATATAAAGAAGAATGTGGCATCAGAATTGGAGGAAGACTCATTGACATCCTGCGATAAGCAGATGATGCAACCTTGAGAAGAGGACTTAAAATACTTACTGATGAAGATCAAAGGCCACAGTTTTCAGTATGGGTGCACCTCAATGTAAAGAAAACAAAAATTCTCACTACTGGACCAATAAACAACATCATGATAAATAGAGAAAACATTGAAGTTGTCAAAGACTTCACCTTTGCTCATATCAGCCATCAACACTCATGGAAACAGCAGTCAAAAAAATCAAACAACATATTGCATTAGGCAAACCTGCTTCACAAGACCTCTTTAGAGTTTTCAGGAGCAAAGATATCAGTTTGAGGACTAATTGGGGCCTGACCCCCAAGCTGTGATATTTTCAATTGTCTCATATGTGTGTGAAAGTTGGACAATGAACAAGGAAGACCATAGAAGAATTGATGTACTTGAATTATGGTGTTGGAGGAGAATATTAAAAGTACAATAGACTTTCAGAAGAACAAACAAATCTGTGCTGTAAGAAGTAGTCAGAATGCTCCTTAGAAGCCAGGATGTCGAGATTTCTTCTTTCATACTTCAGATATATTATTAGGAGGAATCAGTCCCTGGAGATGGATATCATGTTTGGTGAAGTGGAGGGTCAGTGAAAAAGAGGAAATCCCCCAAGAGACAGATTGGTACAGTGGCAGCAACAATGATTGTGAGGTTGGTTCAGGACTGGGCTGTGTTTTGTACTATTGTGCATAATACCACTATGAGTCGGAACCAACTCAAGGACACCTAACAATGACAACAACCACCCACTGGGGGCTCAATGAATTCCACTGTCTTCCTCTGGCTCAGAGACTTTACCAGCAGCAACTTCAACCCTAGCCTTTGGAGGAACAAGAGTTGGTTTTCTTCCTTAAAGCTGGGAAGCTGCCTGTCTCCACATACCTGGGTTCTAACTGGCTCAGATCACATAACCATGCAGATAGAAAAGCTTTTGCCCAGAACCACAGTGTCCTCTAGGCTGCATCATTCTGTGGATGCCAAGGATGAGAATTCTGTGTGATATCAGGGTAAACAACTGAGTAGCAGGGAGAAAGCCATGGCGGATAGTCGTTCTGCACACACAGCGTGGCTAAGGAGAATGTGAGCCCTGTTTCCTCCTTGAAGGACAAACAACTCACGACAATAGGCAATCAGCCGTCTTCTGTATTTCTCCCCTCCCCCACTTTTTTTTTTTTTTTCAACTTTCTTCCAAGCTCTATTCTTTGAGCAATTATTTGTTAAAAATCATTTCTTCAGAATTGCCTGTTTATCCTCCTTTAAACGTAGTACTTTGTTTCCTGCACAGTGTGTCCTCTCCAGGGGACAGAGAGTAACCATGCTAATAAGGACTATGCACATTCTGTTGTTCTCTTAACAAATTTTTTTGAGAGATGACAAATCACTCAGAACCTGGGAGGGTTCTTTTTGGTAGATGGGAAATTGTTAGTGGTGTGGTTAGGATTGTCTTTTTTGTAATTATGACAAGATCAATTCATCCAGCCAGAATAGCTATAGGAAAAGAAATGCTGCAGAGGGACATAGCCATGCATTTCCTGCCCACACCTCAATGTCTTGTATTCCATGGAAGAAGGCCACAAAAAATGGCTTTTAAACATCAACTAAGCATCAGAATCTTTTGATCATGAAGGTGCAGGTGATAACTGTTTGTAAGGTTCCCTTTGAGACTGAGAAACCATCGTAGTGATTCTGAACTTTTAGAAAGTCAAAGCAGAAATTAAGTACTGGTCAATATTAGCAATGCTAATTAGCCATTGTAAGGAGCTCTGGTGGCTCAATGGCTAAGCGCTCAGCTGTGATCCAAATAGTTGGTGATTCAAATCTACCTAGTTCTTCCTCTGAAGAAAGACCAGCAGATGTGTTGTTATAAAGATTGTTGTTGTTATGTGCCGTGGAGTCGGTTCCAACTCATAGCGACCCTTACGGAAGCAGAAAGCCTCATCTTTCTTCCATGGAACAGCTGGTAGTTTCGAACTGCTGACCATGAGATTAGCAGCCTGATTCATAACCACTACGCTACCAGAGCTCCTTTATAAAGATTACAGCCTGGAAAACCATGTGTGGCAGCTCTATTCTTTTACATGGGGTCACTATGAGTCAGAATTGACTTGATGGCACGAACCATAACAACATCAGTTATGGTGACAAGCAATGCTTCCAGCACATAAATGTGGGGCCTGGAATTGTACCTCAGGAGCAGTGGGCACAGTATTTCAGGTGATATGGAGTCATAAGAGCCAGAGACATAGTTGGGGCACTTCTGTTTCTGTGCTGGGAAAAAGCAGGAGAATTAATGATGATTCCTTCATCCAGGAATCCAGACACTGGTGGACTCATGAGATGAAGGACAAAGAAAGAATGGAGTGGAAGGAATTTGGGAGAGTGGGTCTGGTAGAATTTCATGGTGACTTTGTGTAGGGTTTCAGGGAGGGGACTGGTTACATAGAGAAAAAGGCAAGGCTCCTTGGATGAAGGAATGGTTTCTGCTAAGGATAGGAGTACATCATGGGAGGGATAGTGAGTGGGAAAGTGTATGAAGCTTGCTGGGCTGAAGTGGGATGCAAGCTGATGATGGCCTGAGAGAAACAAGGTGAATGAAATGAAGTTGGCTGGTGATGCAGGACCAGTGAGAACACTGTACTTCACATTAGACTGAGCAATTACTTCCATTTCATGCCCCGGACCTCTCCCAATTGCAAGTGCTTTGCAAATGACGAAATTGGATGGTATTAATGCTCCTGCCATTAGCTGAGGTTTTTGCAGAAGCAGTGCAGGGAGATTTTGTGCTCTCTTTAGTTCTTTTCTCCCACTTAATAAGAGAAATATGTTACATTCAATCATGGCCAGACTTGGAACCCGCTAAACTGAAAATGCTTGCCCCCACCTCCAGCACTAGAAGTCTGAAAATGTTTTAAAAGCTTTTTTAAAAATATAAGAATGGTTCAGTAAGAGACTATTTCAGGGTATTCATAGACATGCATATTTACTTCAACAAATATTTACCTATACAGGCTTATGACACATGAGATGCACAGCCTGGTGCTCAAGGGTAATGTGCACAAAAGAAATTAGCCACCACCCATCCATTTGTCAACTTTAGTGACTTGTGTGTTGTTGCGATGCTGGAAACTATGCCTCTGATATTTCAAATACCAGTAGTGACCCCCAAACTGGATGGTTTTGGTGAAGCATTCAGACTAAGACAGACTAGGATCTCCTACCAAAAATTAGTCAGTGACAAAAGGAGGGGAATGATTGATTTTGCAGCCCAGGAGCGGAGGTCCCTGGGGCCATCAAGTGAGAAGAGCAGAAAGCATGACCCTACCCAGAGAGGCAGTAAAGCCAGGCATGGAGTCAGAGATGATGATATGGACAGATGGAATGGCTGGGGGCACGGGACTCAGGGAGGGAGAGGGGCTGTGTGCTGACAGCCGGGGGTGGGAGGGGCTGGTGGGGTGTATCCTTTGGTTATTTGATGATGCATGGAGGGGATTATAATCATTGTAATGAAATAAAATATGATAGGATGAATATGAAGCTGCAGTGGGACAGAGGTAAATAATGATGTGTGCACAACCTTGGAACAATAGGGCTCTGGGATACAGGGATTGCAACATGGTCAGAATGAGGAAAAGAGGGGAAATAATGTTAAGATGCTTGACTGTCTTTTGAACCTTGGTTTCCCTGACATACCACTATAAAATAGACACTTAATGGGGAGAGAAAGGAATATCCAGAAATATCACCATAGAAAGCTTTTAAGTCCGTCTTCTGCTTATAACTGATTGGAATACCTAAAATGGGGCTACAATGTGCCCAGTGAAGGAGGCTTCGTGCAGATCCTCTGCATTACATAAGACCATAGGTGGAATCCTGAACAGCATTCAGAATCTTCAGAGGTGGGAAATTTGCACTTGAAAGGACAAGCAGACCATACTGGAGCAGCTAAAAGAACAGAAGAACTTCTTGAAAGAAAGACCAACAGGATAAATACAAAACAATAAAGGTGGTCTGACTGCTTACTACAAGAACAAGCAAGTTGCTTGCCCAGGAGACATCAAGGCAAGTGGTCGGGTTCCCTCAGGGCAAACCTCCTTCTAAGACTAAGACTCAATGGGAATACACACTCTGATTGGTGACCACGTTCATCACTGATGAGGCAAAGTGAGGAAAAAATAGCAATGAAGCTGTGAGCTAAGCCCTACAACGTTCAATA
>NW_006408545.1:17807121-17809858 GCF_000296735.1 Chrysochloris asiatica
CCTAGTCAGATTGAATACTACTCACTGGAGATTCTACCTTCCTCCAGGGCCTCTGGATCTAGGTTCCCTCTTGAAAGCTTGTAAGCCAGTCACTTCTTGCCGCCACCTGTATTTTTAACTACCAGCAGAGTCATCCATGGTGCAGAGGTTTCAGCAGAGCTTCCGGACTGGAACAGGCTAGGAAGAAAGATAGACTATTTCTGAATGTTTCATCACTGAAAACCTTATGAATAGTAGCGCAGCATTGTCAGATACAATGCTGGAAGATAAAAACATTTTGGAGAGCACCAGAATACTATCACGTATAGTAGCAGGAAGATAAGTCCCTCAAGTTGGAAGACACTGTAAATACAACTGGGGAAGAGCTGCCTCCTCAAAGTAGATGGGACCATGATGACTCAGATGGAGTAATGCTTTCAGGACCTTCTTTTCCTGATGAGGCAAAACTCAAAATGAGGAAAAACAGCTTCAAGTATCCACTTATAATCAGAAATGCTGGGAGAACAGGAGATTCATAATGAAAGAAAGCAAAGAAAAAACAGTGGACTGTTTCAACTAAAGCTTGTTTCAAGCAAGCTATTTGAGTTGGAGACATCAGGGCCAAAAAAGTCTGTGCCCATTAAAGAAAAATCCCCTCCTAAGACTGAAAGTTAAAGGGAACTAGTGAGCCATGTGTGAATGGAATTGGGGGAAATGCAACAATGAAGACTCAGGCTGAGTTTGGACAGGTTCTGTTGGCACTTGTTGACCTAGAGATGATAGAGAGGAAGAAGAGCTGGATGGTCTGAAGTTTAGGGAGTTGTATGAACTCCTGAGCCCATCAACACTGACCTAGACCCTGGGGGCTAGGGCTAACAGTGAAGGGGCCAGTTGGTGTGAAGTTCAGGGAGATATATGTGAACTCCCAAACTTGCAACTGGTACCCATTTGAACTATCTTGGATGACTTGGGCTGAGCTGTGACCAGAACCTCACCAAATGAAGATAAAGATGTTTGATACTGTGAGCAAATGTGATGAACTGTACTTTTGCTATGGGTGCAATTCCTCAAAATTCCAACCAGAATGGAAGATTCTTCAGATCAAGGAACATGATCGTCTCCTCATTGTACTAGGTTGATGTTGTTGTTAAGTGCTGTTGAGTTGGTTCCGACCCATAGCGACCCTGTATAGGGTTTCCAAGGAGCAGCTGGTGAGCTTGAACCACTGGCCTTTTGGTTCAAACCAACTTTACAATCCAGTGCATTAACCCATAGTGCCACACCAGGACTCCACTGGGTTGATTGTTGTTGTTGTTAAGTGCCGTCGAGTCAGTTCCGACCCATAGCGACCCTGTATAGGGTTTCCAAGGAGCAGCTGGTGACCTTGCAGTACAAACAGCTTTGCAGACTGTCGCATTAACCCATAGCACCACACCAGGTTGATAGGGATAGGCAATTTAGACATTGGCTATTAAAAATAAAGGGCTACAAAGGCATGAATTGGCTGGCTTACAAGAGTTCATGGGTGTGCTTAGTTTCAGAATGAAGGGGACAGGGAGAATTCCCACTGAGTAGTTTTCTGCTTTTCCAGATGTGTCTGGTGATAAGGGGTGGGGGATAATGCTGATAGAATTTTATGGTTTCAATTGTGAGTAATTGTTAATAGGATTAATTGTGATCATTAAACCTAATTGTAGAAGATGTGTAACTAAAAGGGGGGAGTAGTCAATCTTTCATTTCAGGAACAGATGGCCCCAAGGCCATCAAGAAGGAAGAGCATGGAATTCCTGCCTGGAAAAGTGGCGACAGCAGAGACAACAGCAGAGTTGGTGACATGGAGAGACAGAGCTGCCCTGGACCCTAGGCCCACGGACTGAATAAGGCTGTGTGCCCACGGGCAGAAGACTGGCTTACAGAATGTGCCCTTTGAATATTTGAATGAATATGTATTTTTCCTTTGTTTTATAAGTGTGCATCAAGTATTTTTGCTTGTTCATTTGTGACATAGGAAACATAAATAGGGCCAGTGAATTTTCAGTTGTACATGTTTTAGTTATATCATGTGAGGCACAAGTGTGACTTTACAATATTCTTTATTTAGAGATTATGCATATGATTTATAGGTGTCAAGTTGACAAGGGTGGGATGTAATAGTTAGGGTTCTGTGTCAACTTGACTAGGTCAGGATATCCAGTGGTTTAGCAGTTGACATGTGCTTATTCCCATTCTGATGAAACCTAAAACAGGCATAGTTAACTCTATGATGATAGGCTATGAGCAACCAACCAAGTGAAATCATGTTCCCTTGGGGGTGTGACCTGCTCCCAAAATAATGGACATGTGGGACAGGCTCGCTCTTTCTTTCATTGGGGACCTGGGACTCTACAATTGTTAGCCATTTCCTTGACAACACACTTCTCTTTATATATATACAAATATCCCTGTAGTTAGTTATAACAACAAAAAATGTTTTTCTTCATAAGCCTAGCTTACATGTACTTTATTAATTATTAATATACTTACAAGGCTAAAATGCTCTGCTAATTTACTTTTTTAATCTTTTGTGGTGCTGTGGGTTAATGCATTGGATTGTAAAGGCAGTTCAAGCTCACCAGCTGCTCCTTGGAAACACTATACAGGGTTGCTATGGGTTGGAACTGACTTGACAGCCCTTAATAACAACAACAATACCATCTGGTCAGAGCTATCATTGCTACCCAATTACAATGATGTTTCCATCATGGGATTTCATCTGCAC
>NW_006408545.1:17816770-17817854 GCF_000296735.1 Chrysochloris asiatica
GCCTCATTGTCTCCCTTCTTCTGTTTGTCTGTGTATTCTTTCGCTATCCCTATCGCCGCTGGATCTCCCTTCCTTGTGAACCAAACACTCGTGACAACTATGTCTAGGGCAGACCCCGACAGCCCAGGATCAGGCAGTGTTTCGTTCTGCTGTGCATAAGGTCGCTATGAGTTGGTACCGACTCAATGGCACCTAACAACAACAACTACTACAACGAGGAGGCATCTCTTCTTCAGTCATATTTTGAGTGCCTTCCAACTTCAGGGGTTCATCTTCTAGCACTATACTTGACAATGTTCCATTGCTATTCATTGGGTTTTCAGTGGTTAACCATTCAGAAATGGTATGCCTCTCCTCTTCCTATTGTGCCTTATTCTGGATGCTCCACAGAAACCTGTCCACTATGGGTGACCCTACTGGTATTTAAAACATTGGTGGCATCCATAGATTCCAGCATCACAGGAACACATAAACTACCATAATACAGACAAGTGGTGGAAAAAGAGAACCTACACACTGGGAAATTTTTTTGACAAATACATACTGGTAAGGGGGCTAATCTCTAAAATTTACAGAAAATGTAAACAACTCAACACAAAGC
Source organism: Chrysochloris asiatica (assembly GCF_000296735.1). Taxonomy (NCBI): domain Eukaryota; kingdom Metazoa; phylum Chordata; class Mammalia; order Afrosoricida; family Chrysochloridae; genus Chrysochloris; species Chrysochloris asiatica. Next base: position 17,817,372 of record NW_006408545.1, read on the forward strand.
CCACAAATAGTCCAATATAAAAATGGACAGAGGACATGAATAGACACTTGACCAAAGACATTCAGGCAGCTAACAAACACATGAAAAAATGTTCATGATCATTAGCCAGTAGAGAGATGCAACTCAAAACAGTAATGAAATATAATCTAACTCCAGCATTAATAACAAAATTAGAAATAAAAACAACAGCAAATGCTAGTGAGCAGATGGAAAGACCGGAACCCTGACATACTGCTTGTGGGACTGTAGAATGCTGCAACCACAGTGGAAAACAATATGGTGTTTAGTTTAAAAGCTGGAAATATGGTGAAAGGAGATGGAGATAAAGTTCTTATGATTCAATAGTGAATAATTGTTATCATGACTAATTGCAACTGTCACAATTATAAAGGTAGAAGTTTTGTAACAAAAAGGGGGGAGTAGTTAATCTTACATTCCAGGAATAGAGGACCTTAGGACCATCAAGGGAGAAGAGCATGAGCA
>NW_006408545.1:17818743-17820398 GCF_000296735.1 Chrysochloris asiatica
CCACACTCTAAGGGACTGTAAATCACTTACTGGGGTGTAGACACTATTAACTTGGATGACGGGAAAGCAATATATAATAAGGGGAGCTCAGCACAGAATTAACAAGACAAAGAAGACAGTGGGAGGAGCAAGAGAGTTAAAGGCAACAATGGTAAATGCTATTGCACACAGTAATAACAGTCACTGATGAGTAAATGCATAGACACTTAAGCTCAAAAGAGGTGGGAAGGTGAATGGGTCTACTACATTCAATGATATATATAGATTTGACAGAGGATATTTCTAGATATGTATATGTGTTTCAAATAGATCTATGAGTGTAGTAGAGCATTATTGTTTTTTATTGTTGCTCAGTGTCATTGAGTTGGTTCTGACTCATAGCGACCCTGTTTAGGGTTTCCAAGAAGTGACTGGTGAGTTTGAACCACCAACCTTGCAGTTCAAACAAACCTTTGGTGGAGTGCTTATCCTACAATGTCACACCAGGTAGAGCATTATTGCCGTTTGTTGTTGTTAAGGGCTGTTGAATCAGTTCTGACTCATAGTGACCCTGTATAGGGTTTTCAAGGAGTGGCTGGCAGGTTTGAACTACTGACCTTCCGGTTAGCAGTCTATTGCTTATCCTGCAGACAGCATACAGGGGACAAAGTTATGAAAACTTCTTAGACATAGCCAAACACCCTGGGGACAGGAAGATCAATTCGCATAACATAGTCTGCAAGAACCATGTTGGTGACATCTTGATGAGCAGTGACTGGGGTCTTAAAAGCTGTGCCCATATCAGGTACACAAGTATTGGTCTCTCCAGAGTCCTGGTATGGTGCTGTGGATTAATGCGCTGGACTGCATGATCTGTTTGAACCACACAGTTGGTGGTTCAAGCTCACCAGCTGCTCCCTGGAAACCTTATACAGGGTCACTATGAGTCGGAACCAACTCAACCGCACTTAACAACAACAATAACAGTGGTCTCTCCAAAGGAAAGAAGAGTGTGGGGGGTGGGGGTGGGGAAAGACAAGACAATTACTCCAAAGGACTAGTGGGCCATGTACCTCCATGACCCTGATGAACAGGAAAGATAAAACATTGCTTTCTCCTCCCGGGAGACAAACTAGAATGTTAGGTTACTGAGTGGGACCAATCCTCCCCACCCAGGAGACAAGCTAGAATACTAATCAGGTTACTGGGTGGTACCAATCTTCTGGTTTCCCTCCTGTCTTCAAACAGGTCCGCAACCTATCCCTCCCCTGACTCTGACCCCATATAAGCCTGTACTGACCTGCACTTGGGGCTCATAATCTGGAGACATTAGCTCCTCTGAGCCATCTGGCTTAATAAACCTGAAACTTTGCTTCACCTCTCTGAGTGGCCTCGGTTTCTTCGATGACAGATCTGGAGCTGCAGTGACCCTCTCAAATTTAAGCTGCTATAACATTGAGACCAGGTGGACTATACGGCATCCAGCTACCACTGCTCACTGCTCTGAAAGGGATTACAATAGAAGGTCCTGGATAAAGTGAGAGAAAAATGTGGACCCAAACTCATAATAAAGGGCAATAAAGGGCAAGCTTACAAGTTTTGTGAGACTGGTGCAACCTCTGAGACTGTTGTTGTTGTTGTTGTCAGGTGCCATCGAGTCAGAACCAACTCATAGC
>NW_006408545.1:17821748-17842570 GCF_000296735.1 Chrysochloris asiatica
TGGCAGAGATGAGTGAGTGCCTCTTGTGCCGCCTCACTTTCTTGAAAGATTTCAATTTTTATTCCATCAAAATAAAAAAGGGCCTCCGAGACTATGGCCCTTAAATACTCTTCAGGCCTAAAACTAAACTCATCCCTGTGGCTTAATTTTCAGGCAAGCAAAAGACAAGTCTATAAGGTAAAGAATAACACCAGGGAGTACATACTTCTTAGAGAAATTAAATATTTGAGATCAGACAGGCAGCACTTGCCCAGGAATAAAGCTCAGAAGGCAGGAAGGGATAGGAAAGAAGGATGAAGGGAAATGGCAAACAAAGGGAGGAGGTGGGAAGAGAGCTGTTACGTTGTGGGGATTGCAATCAATGTCACAAACAAACTGTGTATGAATTGTTGAATGGAAATCAATTTGCTCTGGAAACCTTTACCCAATTCACATATATATACAAATCTAAGCAATCTTGATAAATGGATTGATGGGCATGAAGACAGATGGATGGATATGGCCTGGGAAGAGATGAAGAATTTTTAAAGCTGTAATTGAATTTGGAAGTTGATGGAGAAAACTGTGGGGAGTCTGCAAAATATTGAGCTTGTCTGGAGAGAAATATGTTCCATAAGACAATTCCTTCTCCATGCCCTTTTCACTCCAGTGTCTGGGTTCAGTACTCATCTTCTCCAATATTCCCCAGCAGTAACAATTTTTGGAGTGTTTTAATGATACAATTACAAAATCAGATGACTGCTGATTGTGTAGTTGTATCTTGCACACACTCGTCTTTGCACACACACCATGTGTTCAATAATCTATTTTCTGTCTTCCCTGACCTTTGCAGTTTGGGGAGTACAAGCTGAATGTGAGGCTTCAGCTGTGTGAACACACAATACAAAGCTGCTGCGCTCCCTCTGTCCTGGGTTTGCAGGAGAATGTTGCTGATGTTTTACTTTGAATGGCCCTTTGCCTTTCATGTCCCTCCCCAGTCATACACATATAACCATGTCAAGAATTTACTTCATTTTATTTTCTCAAAATTATGCTTCAGCATTTAGAAGATGTTACTTTTAAAATATTTTGGATGCTTTTTAAGAATATGGCGGTGGTTATGTGCCGTGGAGTCGGAACCGACTCATAGTGACCCTGTACAGGGTTTCTGAGGCTCTAAATCTTTATGGGAGCAGAAAGCCCCATCTTTCTCCCGCGGAGCAGCTGGTAGTTTCGAACTGCTGACCCTAAGGTTCGCAGCCTGATCCGTAACCACTATGCTACCAGAGCTCCCACTCACCCAGAGAATATAAGATATGCCCAGTACCATTCCAGTTTCTAAAGAATATAGCATTTGCTGAGTGGTGTTCTGAAAACGTGCAGTGGAGATTGTAAAACAAGGAAATTGTGTCCGACCCTGCCTCCCCACTGGCTAGCATTTCCATTTTCACTTACCTGGCTAGCCAAGGGAAGGGTGTTTTAGGGGAGATGTGGATAAAATGCATCACAACCAAAATGCATATAAAACGGCACCATTTACACAAAATACTGCAGTTGACTTGATACTTAAAGTCGGGCAAATGGCCTATGCCCCCTAAAGTAGAGAACAAAACAGCAACCAGTTATGAGGAGACCACAGAGTGTGTGTTCCCTGGAGGTTGGCTCAGAAGGCCACACACATGGAACTAGTTTATTGGCAAGGTGGAATCTGTAGTGCAGAGCAGTAAATCCATTTTTTCCCCCTTCCACTGCCTTCTATACCCATTCAGTAAGACGGTTCTTCCTTATGCCTAGATGAAGTCTCAGGTGGACCTGATAGATTTTCTGGTCACTGAGGAATAGAAGTCCAATGCTGGAGTCCCTGGGTGGTGCACATGGCTAACCAAAAGGTTTAAGTCTACAGAGAGGTGCTTCAGAAGAAAGGCTTGGCAATGTATTTCTGGGGAAATTAGCCATGGGGGAGTGGGGTAGCCCAGTTCTCAAAACATCAGTCTTCAACTCATTTAAAGTTTCTTTCCTTTCCAAGTGTAGGCTTCACTCAACTCACACATCTGCTGAGGGAGCAAGCAGCAAAGCTGGCTTTGTCACTGTTTCCTCACCTGACTACCTCTATTGCTTTCCTTACTCATTATGTTGGTGTTGTTCCGACTCATAGCACCCCTGTTTAGGGTTTCCAAGGAGCAGTTTATGGGTTTGAACTGCCAATTTTGATGTTAGCAGTCCAATGTGTGTCCTCACTAGGGCTCACTTACTCACTATGTTGTTGTTGTTATGTGCCATGGAGTCGGTTCGAACTCATAGAGACCCTGTACAGGGTTTCCAAGGCTGTAAATCTTTATGGGAGCAGAAAGCCTCTTCTTCCTCCCGCAGAACAGCTGGTAGTTTCGAACTGCTGACCATACCATTAGCAGCCCAATTCGTAATCACTACGCTCACTATACTGACTCACTAAGTGGGAACAAGGGGGCAGAAGGGAAATGAGAAACAAAGGAGACCTTATTGGATGAGTGCTCTTATTATCTGAGGATGGGCTATTTAGGTAAGACAGATGTTCAAAGTCTGGCTCTTTCTTTGAAGGGTGCAGATTATAGTCACTCCAAATAATGGATCCATGTAGCAGGCCCTCTCTAGGTTGGTCCTCCTACTCCAGCATACTCCAGTATAGCAGATGCTATCTCGGGCAGACCACTCCTGCCCACACCAGCGTTAGACCACCAGCCCCCACTCACTATGGTCTCTCCTCTTTCTTTGATGGAAGCCACACAAAGACATAATCCCAGCCACTCATTCAAAGGTCTCACACGGGCAGTTCTTTCAAGAGATAGACCATGGTCCTCTCCTCATATATACTCATATATATGGACTCCTGGTTTAATGCTGTAGGATCATCACTGGACTGATAACCACAGATCGGTGGTTCAAATCCACCAGCTGCTCCCTGGAAGCCCTAAACAGGGTCGATATGAGTGGGAAACAACTTGATGGCAACATATGAAATATAAAAAATATATATGAAACATGTTAAGCATGTTGTTGTTAAGTGCCGTCGAGTCGGTTTCGACCCATAGCGACACTGTACAGGGTTTCCGAGGGTGTAAATCTTTACGGGAGTAGAAAGCCTGATCTTTCTCCTGCGGAGCAGCTGGTAGTTTTGTACCGCTGACCTTAAGGTTCGCAGCCTGATTCGTAACCACTACGCTACCAGAGCTCCTTAAAGCATAGGCATTAAAAATAAAAATTAAAACAAGATATTTTCCCCACTAAAAAAATAGACAGACACACACATATTTGTTGTTGTTAAGATGGCTGAGTTTGAACTGTCAACCTTGTGATTCAAAACAACCTTGTGGCCAGTGCTTATCCTAACAGCACCCCACCAACACTACACACATACATACACACAAATACAAACTGGCAAACATTTAAATTACTCATGGTTTGTCAGAATGCAGGTGCTTCTTGTTGTTATTAAGTGACCTCAGGTCAGTTCCAACTCATAGCAGCCCTGTATAGGGTTCCCAAGGAGCAGCAGGTGGGTTTGAACAGCTGACCCTGTGGTTCCCAGTTCAGTGCTGATCCTACAGTGCCACACCAGGAGGCACTAGTGGGCATGTGAATTAAAACAATGTTTCTGGAAGATATTTAGAAATACATTGTTGTTAAGTGCCGTCAAGTCAGTTCCGACTCATAGAGACCCTGTATGGAGTTTCTGAGGAGCGGCTGGTGAGTTTGCAGTCCAATACATTAACCTAAAGTGTTAAAATATGTTCACTAGCTGTCCTAGAAAAGCTAACATTCTTTAAAAATTTGCATTCTGGCACAAGTCATGAATAATAGGATTTCCCCTAAAAGCCACAAAGAGACAATCCTCTGCATCCTGGGATTAGCCTCAAAGTCAGGTCCATCTTGATTTTTATCAGAATGCCCCAGCTGTATCCCACCAGAATTGCCAGTGCCAAACAACAGCTTCAATGCTAAAGATTATCTTCTTTATTCTGGGAGTCAGTTGTTACAGAAGCTGGGCTCCTTGGCATATGCTTTGTTATTGCAAATAAAAATTCCACATAGCGCTCAAAAATGGTTTGAGTTTTCTTTTACTTTCACAACATGTGTTACTTTTTTGTTTGTTTTAATTTATATTTTAAAAAAATTTTATTGTAAATTCAGGGAAGATTTACAGAGCAGATCATCAGTTTTACATTGCACAAAGCATACACTTTATTTCATCTCCATTTCAATCTCATTAATGTAACATTGAAGTCCTGGTGTGGTGCTGTGGGCTAATGCATCAGACTGCAAAGTCATTTGAACTGCCAGGTTGGTGGTTCAAGCTCACCAGCTGCTCCTTGGAAACCCTATACAGGGTTGTTATGGGTCAGAATGGACTCGATGGCACTTAATAACAGTAACAAGAATGTAACATCATTTATCCCACTTCCTCCCTGTGATCCCCATTTCTATTCCTCTTCCTCTGCAAGTCCTTCTGAATTTGGTCCTTAGGTAAATGCTGCCCTTTTGATCTTGAATGGTTGACCATTGTATGGCATGCAACCCTCACTAGTGTTGTTGTCCCCCTATATAATACTATCTATTGCTGGCCTAACAATTGGGCCTTGGGTTTCACTTCCAGACCTGATGAGTGAAAAAGGGCCTTTGTTTTGAAGTTCATCAGTCTCTATCTAACTAGTAAGCCTGGTATTTTTTAATGATTTTGAGTTCTGCTCCACATTTTCTCCCACTCTATCCAGGACCTTCTAATGTGATCCCTTCCAGAGCAATCGGTAGAGGATCTAGTTCTTCTGGTCTCAGGATAATGGAGACTGAAGTTCACACGGTCCATTAGTCCACTGAACTGTTTCCAAACGTCTTCAATTTTCATCACTCTTCTTTCCTCTGGAGTTCCATTTGCTCAAACATTACTGAAAAGAGGAGGTCTCCTGGTGTCAGGTAATAGTCTCCTTCATGTTCCAAAGAAGAAAACTGCGTGAAGCGTTGTTTTCGAAAAGACAGTTTCTTTACGATCTCCTTCAAGTTTCTTCATGTTTCTGCGCTAAGATGGTGAGGCTGCCCTGGGGCACCGCGAAATTCACCGGGCCCTTGTACCTGATCACGCCAGCTCGGGTCAGGGACTTGTACCAGATCACGCCAGCTCGGGTCAGGGTCGCTCCAGGCAAGCTCCTCTGCTGGCAGCCAACGCCCGTCTGCTGGCAGCCAACGGTCACTGCAGTCGCCCGCTCCAGGTCTCGAGCGGAGCCCCTCGGGCGTCCGCCCTCGCCATCTTTGCGTTAGAGTTTGTTTATTTTTAAAGAAACCTATCCACCCAACTGAAAGTCATCAAATGGCGCCACAGGAAGGGTGAGGTCTGGCATCTGCACCCAGGTAGAAATGGCAGTTCCAGGTTGGGTCCTGGGCTAGAATATCATCAGCATTCTAGCTCCTTCTAAGAGCCCAGGTACCATGGAGGACCACTCTGTCTGCCACAGGTGGTTGTTGCTGTTGTATACTGTCAAGTCCATTCCAGTCCTGTAGGAAAGAGTATCCCACTAATAAAAACCAGTAGGAATGCAGCTAACACCATTAGCCAATACCAAAAAAAAATTAAAGAATGTCTGGAAAATACAACAAAACATTCATATCATTGAGTATTCTGAGTCAGCTTGGTTGGTTCCCATCGTTTTGGACACAGCAAATGCTTGATTTACAAATTAACAAATTCTCTCTGACGATTTTTACAGTCATTGTGCCCACCATTAGGGATTTAGAACCTAGGAAGCCCCTCCATGGAGCTCTGTTCTCAGAATCCTATCCTCAGAGCATCAAGGTTTTGGATTGCCATAAAGTACATTCTAGAAAGAAGAGGTTGGCAAAGGTCATTAGCTCCTCTGTGGCTGGCATGAGTTTGTCTTTACCTCCCCACTGCCTGGGACCACACGCATCTATTCTGATGAGAAAAACTCTCTATAGACACATACTGAACAAGACCATGACAAAGAGGGAAGTTCAGCCCCAGCCAGGAAAGCTGCCACAGGGAAGAAACTTGGAACTACTCAGGAGTGGTGTCAAACATTAACAGCATATTTACAATTCTAATTTAGAATCTAGTCCTTTTTAAGTGTGGAAGGAGAAAGGAGGAAAACCATGAAAGAAATAAAAAAATAGACATATACACATTCAAACTCCCACACTTTTATGTGTCTTTTTCTCATTTTCCCCACAAGGAACAAATCAAACAAAGGAAAAGCCCAGTCACTATATTTACTATGAACTTGTTATGGAAGTCCCAGGCAGGCTTGGATTCAGGAGGCAGACTTTAGTCTCCTTAGCCCCATTCACTCTTGATAATTTACTGAGATAATACTTGGGACTCAGGGAATATCCAGATGAGGCAAGAAATGATGGTTCACTTAACTTATACATCATACACAAGGCCATCAGTTTCTCCAGTGCTTCCCCACTTGGTCCTTCACTAGCTTCTTAGAAGACTTCTAACCTGCAGCATCAATGCTCAGTCAAGCTGTGAGGCACAGGAAAACAGTATATGGCTACTGCATGCACTGGGTCGGTCACTTCATCCAAGACAGTCACATATGCCAGCCCCAAACATGTCCTCAGAGACTGTAGCTGTTTGCTTTGTGGAGAGATGTTTGGGCTTTTTCCCTTCCTAGATTCTCCTGATTGCTGAAGCCAAACTTGCTACTGTTCCCTGTGAGCCCAAGACAGCTGTTCCTGTGTGTGTGTGTAATTTACTGTTCCACTGCCGCTGACCTGTCCCCAGCCTCTGGCTTCTCAATCTGTGACTCAGGAGGAATCGGATACTGGACCTCTTCTGTGCTGATGGCTACTTTATCTGGCTGGAGCCATCTCTTGAAGTGTTCCAAGGTGCTCTCATCAGGATCAAGATCACCCACAAAGAATTCAGACACTAACTTGTCCTGGAGGAAACGACCCAGCATTCCTACTTGGCCTGCACCAAGGTTCGAAGCATGTCCTTGGATGTCACTTACTGATTTTAACATTTGATTCAGCTCAGTTTCTTTTCTAGAGATGCTAAATATACTTCTGAATTTTGCAAAGGGTCCCAAGGTTGTAGAGATGTCTGGGCAGCAACACCTCCTACCTCCTGCCTCCCTCTGGCCTTTGCTTGCAGGAGAAGAATCCACATAGGAGTCTGGGAAAGCATTGCTGGCACCATCCTCTTGGTCAGGATTTGGCAGACAGGAACAGATTTCAGTCCAGAGATCCAGGCCAGATCTAGTGGCTGTAGAGTCAACACTCTCAAATATTTTCATTAGGAATCCCAACAGCCCGGCCAGCAGCCCCCAAATGTTTGTTTCAGCCCCTTTGCTGGCTGGTAGTAAGGAAGAAATGGGGTGGGACCCATGTGTTACTTTCTTAATGTGAAAAAAAAAATTAAAATAAAAGTGGTATCTGAAGACAACAAAGAAAGAGAGAGGAAAATGTTTCTTGGTCATGTCTAGAAAGATTGTTTGGGTGTTTTACAATTACCAAATGGCAATTCTATATCCTATAGAATGGACAAGTCTTTAGTGTTCTATTCTAAAACAATTCTTTTTTTGTTTTGTTTGTTTGTTTGTTTGTTTTTGCAGTTATTTATGAAACCTATTTAGGGAAGAGCCAAAAAGCCATCAGTGCAGCCAGTTAGCCTATTCAGTTCCAATGCCCATTTTTTGGTTTTGTTTTTTAAAGAAATCAAGTCAATTGTTCCACTAAATCAGCACCATAAAAAAGTAGATCAATAGTCTAGGAGCGGAGGACCCTGGGACCATCAGTGGAGAAGAGCGAAGAGCGGAATCCTACCCAAAGAGGCAGTGAGGCCTGGGATAGAGGCAGAGACGACAACGTCAAGAGATGGTGGGGCTGGGGGCTCGGGATCAGGAGATGGAAAGAGGCTGAGGGCTGTGGTGGTGGTGGTGGGTACAGGTTTACAGGGTACACCCCTTGGTTGGGTGAGGATGCATGGACAGGATGATAACTATGCCAACGAAATGATGGATGATGGAATGAATGTAAAGCTGATGTTCTCCCATATAGACTATCACACAATTCACAATAAAACATTAAAAAAAAAGTAGATCGAGTATTTGGACCTAGGGGTAATTAGATGTCTCTGGGAGGTGTTTTTTATTTAGAATCTTTAGTTAACACAACTTAATATGTGAATTTGATTGTGAAACTATCTGCAAATTTGCTCTGACTAACCAGGAAATGTTCAAGACCACCATAGCGAAAATAAGTGGGGTTTCTCTTACTGTTTGGTTTCCACTATCCCTGGTGTTTTCTCTCTCCTTGTGCACCTGCACTCCCCTGAGCAGAGTCTACCTTGTGTGTTGAAATGGCATTGACTTTGCTGCCTTGTTCTGAAAATGTGATGTCTTTGAGCTCTCTTCCCCTTTATTATGTGTGGGAGAAGAGGCAATACAACATTGCTGAGTTCCCCATAAAACAGTCTACTCTAACCAAGAGTGTGTCCGCAGCAGGCAAAGAGGTTGTAACTGCTCATCTTGGCAGTGCAGCCCTGTGAGAACACAAGCTGAGGGTAAATCAGCACTCTAAGTGAACATTTGCGTTCTATCTCCACAAGATGCTCTAAGATTGGACCCTAGAGAAGAGTTGGAATTGGATGTGGTGGTACAATTGGTACACATGCATTGGGCCTGGGCTTCCAACCCCCCACACAGGGTACCACCCAGGCATTCAATATGGTTCAATCCGTCTGCAAGAGGCTCCGGAATCCCAGACAGTTCTCAAAAGACAGGAGGAGGGGTCTGTGACTGTGGGGAGTGTGGGACTTATTTCTGAAATTCTCCCCCTAATTACACCCAGCTTTTCGTAATCTCCTAGGCATTTCTTCTAAGATCCATGGTATGTCTGATTCTCCTTCCACCCCTACTACCTTTTCCTCCCACCCCTACCACCCTTGTTGTTGTTGCTAAGTGCCATCCAGTTGGTTCCGAGTGACTTTGTATAGGGTCTCCAAGAAGCAACTAGTGGGTTTGAACTGCCAACCTTGTGGTTAGCAGTCCTGTGCTTATCCTACAGCACCATACCAGGACTAAGCCTGTGGCAAATGAGCCAATTCAAACTCATGGGGACCCCACATGGGCCAGAGTAGAACTGTACTCTGTAAGGTTTTCAATGGCTAACTTTTAGGAAATAAATCACCAGGCCTTATTTCTGAGGTACTTTGTTGTTGTTGTTATTGTTAAGTGCTGTTAAGTGGGTTCTGACTCATAGCTACCCTGTCTAGGGTTTCCAAGGAGCAGGTAGTGGATTTGAACTGCTGACCTTTCAGCTTTAGGTGCCTTTTAGTCAGCAGCTGAGTACATGAACCATTTGCCCCAGCCAGGGACTTCCTTAGCTAGGCTGTTGTTGTTAAGTGCCTATTGAGTGGGTTCTGACTCATAGAGACCCAGTATCAGGTTTCTGAGGAGCAATTGGTAGGATGTGTTGTTTTTTAAAAATTCTTTTGCCTTTTTTTCCTCCTGCCCTTTACCTCCTCACAGCTTTCCAATTGGGAAGGGACTCCAAAAAAGCTCATTTTATCTGACTGAAATTATGAGACAACTAGACCTGGGTAGGGGAGCATAGTGGCTCTGTAGGATAAGCACTGGACTATGAATCACAAAGTCAGTGGTTTAGGGCCCCTCCATGGGAAAAAGATGAGGCTGTCTGTTCCTATAAAGATACGCTGCCTAGGAAAGCCTATATACGGTGGCTTTGAGTTGGAACTGACTCATCAGCACTTAATAAGACCAGGACAGCCATGGTAACCTATTGGCAAGCATGCATTCCCTCAGCCAACAGGGCTTCCTGTGTGCCAGGCTCTGTACTTGTAAAGGTAAATTTATAAATAAGAACTTTATTTCTACCTGAAGCAGCTCCAGGGTGAGACAGACGCCAAGGAGATAATTATATACAAGTAATCCTAGGAATTTCAGTTCCAGCATCCATGCATTGAATCGCTTCCATTGGAGGTAATCAGATGGGTGGAGGGGATGAGGACAGAGCTGGGAGTTGAGAACTGACCAGGGAGATGTTATGGATGACAGAGCAGAGATGGAGACATTGTCCCTGGAATCTTGGGGCAAGGAAACTGAGGCAATGTAAACTGGGAGCTGCCCTAGGAAGAAGGGAAGTGGAGCTGAGTATCAGAGAGGCTAACAGCAAGAGACTGGTATAAAGATGGCCTGGGCAGAGCAAAGTCTAAACAGCCTCATGTGTAAAAGAGGAGGGAGTTGAAATATTTGTTCATAGCTAAACTTCTTCATTATCCAAGCTATTTTGAATTAGTGAGAGCTGACAATCAGGAATCTAGATATAAAATCAGAAAAGCTTTGAACATTTGGGTGGAGAAGCAGATAGAAAAGTGAATTTCTTTTATTGAGCCTACTCACTGAAAGAAAGTAAAATGTTCAGATTTAAATAATTCATTGAAACAGCAAAGGAAGAGAGAGCCTAAAGATCTCTCTCCAGACTAATGGAGGTTAATCATATAGTATATATGCTTACCGATTCAGAATGTGTAAAATGCTGCTAATATTTTCTTTAGCTAACATGCTATCTTAATCTATTTTAGTGAATGCAATAAACAATGTAATAGAGTCACATATAACCTCCACTCCATTTTTTTAACAAGGTATTAACACAGAAAATCCTGGAGAGTGATGTCAGGTGCGTACATTAAAAAACAAAGAAGTACTAGCCCATTTTGACCTGGGGGATTCAGGAGGGTTTTTCAAGGAGCTGACTTTTCAGCTGAGTCCTGAAAGACAAGATGGTATTAGTCAAGTGACTAAGGAGACTGACAAAGCCCTTCTTGTGAATTTCATAAAACCATTCTGCCCTTATCTGGTCCTGTTACCAATCTTAGACAGAGTCGCATAGGAGTGTCAGAGACATAGCAGTAATAAAACCAAGTATCATTTGTACAGTGCTTTAAAAGTTACAGAATACCGCCACCTATATAAATCTCATCTAAGTCTCATAAAATCCTGTGAGGTAGATATTAAGAACCTGATATATAAATAAGGAAACTGAGGCTACAGCAAGCTGAGGGACTTGCTTAAAATCATGCAGGTAGTTAAGTGATGAGGAGCTCTGGTAACGTAGTGGTTACAAGTTGGACTGCTAATCTCACGGTCAGCAGTTTGAAGCTACCAGTTGTTCCGTGGGAGAAAAGTGAGGCTTTCTGCTCCTGCAAAGATGTACAGCCTTGGAAATCCTATACAGGATTCCTATAAGTCAGAACCGATTCCACAGCACTTAAATACAACCACCACCCAGTTAAGTGATGGAGCCAGCATTTCCCCTAGATCTTCTGATGTTCAAACCTGAATTCTGTTAATATTGGATTTCTACTACCCTGTGCACGTCAGAAAGAATACACCATATCAGCATTTGTGTGCACTGTTGTGATCAAAAGGGGACTAGATACTATTTGGAACTATTTTAGAACGGAAAAAACATTATTTGAAATCTTAAAAAAAAAAAAATTTTTTTTTTGACGCAGATCACTCCAATAAATGATGATAAACAAGCTAAGTGTGGAAAGAGACAGGGCCAAAGCCAGCATTACTTATCAGTTAAACCCACTTTTACAAACCACCGACAAGGAAAAGTAAGGAGAGCATCAGAAATCGATAGCCCCATTTTAGTGTTATCTGTCTTTAAGTGAGACACAGCAATGACTCATCCAACATGTGATGTCAGGCCAAGCAGCTTACAAGGGACAAAAAAAAAAAAAATGGTACCTTTGGGAAGAGTTGGAAAAGGAATTATAAATTTGAACATATCACATCCTGCTAACTCATTTCTTTGGATGGAGATCAAAGAAATGTAAGGGGCCTTCCTGGAACTCTGAGGAATCTGGATTCTTCCTTAAGTCTCAGAGGATGATAGAGTATGCATCACCCCAATAGTGAGCCAAGGCCTTTTACAAATCACTGACAACAAACGGAAACTAGAAGAACGGTCTAAGTCAGCACAGCTCTGAAATCTTCAAAGAATCTCGCCTTACAATGTGGGGAACATGGTGGCTCCATACAATAAGCACTGGACTGCAAACCACAAGGTCAGCAGTTTGAGCCCATGAGCAGCTTCATGGGTGAAAGATGAGGTTTTCTGCTCCAGCAAAGAGTTAAAGCCTCAGAAATGTTATACAGGGTTGTTATGAGTCAGAATCAACTCAACAGCACTTAACAACAACAAACACAATCTAAGTGCCCGCCCTATGCACAGAATTCCTCTTTTTTTTTCTCATATGTTCTCTTCTTGATTTAGTATTGATGGCAGGACTAATGTGCTGTTGCTATTGGCAGACAGGACTGGCTGCTCTATCACAGAACTGATGTTCAGCGAGGTTTAACTTAACCAAGAACTTTCTAGAGCCACATAACAAAAGATCTTGTTTTGTTTTATTCTGCTTCTTTTTGTTACCATGTTTTGAGGGAAGGAAGGTTCATTCAATAATATTCATGAGTTCTTCCCCTAAATTATAAAAAAATTGTGATGCATATTATTTTTCAGGGTATTGTTTTCTCCCCACAGAATCACATAAAGCTCATGAAAGACAAGAGATTGTAATACGGGCTTTGAAATTCCAGTTGGCCAGAGAAACTGGTTCAAAGGATATGTGCACAATGCTGGGTTTATAGCTAAATTTATTGTGAGTTCTGAGGCTGGATCTTCCAGATACACAGAGCCATGGGAAGGAGGAACTTGGGATTGGGTCCTTTGCCTTCTCAGCATGAACCAAGTCATTGCTGGCTCCCAGTGTTTCTCCCATTTGTAAAGTTGCTGCAAAGCCACAGCAATTGAACTGCTGGCATTTAACAACAACAACATAACTGTTGTTATTGCTCTCACTAAGTACTGTTGAGTCGGTTCTGATTCATAGCAAACCTATATAGGGTTTCTGAGGAGCAGCTGGTAGATTTGAACTGTCCACCTGTGGTTCTCAGTCCAGTGCTGATCCTACAGGGTCACACCACGCACTGAGAACTCCATTATTGCCTGTGAACCCCATGCTTTCACTGTGCCTGTGTGCTGGCAGGCCAGATCAACCAGGGACTGTAACCACTGGCCACATGGCTCCTTACTTCCTAAGATGGGTCTTGAAGAGATATGAAATAGCCAATTTTCTTTTGAAATTCATTTTTTCTTTTTATTTAGAAATGGGTAACCCCACTCATGACTGTGGCTTAGGAGACTGGGAGTGATTCATCTCCACTGTAAACTGAAATGTTTTATAGGATATGAGATACAACAAGAAAACCCTAGATTATTTATTATCTTTTACTTTACTCGATTTTTTTTTTTTTAATACAAAGGTTAGCTATACTTTTGTAACCAATCAGTGAGGAAGCTGACATTTGACAGTTGTGTCTTCCCTGCATTCCCCTAACCCCTCACCTGTGGTAAGGTGTGTTACAGTCTGGTGTGTGTCCTTTCATATCTTTCTCAAAACATATACACACACATTCCAACACACATACACAGACGCAGGAGAGCCCACAGTGGCACTGTGGGACAAAGCACTAGACCGTAAGATTGTTCTGCACCACAAGGTCGGAGGTTGAAACTCACCAACCACTCCTTGAAAACACTATACAGGGTCACTGTGTGTCAGAACCAACTCAATGACACTCAACAAACAACATGGGTTTCTCCAGCCTTCTTAGTTTGAGATGGAGGTCTAAGCATGTTGCTTCATCCTATGCAATTTATTGTGCTCAGCATTTCTGGAGTGACCATTACCTAACTCCCTCGGTTTGGAAGTAGGGTGAGGAACAGTGGAGGAGAGACTCAGCTCAGGAGGATGGGCTTTCTGGAAAAGGTTCTGTCGACTTCCTGAGACACCATCACATGAACCCTGATCTGAGCTGGCTGAGGGTGTAAGGAAGGACACACTGGGATACCTGTGTAGGCTCTGGGGGAAAGCAGGCCCTGGAGACTTCCAGGTTGTTAGTTGTTGTTCCAGGTTGATAGTTGGTTCCAGAATATTCTGTGACTGAGCCTCCAGTGAGTGGATTATTCAGGACTCTTCTTTCTCCTCAGCCTCCTGCTGAGGACAGTGTCAGGCCTCATTAACACTTCCACTAGAGACAAGTCCTTGCCGGGAGAAGAGGTGAGAGCAGTCAATTTTGCCACTCATTAGCAACTATGGACAGATAGTAGTGGTAAGATTGAACCAATCCGCAAAATGAGAGTTTGCTCCCCCCGAGGGCACAGTTATCCATTCTAGTCCTTTTGCCAATAGCAGGTCACCCAGAGTTGACTATGTGGGTCTCAGAGCAATGAGTAAGACAATATGTCTTGAAGTATTAGTTACTTTCTATAATAACTCAGTAAGTCACCAATATTGTGATCCTCAATTTAATGGTGAATCTGCAGGAAGAAAAAGAACTCTTGTTAAACAGATACCACACCATTCTAGCTGTGCTCTTGTTCTGGTCTAAAGGCTAAGGGTTTGTTTGGAAACAGTTTTGTAGGACAGTAGTTTGTTCACATGTCCCACACGACAGATTAGCCTGACTCCAGATTTGTATAATGCCAGGGGACTTCAAAAAGGTTGTGGAAAAATTCATCATCTTTCAGATCCATTTTCCATGAGTTTTGCAGCCCCTCCTGTTTTACAGTTGCGAGGCATCGTCACAAGTCCTTAAATTCTCATGACAACTCTCAGGATGGTACTTTTCTCATCTCCATTTTACTGATAAACTGAAGATTATAGAAGTTAATTGAGTTACCTAAGATCATATGGCATTGTAGGATATATACTGGATTGCTAAGTCAGTGGTTCAAACCCACCAGCCACTCCTCGGAAACCCTAGACAGAGTTGTTATGAGTTGGAACTGACTCCACAGCACCATATAGCAACAGCAATAAGATTATCTCAAGTTCAGCATGCTTTTCCTAACACAAAGTATGCAGTGGGCACTTTAAAAAGATGAAGAGGTAATTGTTTTTATTAAGTTTTGGCCCTGGAGAACACATCTCTTTAGAATCCATGTGACAGAATGAGATGGACAGTCACTACTTTACTGCACATCCAAACAGTTTAATTGCAGACGTGTAATTGAATTAGGAGTCCTGGTGTGGCGCTGTGGGCTAATGCGTCAGACTGCAAAGCCATTTGAACTGCAAGGTCGGTAGTTCAAGCTCACCAGCTGCTCCTTGGAAACCCTATACAGGGTCGCTATGGGTCGGAATCGACTCAACGGCATTTAACAACAGCAGTTGAATTATGAGTAGACCTAACCACTTTTCCAGACCATTTTTTGTTTGAAAGAACGACAAACAAACACTGGCTGTTTAAATGTAAGCCTTTGGAAGACATTTTCTCAAATGAATATTGTCACTTCAAAAAACAACTTACAGTATTTATTGCCATGACAAAATGCAAGCTTTGATGCAGAAATTAGGATTATGGATCACCGTGAATTTGGCAGCTTTCATCAGATAGGTGGTGACATTGGCAAATGTGAACTTTTGATATTGTTTATTGTCATATGCCAACTTTAGAAGTTCTGCATTACTTGGTAAAGCAAAATTTTCCAAATGATGCAAAGGTATGCATAGCTAAAAATCCATTCTCTGTAAGAGACAGCAGTTTATTTTAATGTAAGAATACAAAGTTTATTAATGTGGTTTGAGTCTTCATTTTAGCTAATCTTTAAGAAACTACCATATGTCACATTTTGGTGTAGTATCAAAAGAGATGTATACACAGTTACCTGAAATGGTATTAAAATCTTCCTTTTCTTTTTAACCCAAAAATATCCCCTGAAGTCTTAAAACTAAACTGTATAGCTTAACTGGAATGTCTTTCTGAGCATTTTGCTCTTTTAAGAACTGTATGGGATAAAATTCACAACAGGAACTCAAAAGATTAAGTAGAAACCTATGGGGCAGTAAGTTTGTCAATGGGAGAGGAAAAATTCAGAAAGCAGGGTGAGAATGCTGTACAACTCAACGAATAATCAATGTTTCTAACTGTACATGTAGAAAATTGGTGTATGTTTTACTGTAATTTTTTCAAACAAAATAAAATTGTTGTAAGTTTTCTTTTTAATTAAAAAAAATATATAGATGAAAGAAAGGATTGATGAAATGGGAAGTGAAGGTAACGCAAAGAAAATCAGAGCCTCTAAAGGCAGATACTGAACTCCTGATGTGGCACTTGACTGCAAACCACAAGGTCAGTGGTTCAAACCCATCAACTGCCCCTCAGAAACCCTGTCCGGGTCAATATGAGTCGGAGCTGACTCAACAGCACTTAACAACAACAGCAACAAAAGTGCCTATTAAACTTTAGTGAGACTAGTAATCCAAGAGCCTCGGTAGCGTGTGTAATGGACTAAATTAGGCAGGAATGAGTTTGCTTTCTTATCGTGCCATTTATTGTGCTCTGTGTTTCTGGAGTAATAACTACCCAACTCCCTAGGGGACTTAGGATGAGGACTAGTGGAAGAGAGACTGGCCTATTATTAGTTCTTTATAAAAACTTTAATTTGGAGATTCTTCACAAACCGTAACCAGTTACCACTGAGTTCACGCTGATTCATGGTGATCTCCTTGTATGTCGGAGAACAGCTGTGCTCTGTAGGTTTTCAATGACTGAGTTTGGGGAGATAAATCACCAGGCCTTTCTTGCTAGTGCCTCTAGGTGGATCAAACCTCCAACTTTTGGTCAGCAACCAACCAAGTTAGCCATTTGCACCACGTAAATTAGTTGGGCTACTTTCTTTTCTGGTGGAGTAAAATGCGGATTTCAACATATTTTCCTCAGAGTTTTTGTCTACTAGCTATGTTTTGTTTTGTGTTGTTTTTGTTATTTTGAACTCATTGAATTGCAGTCAGTTCCTCTCAAAGTAGTCATTTGTTGTTTGTTAACTGATCACTTTTCATATATATAAAAAAAGTTGTTGTTAAATAATGAATTGAAATTTCCCGTAATTTAAAACAACTACATCATTAGAAATTTTGCAATTTTGGAAATTAAATTGACTTCTTTTGTTATTCATCTCCCCATCTTTGCTAACTAACAGAGCCATTATTCTAAACTGGTAATTAGGGAGCAAAGGACTGGTAAAGACTGTTAGAAACCATGTATCAATCCATCTCCTCTGGGGTTTTCCTCTTTTTCGCTGACCTTCAACTTTTGGAAATGAGCAAAAATAACTATGCCAAGTGATTGGAAGAGATCCATATTGTGTCCATTCCAAAGAGAGATTACCCAACAGAATGATGAAATCATCGGACCATATCAGTAATATTGCATGCAAATAAAATTTTGCTAAAGAGAATTTTAAAACGCTGCAACCCTACATTGACAGGGAACTGCCAGAAGTTCAAGCCGGATTCAGACTAGGACTTGGAACAAGGGATATCATGCTGGCATCCGATGGCTCTTGACTGAAGGCAGAGAAGACCAGAAAGATATTTACCTGTGCTTTATTGATTATGAAAAGGCTTTCAATTGTGTTGCTCATGACAAACTATGGACAACATTGTTGAGAAAAAGTATTCCAGAACACTTAATTGTGTGGTCATTCAAAAAGAACAAGGGGACACTGAATGGTATAAAATTAGGAATGGTGTACATCAGGGTTGTATTCTTTCACCATACTTATTCAATCTGTGTGCTAAACAAATAATCTGAGAAGCTGGATTATAGGAAGAAGAATGTGGAGGAAGACTCTTTAACAACGTGTGATATGCAAAAGATACAACCTTGCTGGATGAAATGGAAGAGAACTTAAAATACTTACTGATGAAGATCAAAGACCACAGCTTTCAGTATGGGTTGCACCTCAAGAAAACAAAAACTCTCACCACTGGACCAATAAATAACATCATGATAAAAGGAGAAAAGATAGAAGTCATCAAAGGCTTCACCCTTCCTCTGACCCACCACCAACACTCATGGAAGTAGCAGTCAAGAAATCAAACAATGCTGATACAATTTGATGAATCTGACCTATGCTTATGCAGTAGCTCAAAAAAGGGAACAAATCTTTACAGTGAAGATCACTCCCACACCCTTGATACACAGGGTAGACAGAGATGGACAAATTGGACATTGGCTACCCAAAATGGGGGTGTGTGGGGGCTACAAAGGCAATAAGTGACTGGCTTACAAGTTTTCAAGAGGTAGCCTAGATCCAGAGGGTGTGGAGGAAAGTAGAATCTCCACTGAGTAGTATCCAATTTGTCTGGGCAGGGCTGATGTAAGGAGATGGGGATAGCACTCATGTGGCACAATAGTGAATAATTGCTATCAGGACTGACTGTGAGGGTTGGAATTGTAAAGGTAGACGCTTTGTAGCAAAAAGAGGGGAGTGGTTGACTTTACAGTCCAGGAGCAGAGATCTCTGGGACCATCAATGGAGAAGAGCAGAGTGCAGGACCCTACCCAGAGAAACAGTGATGCCAGAGATGGAGGCAGAGACGATGATGATGCAGACAACATTGTGGAGAATAAGTATTTCAGAACACTGAATTGTGTGGTCATTCAAACGGAGCAGCTGGGGACTCTAGACAAAGAGAGGGAGAGGGGCTGTGTGCTGACAACCGGTGGGCAGGCTTGCAGGGTACACACTTTGGTTGGTTGATGATGCATGAAGGGGATTATAACCATGACAATGAAATGATATATAATAGGATGAATGTAAAGCTAATGTTCTCCCATGTAAACTGTCACCTAATTCACAATAAAATATTTAAAAAACAAAAGAAATCAAACAATGTATTTATTTATATGCATTAGGAATATCTGCTGCACAGACTCCATCTGACTCTTAAGGGCAAGTAGGGAATGTGGTGCCTTCCTATGATTAATACTGGACTGCAAACCACAAGGCCAGCAGTTGCTGCATAAGAGAAAAACGATGATTTCTGTTCCTGCAAAGATTTACAGCCTTGGAAACCCTATATAGGGTCGCTATGTGTCAGAACCAACTTGATGGCACTTAATAGCAACAACAAGAAAAAGTAAGAATGTGACTGTGTGAAACTTGTTATCAACAAGGGGTAGATGGGGTTGGTAAAAAGCAATGTTTTTCTGAGTATACTCTTTTATCTAGTTTTGATTTTGTAAATATGCTATTGTTATACTTATTTGTAATATAATTAACTGATGAAGGATGTGTGGGGGGAGGAACTAACATTGAATTCAGACAGAAATTGGTTGGTTGGTTATGTGTCGTGGAGTTGGTTCTGACTTATAGTGACCCTGTACAGGGTTTCTGACGCTGTAAATCTTTACAGGATCAGAAAGCCTCATCTTTCTCCCGTGGAACAGCTGGT
The DNA here is from genome assembly GCF_000296735.1 of Chrysochloris asiatica. Lineage (NCBI taxonomy): Eukaryota > Metazoa > Chordata > Mammalia > Afrosoricida > Chrysochloridae > Chrysochloris > Chrysochloris asiatica. The sequence goes on from NW_006408545.1 coordinate 17,841,058, forward strand.
AGTTTCTGACTGTTGACCTTGAGGTTCACAGCCCGAGCTCCTTTCAGACAGAAATAGTGACTAAGAAAAAAATAAAGAGCTAAATCAATTAGCTTAAGTGCAGTACTTATGCTATATACCTGTAGCTGACACCAAAAATATTTACAAACCAAACTTGAACTAAAAATGAATAGATTTGTTGTTGGAAGTTGTATAGATATAATAATTCTGAAATAATTTTATATGTATTATAGAATTAATCAGAAAAAATAATGTTTTTTGATCTGGAGAAGTAGCGAAGGCAAAGCAAAATCCTGGAAGGCTGGATTTTGGAATTAGTAGTGTCTCCTGACTCTGTTCACAGAAAGCACAGGGCATTCCAGGAGCAAGCAATGAGCACAGATCGTGATTTCTGAATACCATTTCTCAGGAAAAGAAGCCAGGGCTCCTTGAATAAATGGCTGATCCCATGGCTGGGCAGAGCAAGAACAAGAGCATCTTGTTCTTGAATGTAAGGAAGTACTTATCAAATGATGAAAGCTTACAGCAAGAACACAGGAAACAGTGTGAATAGATTCTGACTGGCCAAATGTGTGACAATTTGAGTATCAAATTGAATAATCATGTTGTTGTTGTTAAGTGAAGAATGATAGTAATGGATTATTAGAATTCATGATAAATGAGATCTCATTAATTCATTTTTATACTAAATATATAAAGGAAAGGGTAAGGCTCTACTTTAGAATAGAAGCCAACTAACAAATGGAGAATCAGTGATGCAGTTAGAATATCAACATTTTGCAACATCATGGTGAGGGTGGTGGTTGTGTGCCATCAAGTTGGTTCTGACTCATAGCAACCCTATACAGGGTTTCCAGGACTGTAAATCTTTATGGAAGGAAAAAGCCTCATCTTTCTCCAGAGGAGCAGCTGGTGGATTCAAACTACTGTTCTTACAATCAGCAGCCCAATGCATAACCCACTGCGCCACCAAGTGCAACATCATACTACTAATTAATTCTGGCAAGTATCATCAATGAATGCTAAACCTGTTAACTAAAAGTTTTAATGCTTTATTAACTACAAAGAGAAAAATATTACCTTAATTGTGAAAACATTGGGTTGACATCACCTTAACCAAGTGACCAAAGTTACTACCACCAACAATGGAATGCACACCCATCATGTGTTTTCTGATGTTACACACTGAGAAAGATACAATAATGCTTATGTTCTGATCCTACCAAAAATGTATAACCTGACTATAATTATCTGGAAGCATCAGACAAATCCAGACAGAGGACATTCTATAAAATACTTGACCTATGTTCATCAATTTGATGTGTATTTATTTATTTTGTGGTCTTTTATACCTCTCTCAATTTTATTCTTTACCTTATTAGCCTTTTCTTTTGGTGTTAACCAATGTCACATGCACAGAATATTTGTATGTTTAAAATTTTTCCTTATTTTGAAGTGGCTATTCAGGTGTCTCAAAGGAGCTCTGGTAGCGTAGTGGTTACGAATCGGGCTG
>NW_006408545.1:17842670-17848796 GCF_000296735.1 Chrysochloris asiatica
GGCTTTCTACTCCCGTAAAGATTTACACCCTTGGAAACCCTGTACAGGGTCGCTATGGGTCGGAACCGACTCGACGGCACTTAACAACAACAACCACAAATGTTCATCAATATTGTAACATCATGACAGACAAGGGCAAAATAATTCTGAAATTCTTCCAGATCAAAGGAAACAAAAGAGACAAAACAACTAAATGTGGTACATAACCCTGAATTACTGATACTGAGTTAGATCTTGGATGTGGGGGGTGGGAGATGCCATAAAAACATTATTGGGACAATTAGTAAAATTTGAATGTAGATTATCTAGTAGATAGTATTGAATTGATATTTAAGTTTATACAATTGATCATTGCACTATGGTTATGAAGAGAATGTATTTGTTCTTAGGATTTGTTCTTAAGGATAAAGGAATGTAATATTGTCACTTGCTTTCATATGGTTCAGCAGTAAAAATAATAATCATTACATAATTATACAAAAAGAGAAATTATACAAACAAATGTGGCAAAATGTTCACTGGCGAATCAAAGTGAAGTATATGAGAGGACTTCAAAAAGTTTATGGAAAAATTCCATTATCATTTAATCCCATTTTTCCATGAATTTTTTGAAGCCACCTCATATATGCAAGTTCACTGTACATTTTTTTTCAACTTTTGTATAAGTTTGAAATATTTTTCAAAATAAAAAATTATTTTGGAAGTATTAAAGATGCAGTATTGCCAAAGAATTTACTTGGGTAGTAGGTACGTTGCAGAGAGAGAGGGTCAGCAGAACACTAGAAACCCTTACAGCATAACTGGGGTAAGTCTTCCAGGTGAACAGTGGGATATCTGAGAAAAGAAAGGGACTATTTATACAGAGGATGTCCCCAAAATCTGGGAGTCACTCTTGACCAAGACTTTGAACCAGTTCACTTTGGTTTAATTCCCTGCTGAGAATTTGCATATCCACCCCAGGTGTACTGGGGATCTTGTTAAAATGTAGATTGGAATTCAGTATAGTCGAGGTGGAAATGCAAATTCTCAGCAAAGGGTCAAACTGGAATACACCAGTTTAAGGCCTTCTCTCAATTTCTCTTTCTCACTCACTCTTCCAACTAATCACCAAATCCTATTGATTCCACTCTTCAACTCCAAACTTAACCCTGCCTTCCATGTCTTCTGCCAATGTTCTCATTCTTTGCCTGTATTTCTGCATCACTTCCTCACCAGTCTCCTGACCTTCTGTAGCTCTTCTCCAATCTACTCTTCCCACCTCAGCCAAGTGCAAAGGGAATGGAATCTGGCATCTGAGTAAGACTACGGGACATTTCTATTCCTGCTTCTCCCTCAGGACTGCACATCTCCTACCATCTTCTGTTGTTGTTGGCTGCTGTGGAGCTGGCCCAACTCATGGTAACCCTTGACTCATGGCATCCCTGTGTACAATGTAACAAAACACTCCCAGTCTTGTCCCACCCCATGAGTAACCATCTTATCCCTGCCCTTCCTAGTCTACTCCCCACACAGCATTTGCTCCAGCATCCCTGGAGATCTCTGAGGGATCCCAATAAAAATGTCACTGGTTTTCCTTACTTATGCTGGAAGCAATTTGGAAAATAAAATAAATGGTAGATGAAGGTAAAAATACCTATGGCTAAAAGAGACTAAGCTGGAGAACATAGTTCAGGTCTGTTCTTCAGCAGGTTAGGGGATGGCAGCAACTCTGAACAGGGAAGGTACCTCAGTCTGCACAACACCCCTCATAAAGCAGCCAAACCTCCCGGAGCCTGAGGAGCAAAGGGTAGAGAAAATGCAGACTGGTGCTAAAGAACAATCCCTCCCAGGATTCAGGAGGAGGTGCCCCTCAGCTATACATGCTCATCCTTCTGTCTGAGAAGCCCTTCTGTTCTACCCACTGCTTCCTGTACCCACCTGAACATCACCATCTCTAAGATGTGCCTCAAATAAACTTAATTGTGCAAGGAACCCTGGTACTGTGAGCCTGGCCTTGGGATGCAGCATCAAAGTGAGTATGGAGCTATCCTCACCAACCACAGTGCTTGGATTCAGTTGAGGCCAGCTCCAGAGCTGCAGAGCCAGTTCTAGCCAGCTCTGAATTAGCTGGAACTCTTGCCCATGGCTGCCTTCTGGAATGGAAAGACCTTGAGACCAGCTTCTTTAGGGTCTCCATAAACTACCAGATTGGGTACCCAGAACAGAAAACATCTAGGCCTATAGGGACTCCATCTAGGGCCAAGCAGCACTGTCTCATCCCTTGCCCACTCACATGAGCTCTTTGGCTGGCAGGAGACCCCAGAGTTTTCTCCTTTCTGGGTCTGGCACATGGCCTGGTTTTCTCATTTCCTTGTTTTTGCTTGTTTATTTGCTCTTCTACTTCTTCTTCTCTTTACCTTCCCTTGCTTTTTATCCTTTCTATGTCCTACTTCATTAACAGGGAACTACCAGAGGTTCAAGCAAGATCCAGAGGAGGACATGGAATGAGGGATACTATTGCTGATGTTATATGGATCTTGGCTAAAAGCAGAAAATACCAGAAAGATATTTACCTGTGCTTTATTGACTATGCAACGGCTTTCAATTGTGTGAATCATGACAAACTATGGACAACATGGTGGAGAATGAGCATTCTGGAACACTTAATTTTGCACATGAGGAACCTCTACATAGACCAAGAGGCAGTTGTTTGAACAGAACAAGGGAACACTGAATGGTTTAAAATTAGGAAAGATATTCATCAGGGCTGTGTTCTTTCACCAAACTTATTCAATCTGTATGCTGAGCAAATAATTTGAGAAGCTGGATTTCATGAAGAAAAATGTGGCATCAGGGTTGGAAGAAGACTCGTTAACAACCTGCGATATGCAGAAGGTACAGCCTTGCTTACTGAAAGTGAAGAGAACTTAAAATACTTACTGATGATGACCAAAGACCACAGCCTTTGGTATGGGTTGCACCTCAATGTAAAGAAAACAAAAATCCTCACCCCTGGATAATAAATAACATCAGTATAAGCTGTTAAAGACTTCATTTTGCTTAGATCAACAACCAACACTTATGGAATCAACAATGAAGAAATCATTAGGGAAATCTGCTGCACAAGACCTCTTCAAAGTGTTCAAAACCTAAGATGTCAGTCTGAGGATGAAGGTACGCCTGACCCACGCCATGGTATTTTCAATAACCTCATATGCATGTGAAAGTTGGACAATGAATAGTGAAACCTGTAGAAGAATTGATGAATTTGAGTTATGGTGTTGGAAGAGAATATTAAAAGTACTATGGACCATCAAAAGAACAAACCAATCTGTGTTGGAATAAGTACAGCCAGAATGCTCCTTAGAAGCCAGGATGACCAGACTTCTTCTCATACTTTGGGCATGTTATCAGGAAGGACCAGTCCCTGGAGATGGACATCATGCTTGGTAAAGTGGAGAGTCAGCATAAAAGATGATGACCCCCAATAAGATGGATTGGCACAGTGGCAGCAGCAATGGGATCAACTTTAGTAACGATTGTGTGAGTTGGCACAGGATTGGGCAGTGCTTCGTTCTGTTGTGTGTAAGGTCACTATGAGTTGGTATCAATTCGAAGATTCCTAACAACAATTTCTGATTTCAGTTTTTCTTCTTTTCTTCTGTTTCTCTTTCTCCTCTAACCCCCACCCTCCTGGCTTCTTTCTATTTTATTTATTTATTTTAATCTGGATTTTTCTTTACTATTCTCTAGTCTCTTTCTCTCTCTCTCTCTCTCTCTCTTTTTTTTTTTACTCATCCCTCTCCCTGATTGTGTTTAGTGCTTTTTCTGTTTTTAAATTTTCTCTTCTGTTGTTTTCGTTTTATTTTCTGTTTTTGTCCTTCTTTTCTCTTTTGGGTTATTTTATTCTTTTTCAAGCTGTTGCCTGCTTTTTGTTTTACCCTTACTATTTTCTTTTTTCAGTGTTGCTTGCTTGTTTTTGTTTTTCCTCTCCTGTGTATGTGCTTTCTCTTCTTGCCTCACCCAGAAGGGGACACCAACCATTCCCATGCAGCCCAGCCACAACACTCTGTAGCCCCAGTGGACAAGACCCAATACCAACTCTTTAACACCAGATCAACAATAACCAACATCAGTGAAATCCATCCTAAACTGAGCTGCATGAACAGTAAACAGAAAATGGTTTACGTGCTTCCATACTGTCTCACCAACCATGAGGCAGTTAGTGAGTGCCTAAGAACACACCAGTATCCAATCATCAATAAAATACACATACAATGACACCACAGTGTTTGGGAAGCAACAATTTCCATTCCTACAAGGAAACAAGACAGAGTGGCCTAAACAAGTGACCAAGACACAGAGATAGAAAATGTTTTGAGGGATAAAATGTATTGGAACTCCCTGAAAAAGAATTCAAGAGATTGATATTTGTTGTTGTTTACGTGCCATGGAGTTGATTCTGACTTATAGTGATCCTGTATAGAGTTTCTGAGGAGCAGTTTGTGGGTTTTAACTGCCAACCTTATTATTCACAGTCCAATCCTGATCCTATAGTACCACCTTCAAATGATTGACAGGAAGGCCAAGGAAAACAAAGAATTCAGGAAAACGTTACAGAAACAAACAAACAAAATAGATAAAGGATTGGAGATAATACAAAACCTGCAAAGAGAAAACCAGAAGACTAATACTAAAATTTGTGAAACAGACAACATATTGAAAGAACAAAGGGGTAGAAATGAAGTAGTGGAAGCCTGAATCAGTGAAATTGATGATAAGTCCATCAATACTAGAAGAGCAATCAGAAAAAAAAAGAAGAAGAAATCTGAAGAAAGACTAAAATTTATGTGGGGTAACATGAAGAGGCAGAACTTACAGGTAATCAGAATTCTAGAATAGGAAGAGAAAAAGAAAAGCACAGAAAAGTTAGTCGAAAAGCTGTTGGAAGATAACTTTTCCAACATCATGAAAGACAAGAAGGTAAGTATTCAAGAAGTGAAATGAACCAGGATAAACAGGATAGACCCCAAAAGAAAATCACCAAGACATATCATAATCAAACTCTCTAAACTCACAAACAATGAAAGAATCCTGAAAGCAGCTCAAGATAAACAAAAAGTTACCTGCAAAGGAGAACCAATATGACTAAGAACCAATATGATTTAGTCAATATGACTAAGCTCTGATTTCTCTGCAGAAACCATGTAGGCACGAAGGAAATGGGAAGACATATACCAAACTTTAAGAAAAAAAATTACCAACCAAGAATCATATACTCAGAAAAACTCCCTCAAATATGATGGCGAAATTAGAACACAATCAAATAAAGAGAAATTAAAGGAATTTGTAATAATCAGTCCAACTTTACAAAAAATATTAAAGGGAGTTATTTGGACTGAGAACCAACAACAGCATACAATAAACTGAGACTGGCATACACAGCAACACCACCTAGAACTTAATCCAGATATAGAAATATCCAAAGTAAAACAAACCTACAAGACTGACAATAGGGAACCAGAGGTATCAGTTTACAATGAAGATAACTATAAAACAAAAAGAGGGGAAAATGCAGTTACAAAACTTACAAATGACAAGGAAGTCAAGTAGATTCTATGATAAATCAGACTGCTTTAAACTGAGGAAGAAATTAATAAATTACAAGACAACCTTAAAGAAAATTAATAACTTTCAAATCAAAACAAGAAAAGAAAAAATAACCAAGACTTGGTAAACATTAAACAACAGCAATGAAGAAAATGACAAGAAAAGGCAAAAACAAAGCAAACTCAGTACAGAAAATTATGTGGAACAAAGAAATCAGCAGTACCACAAAAAAAGATTGCAATCAATTCATACCTATCAATAATTACACTGAACATCAATAAATTAAATGCACCAGTCAGGAGACAGAGAGTAGTAGAATGGATAAGAAAACAGAATCTTTCAATATGCTGTCTACAGGAGACAAGCCTTACACACAAAGATAAAAATAGACTAAAAATCAAAGGATGGAAAAAATATCAAGCTAATGGCAATCAAAAATGAGCAGGAGTGGCAATATCGATTTTAGATAAAATAGACCTTAAGATAAAAACCAGCATAAAAAACAAAGAAAGACATTCTCTCATGATTAAAGGGTCA
>NW_006408545.1:17850035-17851482 GCF_000296735.1 Chrysochloris asiatica
AGAAATGTGTAAGTTGTGTGATCCAGAATAAGACTTAGATCCTGTTGGTGCTCAGCCTTCTGATGGGCTCTGATTAGTAACCCACTGAGGCCAGCTTCAGGCTTCATACCAGCTCGAGAGACTTGAGAAATACCAGGACTTGTTAAGAGACTTCCAAACCATCCTCTTTGGATAAGGAACAAATGCTCACTCGGCTTGTACTCAGCTATTTCATTTAAAGGGGTAGAACCAGACACAAAGTAAAAGCAGGGGGCAAAAATAAAGTGTCAGTATTTTATCCCACCTTCTCCCACATCCCTCCCTTCAGAACCCCAATATACTTTTCTCCTCTTATTCCTACAGCAATGTTACAATCAGAAAAAATTAATTTGGGGGGTCAGGATTTGGGGGAGGGAAGCCTTAATACATTTGAAAGCAATGAAGTACTATAAAATTTCTTTTCATATCACAGTGTTATAAAACTAGAAATCAACAATAGGGAGATCAAGGGGAAAAAATCAAATACATGGAAACTGAATAACACCCTGCTTAAAAGCTACTGGGTAACAGAAGAAATTTTAAAATGAAATAAAAAATTCCTTGAATTAAATGAGCATGAAAACACAACATTCTCAAGCCTTTGAGACACAACAAAAGCAGTACTTAGAAGGCAACTTATATCAATAAACACACACATTCAAAAAGAGTAAAGAACTAAAATCAACACATTAACACAGCATCTCCAGCAGTTAAAATAAGAGTAGCAAACTAAGCCTATTGCCACCAGAAGAAAAGAAATAATAAAGATTAAATCAGAAATAAATAGAAAACCAACAGAAAGAATCTACAAGTCAAGAAGTTGGTTCTTTGAAAGGAGTAATAAAATTGGCAAATCTAACAAAAGAAAAGAAGGTGTAATGGTTAAGGATTTATGTCACCTTGACTAGGTCAGGATTCCTGGAGGTTTATAAAGAGCTCTGGTGGCATAGTGGTTACAAATTGGCCTGCTAACTCAAAGTCAGTAGTTCGAAACTATCAGCTGTTCCATGGAAGAAAGATGAGGCTTTCTGCTCCTGTAAAAATTTATAGTCTCAGAAACCCTATACAGGGTCACTATGAGTCGGAACCGACTTCACAGCACTTAACAACAACATGCAGTTGGGATGTGCTTATTCCCATGGTGATGAAACCTAATACAGACATAGTTAGCGCTATGATGCATGGCTATAAGTAGCCAAACAAATGAAGGGATACTTTCTTGGGGGTGTGGCCTGCTCCCAATATAACAGACTCATTCTCTCTTCCACTGGAGACCTGGGACTTTACAACTGTAAGATAATAAAATTATATATGTATATGTATGTTGTTGTTGTTCAGTGCTGTTGAGTCAATTCCAATGCATAGTGACACTATATAGGGTTTCTGAGAAGCAGCTGATGAGCTTGAACCGCTGACCTTGCAGTTCAAG
>NW_006408545.1:17852112-17854257 GCF_000296735.1 Chrysochloris asiatica
TATTATTATAAAATAGACACACATGTGTGATAGGAATTATAACAACAGAGAATTTATAAATCTGCCATCAACTCATACTTGATTGGATTTGCTAAGAGGGAAATTAGAATTTGTCTGGAAAAAACAGGCTTCTAGGCTTAGACCTTTGTAGAGTATGGAACTTCAGGTGGAGTCCTGAGCCCCACCCAGAACGTTCAGAGTTGGTACATTTGCATTTGAAAAGAAAAGCAGACCAACCCAGAACTGCAGGGAGAAGCAGAGATTCAAGCAGAGATAAAAAGCAGACAGTTTGGAGTTTTGAGTTTCAGAGGCTCCAAGGCAAGGAAAGTTGTCCCATCAGAGAAAATCCCCTTCTAGTAGCGTTGTTGTTGTTGTTGTTGTTATGTGCCGTGGAGTCGGTTCCGGCTCATAGCCACCCTGTACAAGGTTTCCGAGGCTGTAAATCTTTACGGGAGCAGAAAGCCTCATCCTTCTCCCACGTAATGGTTACGAATCAGGCTGCTAACCTTAAGGCCAGCAGTTCAAAACTACCAGCTGTTCCGCAGGAGAAAGATGAAGCTTCCTGCTCCTGTAAAGATTTACAGTCTCGGAAACCCTATGCAGGATTGCTATGAGTCGGAACTGACTCCACAGCACATAACAAGAAGCAAGGACTGAAAGTTAAAGGGAATCGGCGAGCTGTGTACTCACTGGTGACTACTTGTGGAATTGGAGGAAATGCAACAATTAAGACAATGGCTGAGTTTGGATATGTTCTATTGGTGCCCATTGACCTTGAGATAAGAGGAGAGGGAAGGCTGGCTGGTTTAAAGTTTATAGAGTTATATGAACTCCAAAGCCCACAGGCACTCCCTAACCCATGTGAGCTAGGACTGAGAGTTAAGAGGCAGCAGTTCTGACTTGCAGAGAAGTATGTATGAACTCTCTAACTTGTAGTTGGTACCCATTTGACCTAGCTTGAGTGGCTAGGGTTAAACTGACCAGATGACACTCTGTTGTTGTTAGGTGCCATCAAGTCAGCACAACAGAATAAAACACTGCACAGTCCGGGACCAACCTCACAATCTTTCCTATACTTGAGCCCATTGCTGCTGAATGTTTAACCACTGAAAACCTAATGAATAGCAATAGAACATTTCTCAGATATAGTGCAGGAACATGGGTTCCTCAGGTATGGAGACACTCAAAATATGTTTGGGAAAGAGCTTCCTCCTCAAAGCAGAGTTGACAGAAACGATAAATATGGAGTTAAGTATTTTGGGACCTTCATTTGCTGATAGGGCACAACTCAGAATGAGGAAAAACAACTGTAAATACCTATTAAAAATTGGAACATGGAATGTACAAAGTATGAATCCAGGGAAATTAGAAGTTGTAAAAAATGAAATGGAATGCACAAACATCAATATCCTAGGCACTAGTGAGCTGAAATGGGTCGATATTGGCCATTTTGAATCTGATAATCATATGGTTTACTATGCAAAACCGACAAATTCAAGAGGAATGGCATATTATTCATCATTAAGGAGAGCATTTCAAGATCTATCTTGAAGTACAGGGCTGTCCCTGATAGGATAATATCCATATACCTACAAGGAAGACCAGCTAATACAACTATTATGCAAATTTGCACACCACCACTAAAGCCAGTGATGATGAAATTGAAGAACTCTACCAACTTCTTCAGTGCAAAATTGATCAACCATGCAATCAAGGTGTATTCACAATTACTGGGGATTGGAATGTGAAGGTTGGAAACAAAGAAGGATGAGCAGTTGGAGAGTAGGGCCTCTGTGACAGAAATGTTAGAGATCACATGATAGAATTTTGCAAGACCAATGACTTATTTATTGCAAATGCCTTTTTAAAACCAACATAAAAGACAACAATTAATATGGACTTTACCAGATGGAGTACACAAAAATCAAATCAACTACATCTATGGAAATAGACAGTGGGAAAGGTTAATGTAACCAGTCAATAAAAGGCCAGAGACAAGCTGTGGGACAGATTATCAATTGATATTTTGTAACTTCAGGCTAAATCTGAAGAAAATTAAAACAAGTCCATGAGAGCCAAAATATAACCTTGAACACATCCCACCTGAATTTAGAGAACATCTCAACAGCACAATAAATATCTATG
>NW_006408545.1:17878538-17901733 GCF_000296735.1 Chrysochloris asiatica
TTTAAATAAATAAATAAATAAAAAGGTTCAGGGCCTACTCTTGGACTGAGTATCTATGCACATGTGTGGCAGAAGAACCCACCAGTGGTGAGGGTGGGGATGTCCACTTGTTCAGGCAACCCCACCTCCTGCCCCCTAGTCACCAGAATGGAGGTGTACAAACAGTGGGGGAGGGGCAATGACCAGATACCAAAATAAATAAATTTAAAAAATCAGAACAAGCAAAACCGACAAAGTGTATTGTCCACATTTGCTCTGTCCAAGGTTCCCACAGTGTTCTTCTGTGGTGTTTCTGCTCCCCCGCTTGGTCTTGTCATTTGGTTTTGCCCAAGATGTTGGCTCTGGGCCTGTAAGCCCGGCATATTAAAAAATACGTGATTTCTTACTTCAGCTTCAAGTTCTACAACTATAAGCCTTCAAGCTTTTAAAATATTCCTAGTTATGTGGTTCCGAGTTTTGGAGCCTTGCCCTGGATCTGCTTTGCCTGATATTCTGTGGTATGGCTGATGGAGAACTTCACTGCACCTCCATGCTAGCCTCCATCAAGCCCCACCCCACCCCCAAATTGTTTTCAAAGGGGACTTTGCTCCTTTCTTGCCTCTCCCAGGCCTCCCTAGCCCATGCTCTGGAGGAGATGAAAGGAGCAGAAGAATGCCGATAGGAAGCAGAAAACTACAGTGAAACACACTCCTGGAGCTGGTACACGAACCCAGGGAGAGGAAGGGCATGGAGTCAGATGGGAGACACAGCAACATGGTCATGTCAGTCACCAGCCTATACAGCAGGTAGGCCACTTGTCCTAGCAGACCCAGCTCTAGGAATGTCTCTAAAGGAGCCAACAGAGCTGTGTAGAAAGAGTTACACTGTACGGTAAGTAGCACACACAAGAAGGGTTTCCCACCATTCTAAAAAGCCATATTCTTTCATGTAAAAAAAAACAAAAGAAACAACAAACTTCCTGTCCTTGCAAGAACTAACAGTACGTTACTAACACAATTCTGATGGTCTAATTTTCATATACATTTACAATATGATAGCCCCCATAATAGTATGGCACTGAAAGATAAGCACTGGATTGCTAACCAGTAATATAGGTAGTTCAAACCCACCAGCCGCTCCTTGGAGACCCTATGCAAGGTTGCTATGAGTCAGAATCGACTTGATGACACCACAGTAACAAGATAATAAGTAGGTTAGGAGCTCTGGTGATGTGGCAGTTAAACACTAGGCTGCTAACCAAAAGGTCAGCAGTTAGAACCTACCAGGTGCCCTAAGCAAACCTGTAAACAATATAGCCAAGAAAACCCTATGGAACAGCTCTGCTCTGTCATGTGGGTCACGATGAATCAGAATTGACTCAATGGTGCCCAATGACAACATAAACAGGATCACTTAAAAGAAAGAAAAACATTTTTGAAAGCTGGCCATTACAGTGTTGAGGGTACAGCATTCCAGTTCTCTTGCTGTGAAAAACCTACCCCAAATATATTATCATAAAGCAACCACCATTTTATTGTGCTCACAGATTATGTGGGTCATGGTGTCTGGGTCCATGGCTAAGAAATCAAAGTGTTGTGCGTCTTAAACATCTGGGAGCCAGGATTATCTGGAGACTTCTTCACTTACCCAGTTGGCACTGGGCCTGGATAGCTGGGCTCAGCTGGGACAACTGACCAGAGCACCTATGCAGGGTCTTGCCTTGTAGATAGGACTTCATAGCAATGGGTTCCCCAAAGGAAGTGTCCTTAGGATGAGAAATCCAAGAGAGATCCAGATAGAAGCTGCGTGACCTTTTCTGACCTAGACTTGAAGTAAATGGAAGTAAATGGTAACCCTTCCACCATAATCTATTGGTTGAAGCAGTTACAGGTCTGCCCATATCCAAATAAGGGATATGGACCCCAACTCTCCAGGAAAGAAATGTTACAGGTTTTGGAGACCATGTTTTAAAGCTATCATAGACAGAGTTCTGAATACTTAACAAAATTGGAGTAAAGTCTGCAGTAAAGTCCATTCACGTTATACACTGTTTTCTTAATTATCCTTTCTGTTGGGTGCCATCGAGTTGATCCTGACTCATAATGACTTTATGAACAACAGAATGAAACATTGCTCAACCCTGTGCCATCCTCACAATTGTTACCTTGGAACCCACTGTTGCTGCCACTGTGTCAATCCATCTTCTGGATGGTGGTGGCAGGGGTGGGGGTAGGGGGCTTTCTTCTTTTTTGCTGACCTTCCACTTTACTAAGCAAGATGTCCTTCTCCAGGGACTGGTCCCACCTGATAACATATCCGAAATATGAAGTCTTGCCAACCTCACTTAGTTATTAGTATACACGATACTCATTATTGATGTTGTTATTGTTAGGTGCTGTTAGCTTGGTTCTGGTTCATAGAGACCCTAATCATAGTAGAAAGATACACTGCCCAGTCCTGCAGCATTCTCACAATTGTGTTGAGCTCATTGTTACTGCCACCATGTCACTCCATCTCACTGAATGTCTTCCTTTTTTTCACTGACCCTCTAAATCAATCCTTGTTAGCCATGTGCCAAGTACAGGGTAGTTCACTGAGCATCTAAAAAGATGGTGTGGTGCTGGCACTTTAAGGAGTACTGAGTCTAGCAGGGAAGACAAGAACATAATCAAATCACTGTCGCTACTATGGAATAAGCACCTCCAGGCTTCCAAAGGAAGAGTGGCTAACTGTGTTCAAGGAAACATGCACTTTTGGAATTTTTATTATACTGAAGAAAGATATAATCTACTTGTTAATATTCCTCTGACTGTGTTAGGGATTTCATATTGAGCAGAATGCTCACAAAATGACTGCTTTCATCCAGGGGTGTACTACGACATGAAGATCACAATGCATTTCCAAGTCAAGCAGGGATGAGGAGAACCACTTGGCAAATATATGCATGTTCTTCACAATCTACAATGAAAATGCAGGAAGTCACTTGGTGTGCAATGAAGACAGGTGTGGGGTGTTTGTTGTATGTATATACCACTGTTCATAGGAGTCCCAGGGTGGTGTAGTTAACACACTTGACTTCCAGTCTACCCAGAGGCACCTTGGAAGAAAGTCCTGGTGATCTACTTCTGAAAAGTCAGCCACTGAAACTATAGAATATACTCTTTGGGGTTTCCATGATTCAGAATTGACTTGATGGCAGTTAGCACTGTTTCTACCTAGGCACCACACTCTTACCCTCAACACAGGTCACCTCTACCATTGCAGGCTGGGAGGAGTGCAATGGGAAGACCATATAACTTAGGTCTATATCTTTAGACATTATAAGTCAAGCCAATAAGCTGCCAAGTAACATGTGTTCTATCCTCCTGTCTTTATAATGACCTGCAGGGGTCAGGTTTTGAATTAGAATCTCAGACTCCACTGAGTATGCCTAAAAGTAGTGGAACACTCTGGTGGTACCCCATCCTTGGTAACCCAGCCTTGGCTCCTATATCCAAACTCTACTCACACCCTTGTATCAGCAGCCCTGCCCACCTCTTCAGCCCAAAGTTATAAAAACACCAGTGTGATGTCAATTTTGAGAGGATGACCCTGGGAAGAGGCCCACTCAGGTCCCAGAAATAGGCTCAGGGAAGTCCCAATTGGGAATGCAAGGAAGAGATATCTGGGGTGTGGTCCAGAGGAGAGGGAGTGGGCACAACATCACTTAACCCTGTGGATTCCTGGCACGGAGACAGAGGGGAGAGGATGAGGGTCAGAGTAGGACCCTCTAAAGGGCAGTGTCTCCTGTTTCCTGGTCTGAGGTGGGATACCCTTGCGTCACTAGGTTTCCTGACCCTCACTGGCCCATCTTCATAGAAAGCCCAGAAGCCAAAGAACAGACCATCTGACACAAATGTGGAAAATCACACTGCAAGTGAGATTTAAAAAAAGGAAAAAAGGACTGAGGTTAAGGCCCTAATAGCTATCTTGCTTTTGCTAATGACTTAAAACTTAACTGTTTTTGTTTGTTTGTTTCCCATAGAGACAACTTCTTCTAAAACAATAAACAATATTTTTAAATTACAGAATTCCAACTTCTTAAAAAAAATAATTTTTTTTAAAGCAATTGGCAGAGAGCCTGTTAGTAGCTGAATGGAGTAAGACTTTGTTTTCTTACTCTAAATTACCTGGACTCAAACCAACCTCCTTCACTGAACCAGACACTCACTGAGGTGGAAGCTTTAGAAGACTTTTCCAGTCTGCTGTCTTATTCAGAATCCTTTGGGAAGTTTTGAACTAAAGGCAATCACAGGCAACCTCTCACTCAGTCAACTCTAATCCAGCTCCCAAGTTTTCAGTCCTCCGAGGGACTCTGAGAAATATTAGTGCCCAGGCCCCAGCCCCCAACCAAGTAAATCAGAGTCCCAGCACTGAGGACCTGGCTGACATTCTATGGGGCCAGGAGAACAGACACGCTGGTTTGGACAAGGAGAACACAGCCCACAAGTACCAGCTCTGGAGCACAGTGTCCCATCAGCAGATGGACACAGGCCCCCCCCTCCTGCTCTGAGAGAACTGGAAGGAAGCCTGGATGGTGTGCTGAGGGTCTCCCATGCCCTGCAGAGCTGTCAACTCTGCTTTCTCATCACTGGATGTCCAGCAAGGTACCCAGCCTTTCAAGCATTGCTGGCTCAAAAAAAGAAACTGGCAGCAAACCAAAACACAAAACAGAGAGAGAAGGGAAATCTCCTTGAAGGCCATGAATAAAACTGGCTCCCACGGCCAAAATCAATAGTTAAGACAGAGAACCCAGCCCACACCACTGCCATCAAGTTGATTCTGACTCATAGCCACGCTAAAGGACAGAGAATGCCCCCCAGGATTCTTTACTAAAGAAGCAGATTGCCACATCTTTCTCCCAGAGTGCCTGGTAGGTTCAAACCACCAATCTGTCGATTAGTAGCCAAGCACTTTAAGCACTGCACAACCAAGGCTCTTTTTATAATGTTACAGAGATATGTATTATCGTAGCAGGACAGAGGGGGAAAATGTATACTTAATTGACAAGCTATTTGTGGAAAAGAAGGGTTTGAAAGGAATACTGGTCTTGAAGGAAGGCTTTAAATCATAAACAAAGGACAAATCCAGCCAAATTTAGAGTTACTCCAAACAAAAATCTAAACTACTGCCATTGAGTCAAGTCCAATGCACGGTGAACCTATAGGACCAAGTAGAACTGCTCCTTAGGGTTTCTGAGACTGCAAACCTATACAGAAGCAGGCTGACTCATAGTTCTCCCACAGAGCTGCTGGTAGGGTTGAACCACTGGACCTTGTAGTTAGCCACTTGGTTTTGTGAAAAGGTTTCCTGAGAGGTGAAGGGTGAGTTGTTAAACCAGACTGTCTAGAAGATTTTTTCAATGTTTCAAGGACTAGCCAGAGAAAGATGTGGATCAGTCACTGCTCTGGGCTGCCATCCATGGACACGTGCTGGGAATAGGATGGAATCTGGTTCGTGGAAAATGGCCACTGGTGTGGACTTCTCAAACTGCACCTCTTTCAGAAATGTCTGTAGGTCATGCATTCATTCAGAAATGTGTTCCCATCAGTTGCTGTTGAATCAAAGCTGTTGTTTTAAAATACCATCGAACCGGTTCCGACCCATAACTAGCCTGCATAGGGTTTCTGAGGAGCAACAGGTGAGTTGAACCACCAACCTTGGGATAGAGTACTTATCCTAGAGCACCACACCAGGACTCCAGGAAGACCCTAATTACCCAGAGGTGTAAGGTGCTCTGGTAATGAAATGGGTTACAAGGTGGGCTGCTAACTGCAAGGTCAGCAGTTGACAGCTACCAGTCACTATGCAGGAAAAAGATGAGGCTTTCTGCTCCCTTAGAGTCACAGCCTTGGAACCATCTCCACAGCACACAACCACCATCACCACCAAGCAGAAATGTACTATAGAAAATAGAACCCATGACAATTAGTTTCAATTGCTGAATGATTTTTCACAGCTGTTGATGGAAATTTCAACGGCAAATTCAAACCGGTCAATCAATTCCAGTTAGACTCCCTGCTGGGAATTTGCATTTCTACCCCAGAGAAACTGAATTCTAATCTACATTTTAACAAGTATATGTTAGAATCATCTGGCCATAGTCAATTAGCTTTGGGCATGGTTACGAGGGATGGAGACACGAACCCTGTGTATAATGCACTTGTGGTCTGCAAATTTCATTTGTCCAATGCTGAGTCAATGAAAACATTTTCCAGTGCCTTGTCACATACAGCACATAAACATAACACACATACTTAGGGTACAAGGAACTGGAAGTCGAGGTGACCGGCTCTGAGACTTTCCTAAGGCCTCTGAGCTGTGTCAGATGTTTCCTAACTTTCCTTCCTTCCCCAGGAGAAGAACAAGATTCCACCTGCTGAGGGAGGATCATAGCGACCTGATAGGACAGCATAGATTTGCCACATAGGGTTTCTGAGGCTGTAATCTTTAGGAAAGCAGACAGCCACATCTTTCCCCTGGCAGAGTGGCTGGTGGGTTCAAACTGCTGGCTTTGGGGTTAGCAGCTGGCTGCTTAACCACTGCATCACCAGAACTCCTCTGTGAGGATAACCCAAAATCCTCAACCCACTGCACTGAGTCAATTCCAACCCACAGCAATCCTAGAGGACAGAGTAGAACTGCCCTAAAGTGTTTCTAAGAGAGTAAAAGAGCACATTATTATGGGGGAGGTAGGTGCTATTATCCCCAAATATGTTTTCATTATTAAGAACCTCAAAGAGTTGTGAAAATTATAGTGAGAACATATGCAAAGGGCTCTGCAATCAACTGAGAACATGCTCTTGTCTCTCTGCAAGGCCTGCTCTGTGCAGAGCAGGATCCCAGCAACAAAGAAACTTGCTGAGCAGGGTTGACTTGAGAAGAGTGAATTAATACAACCTTGGCCTTGATGGTGAAGATCACCTAGAAGGTCCTTTAAGAGCACCTGGAGAGGGAAATGCTGTTTCCTAAGACCCTTTCTAAGGAGCTCTGGTAGCGTAGTGGTTACAAATTGGGCTGCAAACCACAAGGCCAGCAGTTGGAAACTACTAGCTGTTCTGCAGGAGAAAGATGAGACTTTCTGCTCCCATAAAGATTTACAGCCTCGGAAACCCTGCAAAGGTCGCTATGAGTCGGAACCGACTCCACAACACCTAACAACAAGACACTTTCTGACTCTAAACTGTCTCTTGCATTCTCTGAGAGGAACTTTCAGGGCCTTGAGTCACTCTGGCAGTTCCTCATTTCAGACTAAACTGTGAGCTGCTAGACAAGCCTCCTTGGGAGGCATTTGGCTGACGCAACACAGTGGTTCTTTATCGAATTCTATGTCTGGGTCCCAAGAGAGCAGAGTTTTCAAAGCACTCTGGTCTGTGAGGTTCTACTAAACTCCACACTTGAGGACAATAAATGTAGAAATACAGGCAACCCTTGTTGGCAAGAAATCACCCATCATCCTTGGAAGCCTGAGATTCTCCTCAGGTGGACCAACTTGCTAGAAGGTTGTGACCATTAGTTTTATTTCCATGGGATTCCTGCCTTGTAGTTTGGGTGGATAATTTGTTACCTGCAGAGCTAGGGAATTTGTTAACTTCTCTGCCCTTCCTTCAGAAAGTAGAAGACAAGTTAGACTCTCATAATGAAAACAATTTTTCAAAAATCGTGTTGAGAAATTGCTTTGTTGCTTACAGCAAAAAAAAAAAAAAAAAAGCTTGCGTATGTTCTTTCACTGAGTGAGCCCTCAGAGCAGGAAGATGTGTCATGGGCTCAGATTGGATTCTGGGAACAGCAAATGTGACACGCTGGCTTGTTCGCCATGGTTTAGACTATAGTGCAAAATTCTATCAACTTTTTTTGTGATCACAGCATTGTTTCAAACACCAAAACATTTGGTAACATATGTGAACGTATTGCAAGATGAAAGCAATTCAAATTCAGTCAAAAGGCACTGCAATTAAAATCCTACCACAACATAATATATTGTTGTTAAGTACCATCCGAGTCGATTCCAACCCATAGCCACCCTATATAGGGTTTCCAAAGAGCATCTGGTGAGCTCGAACCACCGACCTTGCAGTTCAAACAACTTTGCAGTTTGACATATTAGCCCTCAGCGCCACCCCAGGACTCCATAACATAGTATGTTGTTGTTAAGTGCTGTCGAGTCGGTTCCAACATGTAGCGACCCTGTATAGGGTTTCCGAGGAGCAGCTGGTGAGCTTGAACTGCTGACCTGGTTATATTACCATTGTTACTCTTCGGTGGCTTTAGCTGTTTGACATTTATTGGACCAGCTGTTGTCTGGTCTACCTCTCTCAGATACCATGAGAACCAAATTCACTCCTGGTTCATCAAGCAGAATTCCTTCGGAGGGAACTTGACTCTACATTCCACTTCCTACCTCCTACCCACCTCATTTTAGTTATTCCAGAATTAAAGTGGGATTCAGAAGAGGACACTGATTTTAGGGATACCATTGCTGACATCAGATGGATCTTAGCTAAAAGAAGGGAATATCAGAAAGATGTTTACTTATGCTTCATTGACGATGCAAAGGCATTTGATTCTGTAGATGTTAACAAGTTATGGATAACATTGTGAAGAATGGGTATTCCAGAACACATAATTACACTCATAAGGAACCTATACAAAGGCCAAGAGAGTTAAAACAGAATGAGAGGATACTGCATGGTTCAAGGTCAGGAAAGGTGTTTGTCAGGGTTGCATTCTTTCACCATATGTATTCAGCCTATATGCTGAGCAAATAATCTAAGAACCTGGATTATATGAAGAACATGGGAATGGGATTGGAGGACGACTTTTTAATAATGTGCGATATGCAGATGACACAACTCTGCTAGCTGAAAGCCAAGAGGACTTAAAATAGTTACTAATGAAGACCAAAGACCACAGCCTTCAACATGGATTGCACCTCAATATAAAGAAAACAAAAGTCCTTAGAACTGGACCAATCAATAACATCGTGATTAATGAAGAAAAAGGAGGCCTGATGACTTAGTCAGTTACGTGTTTGTCTCCTAACTGCAAGATCAGCAGTTCGAATCCACCAGTCACTCCAAAAGAGAAAGAGGAGGCTTTCTGCTTCTGTAAAGATTTACAGCCTTAGAAACCCTATATAGGATCACTATGAATTGGAACTGACACCACAGCACACAGACAATCAGCAAATGAAGAAAAGATTGAAGTTGTCAAAGATTTCATTTTGCTGGGATCCACAATCAATACTCATGGAAGCAGAGCCAAGAAATCAGACAGAGTATTGCATTAGGAAAACCTGCTGTAAAAGACCTAAAGAAAGTGTTAAAACACAAAGATGTCACTTTTAGGACCAAGGTGCACCTGACCCAAGCCATGGTATTTTCAGTAGTTTCATATGCATGTGGAAGTTGAACAATGAATGAAGAAGATCATAAACAAATTGATACATTTGAATTATGTTGATGAAGAATATTGAAAATACCATGGGCTGCCAGAAGAACAAACCAATCTGTCTTGGAAGAAGTACAGTCAGAATGCTCCTTCAATGGGAGGATGGCAAGATTCATGTTGTCAGGGAGGACCAGTCCCTGGAGAAGGACATCATGCTTGGTAAAGTGGAGGGTCAGCGAAAAAGAGAAAGACCCTCCCACAAGCTGGACAGTTACAGTGGCAGCAACAATGGGTTAAAACACAACAATTGTGAGAGCATGAGTGTAGCCAGTTAGCGAAGTTAACAAATATTTGAGCAGTGCCTGAGACATCTCCAAGCCCCCACACCCTTTTCACCTTCTTTTATTATAATGATAATGGTCACCAAGGTTTGAAGTCTGGTGCCTCTGGGCGTGGCTTCTGAGAGACTAAACCCCCCCCCCCCCCCCCCCCGACACAAGCCACACAAGGCACTGGAAGAGTTAACCTTTTTGATATGTTCCTAAGGACATCTTTGTATATATACTTCACTGGTTTTACTCCTCTACAGGAACCAGCCTAAGATCATGGGAAACCAACTAGACTGCTGCTTGACATCTACAACCAGAAAAGGAATTAACAATCAGGAAGTCACCCCAACCAGAAACTACAATGCTTGCGCCATTCCCAGACCTGGGTAATTTTCAGATCTAGCACTCATTGGTTGACAAGATGGTTGAATCCTTTGAAGGAAAAGGGCTCTACAAAGTCCTGTGGCAATTCCTCCTACCTTTGCCCAGTGACCTACAGTATACTTGAGTGATTGATCACTGGAGAAAGAGCAATACTCAGACATCTCGTGACTATGAGATAAAGTCTGAGCTAACCTCAAAACCTGGAGATGCAGTGTTCACATGGAGTTAGAGTGAGAGCTCACAGAAGCCAGGTCAGAAATTGAGACCAGAGTCCCTGTGGGCCCATTAAGTCCATGGACCCATCAGTTGGTAATTTCCCCAGTCCCTGAGGAATTGATACATTTGGCAATTGGAGTAACCATCACACTGGCTCCCTGGACGAGTGAGTTAAGAGTTCTCAGAGTGGGAAAGGCCAAGTGGAACCTTTTGAAACTGTTCCTTCTCCCCTGAGCCAAGATAATAAATTAAAAATCACATCCAAGGTGGTAGAGACTAGTGCCACTATGTAAGAATCATTTTTGTATTCTTAAATATAAAATTGTGTTGGTTACAGAGCCCTTTGTGGTTGTTAAGTGCCATCAAGTCTATTCTGACTCATAGCGGCCCTGTATAGGGTTTCTAAGGAGCGGCTGGTCGGTTTGAACCACCAACCTTGTGGTTAGCAGTCCAGTGCTGATCCTGAGGTACAATAAGTGCCCCCACATAAGTGGCTGTTGGGCATGTCTAGTCACACTCAGTTATGACCCAGGAGATCTAGAGGTACTCCCTCACTGTGATAGTCAACCACCAACGATTGATATTTGTTTAAAAAAGTAAACCCACACCAGTCCTGAAGAGTCATATATATGAAGGGGCTTCAAAAGTTCATGGGAAAATTCTATATTATAATTCCACTTTCCCATGAACTTTTTGAAACTCTCTCATATATGCTTTCATGGTTTATAGAGACCTTTTATTTCATTTATCCCTAAAGATTTCATGAGGAGAAGATAAAATAGATTTTTTACACACACTTAATTGACTTGAAATGATGATTGGAAAGGTCATATGCTTCCATTTACGAAATGTTTTCTGTGAACACACTGACCTGTGAATTTCTCTCTCTGAAGATACAGACAAAATTAAATGTTTTATTGAACTGAATTAAAGATGACTTCATAATCAGGGCAGAGAGATTCATAAAGGCTTTAATCGCATGTGACTTGCCAACATGTGAGAGCTTTCCTCAAATTGATTTTCAGAGGCATTAGTTTTTATAGAGGCAGAGTAAAACTTATAAAATTGTTATCCATGTCTCTTGAAAAAAGCCAGATGTCTGTAGCTAGTTCAACTGGAAGTAGAAAGTTAAACCAAAATTCACCACAGTTAAGGGAACAGTATTAAAAAATTTTTTTTTAAAAAGCACATCATTATAATGTCTATTTTCCACTGTCCAAAAGCCATCAAAAGTAAATGCAATGAAAAAGTACAGCATTAAGAATTTTCAACATTATCAGTACAATTTTCATTATATTACAGTGACCACATACAGCAAAATTAAGGCTCTGCATTAGCTGATTCTTTTGGATATGATAAAGAAAAGCAAATTATATATTCACACAAATACCCTTTATCATGAAAGACAAGGCACACCGTCTGTATTCAGAACACCCCTGGGAGTAGCAGTCATGTAATAGGATGGGACGGTAGGGTTAAAGAAGATACAGTCAAATCTCCTTTGAATGCCTTTCAAAACAGGAAGGAAGGGACATGTTTTTAAACGGATTACATTCCCAAAGTCAAGAAGAAGTTTTCACTTATCCTGCTGGTCCTGAGATCCCAGAGTCACAAGAGTGCTACTTGACATATCTGTTGTTGTTGTTGTTGTTATGTGCTGTGGAGTCGGTTCCGACTCATAGGGTTTCTGAGACTGTAAATCTTTACAGGAGCAGAAAGCCTCATCTTTCTCCCGCGGAACAGCTCTACCAACCAGAAAATGAAGGAAGCCACAGAAAGCCACAATTCCTTGCTCAGTTCTCAGATCCTGTACCCATTTGAACTCACCAGCCCCTCCATGGGAGAAAGATGTCTGCTTCCATAAAGATTTGCAATCTTGGAAGTCATAAGAGGCAGTTCTATTTGTTCTACAGATTCACTATGAGTCAGAATTGCAATGGGTTTGGTTTTTTGTTTACAGAGATGACTATATTCCTAAAAGAATGAACTCTGTAACACAGCAATTCCTCTGTCTTTCCCCAGAATGACCTACAGCCATTTACTTGAGTGACTGGACACTGGCTATAAGACAATACTCAGACATCTCAATGATTATTATGTAAGATCTGAATTGCCCCTGATACCTGGAGATGCAAAATGTCATCATGCATCACCTAATAAAGTGAGAGCTCACAGGGGCCAAGTCAAATTTAGCATCAGACTAAATTCCAGATCACCAACTGGTCATTTCTCCAGCTCCAGACTATATAGTTGGACCCCTGAACTGTAGGGTAAAACTCATCCTCGGGGAATTCACTCAATGGCATCTATTGAATGACAAATAGGTAGTAGGTTCTGGACTTTGGACATGTTGGTAAGTGTGAAAGTCTTTGATATCAAGATGCTCCCAGTTTTCTCAGGGAAACAGACACGCAGTTACTCATACTGTTACAGAACAGTGTTATAAGGTTTTTAAGAATCCAGGCTGCTCCCCACAACCCCCCCCCCCAAAAAAAAAAGCTAAAGAGGATAGAGAGAAACACTGTTAACTGATGATATATGGAGGGGATAATAATCAATGTAATGAAACAAGCTATATGAATGGTTGAATGTGAAGCTGATGATGTGCCCTGTAAACTTTCACTCAATCCAAAATAAAAACATTTAATAAAAAAAAAGAAAAAAGGGAGAAGAGAACAAGCAGAACACGGGACCTTATACAGAGAAGCAGCAACACCAGAGATGGAGGCAGATATAGAGTCATGGAGAGGAGGAGTGCCTGAGGATTCTAGATTCATGGAAAGAGAGGGACTAAGAGCTGGTGGCCAGGAGACTGACTTGCAGAATGTGCCCTTTAGAGGTTTAAATTATTATATATGCCTGAGTGTCTTTGTTTGTTTGTTTTTTTAAAAAAAGATAAAATGAATAGAGAGAAATACTGTTAACTGATGGTACATGGAGGGGATTATAATCATTGTAATGAAACAAGATGTATGATCTGTTGAATGTACAACTGATGATCGGCCCTGTAAATTTTCACTCAATCCACAATAAAAACGTTAAAAAAAAGAATCCAGGCTGCTGTAAGCACCCAGATGAGAGAGCACCTAAGCGAGACACACTCTTCAAGTCCATCAATGGGTTCCAACTGTCCATAGTTAATGTTCAAACACTTTAATCCCTTAGTATGTTGTTGTTGTTAAGTGTTGCCAAGTCAGTACCGACTCACAGTGACCCTGGATAAGGTTTCTGAGGAGCGGGTGGTGAGTTTGAACAACTGAACTTTGGCTCAACTAACTGACTTTGTGATCCAATGCTTATGCTGCAGCACCTCACCAGAACTCCCTTTGTGTTTTCAAATAATGGGAGTTCTCAAGACCCTTTCAGGGGGACCAGGTCAAAAGAGTTTTCATAAATGTACTATCTCCATACATTGTTGTTGTTAGGTGCTGTAGAGTTACTTCCTGATCATAGTGACCTTATGCACAACAGAATGCAACACTGCCCAGTCTGGCACCATGCTCAAAATCGTTGTTAAGCTTGAACACATTGTTGCTGTCACTGTGCCAATCCATATTGTTCGGGGTCTTCCTCTTTTTCTCTGACCCTCCACTTTTCCAACCATCATGTCCTTCTCTAGGGTCTGGTCCCTCCTGATAACAAGCCCAAAGTAGGAGAGACAAAGTCTGGACTTTCTGGCTGTACTTCTTCCAAAAATGATTTGTTTGTTCTTTCAGCAGTCCATGGTACTTTTAATATTCTTCTCCAACACTATAACTCAAATGTATCAATTTTATTTATTCATTGTCCAACTTTCACATGCCTATGAAGCTATTGAAAATACCACAGATTGGGTCAGGAGCACCTTCGTCTTCAAACTGACATCTTTGCTCTTATACATTTTAAATAGGTCTTGTGCAACAGATTTGCCCAATGCAAGTCCAGGTCTTTGCACATTTCATTACAATACTTGACTTTGTCTAATTCATCAATGCAATACAGCAATTGATTTCTTGACTGTTGCTTCATGAGTGTTGATAGCGAATCCAAGCATAATGAAGTCTTCAACAACTTCAGTATTTTCTCTATTTATCTTGATGTTATTTATTGGTCCACTGGTGAGGACTTTTGTTTTATTTACATTGATGTTCAACCCATACTAAAGGCTGTGGTCTTTGATCTTCATCAGTAAGGATTTTAAGTCTTCTTCACTTTCAGCAAGTAAGGTTGTATCATCTGCATATAGCAGGTTGATAATGAGCCTTCCTCCAATCCTGATGCCATGTTCTTCATATAAAACAGCTTTCCTGATTTTAAACTACTCATTGTCCCCTCGTTCTGTTCAAATGACTTCTTCTTGATCTATGTACAGGTTCTTCATGAACACAATTAAGTGTTCCGGAATACTCTTTCTCTGCAATGTCCTCTATAGCTTGTCATGATTCACACAGTCAAAAGTCTTTGCATAGTCAATATAGCACAGGTAAACAGCTCTCTGATATTCTCTGTTAGCAGCCAAGATCCTTCTGACGTCAGCAATGATATCCCTTGTTCCATGTCCTCATCTGAACCCAGCTTGGACCTCTGGCAGTTCCCTGTCAATGTACTATTGCAGCCATTTTAAAATTCTCTTTAGCAAAACTTTACCTGCATGTGGTATCAGTGATATGTCTGATGATTTCCACATTCTTTTGGGTTACCTCTCTTTGGAATGGGCACAAATATGAATCACTTCCAATCAGTTGGCCAGGTAGCTATCTATCTTCCAAATTTCTTGGCATAGGTATATGAGTACCTCAGTGCTGCATCAGTTTGTTGAAAGATTTCTTTTTTTTTTTTTTTCCTATCAATTCCTGGAGTCTTATTCCTTGCCAATGCCTTTAGTGCACTTCTTCCTTCAGTGCCATTGGCTCTCGATCATGTGCTTTCTCTTAAAATGGCTGAACATCAACTATTTCTTTTTGGTACTATGACTCTGTGTATTCCTTCCATCTTCTTTTGATACTTTCTGCATCATTCAAAATTTTGTCCGTAGACTCTTTCAATATTGCCCAGTCAATGCTTGAATTTTTTCTTTAGTTCTTCTAGCTTGAGAAAGGCTGAGCGTGTTCTTCCCTTTTAATTTTCTAAGTCCAGGTCTTTGCACATTTCATTACAATACTTGACTTTGTCTAATTCATCAAATCTGTTCTTGAGATTATCTCCAAATTCAGGTGAGATGTGTTCACAGTCACATTTTGGTTCTTGTGGACTTGTTTTAATTTTCTTCAGCTTCAGCCTGAACTTGCATGTCAGCAATAGATGATCTGCTCCAAAGTCTGCCCCTGATCTGGAGCTTTTCCATCTTATCTTCCCACAGATGTAGTCAGTTAGATTTTTGTGTATTCCCTCTGGTAAGGTCCATGTGTATTGTCATCTTTTATGTTGTTTAAAAAAGGTATTTGCAATGAAGAAGTCATTGGTTTTGCAGCATTCTATCATGCAATCTCCAGCATCATTTCTATCCCCAAGCCATATTTTCCATACTAATCCTTCCTCTTTGTTTCCAACCTTTGCATTCTATTCACCAGTAATTATCAATACATCTTGATTGCATGCTTGATCAATTTCAGACTGAAGAAGTTAGCAGATTTCTTCAATTTCGTCATCTCTGGCTGTAGTGGTTGGTATGTAAATTTGAGTAATAGTGGCATTAACTAGTCTTCTTTGTTGTTGTTGTTAAGTGCCATTGAGTTGGTTCTGACTCAACGAGATCCTCTATAGGGTTTTTGAGGACCAGCTGGTGAGTTTGAACTGTCAATCTTGTGGTTCCCAGTCCAGTGCTGATCTAACAGCATCATTCCACAAGTCCCTTGTAGGGATAATATAGATATTATCCCATAACAGACAGCATTATATTTCAAGATAGATCTTGAAATGTTCTTTGAGATGATGAAATCAACACCCTTCCTCTTGAATTTGTCATTCCCGGCATAGTAAACAGTATGATGGTCAGATTAAAAACGGCCAATACCAATCCATTTCAGCTCAGTAATGCTTAGGATATCAATGTTTACATGCCCCATTTCATTTTTGACAGGCTCTAATTTTCCTAGATTCATACTTCATACATTCCATGTTCAGATTATTAATGGCTAGTCACTGCTGTTAGGGCATAAAGAATGCATGATCTCTGAAAATTATGAAAACATCCCTGCTTCCAATACATTTCTAAGTACAAAACTGACTACCATATTTGTTACTTCTGTGTAATGAGAGAAGGTCATTTTCAAAACAGGTAAAATTCAGTCTTTAGGTGTGATTGGTTTGAATGACATTTTAAAATTTAAAAAGAAAATTTCTTAGTTGTTTGGGATCCTTAAGCATGCAAAGCCTCAGAGAGGAGGGTTCACGAAGGAACCAGGGTTGTCTTACAGCATATACAGTTAAGCCAGAGCTGGGAATGCCTCCGAGTCATTTACTTAGGAGCAGAAGCATTTGACTTGTCAGTCCTGCTGCCACAACTGCGACACCCACCACACCCATGTCCACCTCTTTCCCTCTTCCTCTCCTGCCACCACGTCCTGAGTGGCCAAGGTCTCCAAAATTAATCTCCAGCTGAGATGTTGTATCATTTTCTGGCTTCCGGAAATGATGGTCCATAACCGAATCTTCAGCATAAGCCTCTTCGCTCTGATTTATGAAGAACAAATCCCTTCTTCCACTGTCTATCAGCACCTTAATTTGGTTTTTGGGTATTAAATTCTACTTTTGCCCCGTCTTTATTTTGAATAGCCTTCCATTCATCCAATGTCATCTCTTTTGGACCGTCTTCCTTTACCTCTTCAACTTCATTCTCCCTATTTTTAGTGTCGGCCACTGGATGTTCTTTACCTTCAGGTGTCTCCTCAGTCACATTTGATTGATCTAAGTCACTGAAATTATAAAACATTTGTTTCTGAATGTATTTGGGACGCTCTATTCATTCATATTTAACAGTTCCTGAGTTGTCTTCGTGTTTCGGCCCACTATAATGTGTAAAAGAATATCTATCACTTCCACTACGCCTATCAAATGCACGTTTGCCATGGGAATCAAATTCATCTCCTCGTCCCATTTCATGTCCGTGGCCTCCTCCACTTCTTCCAGGACCACCACAACCTTGAATAGGCAGGCCAATAATTAGTTTATCAACTGAAAACTCTCCACCTTCACCTTTTTCTTCAAGTGGTTTTTAAAATCGCCTTTCCCAAGGTGGTCATCTTTCTGGTCATCTATCAATTATTTTCCCTTCACCCTGAAGTTGTCGATCATGTCTTCTTCCAACATATCTTATTCCTTCTTTCTTAAGCCCACAGGCTGCTGCGTCTCCTCTTTCTTGTCGGCCATGCCAGCAGTGGGGAGCAGTGGGTTCTTACAGTCCTTCTGGGACTCTACACAGCTGTTTGCCTGCTGCGTTGGAGTTGGTCTGGGCTGCGACCTGCGCTGCCCTCTTGGTCCCCGGGCCCCCAACGCCGCCCCTACCGGCTTCTTTTTTGTTGTTGTTCTCTACCGCCTTTAACACCTTGAAGGGATCCGATTCGTCGTCAAATAACTGGTCGAATCGGTTAGTGACCACGCAGGCATGATGGTGGCTTGGCGGCGCGTTCCTCTACAGATTGCAGCGCGCTGTGCAGAGCCAAGAGAGCCTGCTTCAGCTCTTACCGCTAGATGGTCCGGCTAAACATTCAGAAATAGTCTTCCTCTCCTTCTTCCTGGTCTGTCATAGTCTGGAAGTTCAGCTGAAACCTGTCCACCATGGGTGTATCCTGCTGGTATTTAAAATACTGGTGACGTAGTTTCCAGCATCAGAGCAGCATGCAAGCAGCCATAGTATGACAAACGGACAGATGACTAGTGATTCTCCAGACATGCAATGGCTTTATTCAGCCATAAAGAGAAATAAAGTTCTGATTCATGTTGTTACTTGGAGAGTTTTGAAAATATTATGCTAGTAGGACAAATATTGTATGATTCCACTTATATGCAACATTTAGAATAGGCAAATGCACAGAGAGAAATGTTTATTAGTGGTTATCAGAGGTGGGTGATGGTGGTTATGTGCCATGGAATCAGTTATGACTCATAGTGGCAGTGTATAGGATTTCTGAGACTGTCAATCTTTACTGGGGCAGAAAAGCCTCATCTTTCTCCCATTGGGTGACTGGAAGTCTCTGTTTACCTTGTGGTTAGCAGCCCAGTTTATAATCCACTATGCTACCAGGGCTCCCTAACGAAAGGAGAAGGAAAGAGAGAGCTCCTACTTTAAGGTCCTGGGTGGGTGCCTGTGAAGGTGCTGAAATGTTGGACAATGGGGAGTGCTGATGGTAGCACAGCATAGTGAGTGTAATTCACATCACTGAGTTGTACATGGAAGAAAGGTAGATATGGCAAATGCTTTGTTACATATGTATATTAAACACAATAACAACAATTTCCATAATAATACTAAGATATTTGCTGTTCTCACGGTGGTGACATTTGCACAGTGGCACATAAGCAATGGGGGGACCAGCTGGAGTCAAGGCAGTGACTGACACCAGACTTTATTGGGAGCATGCTATGGGCCACCACCCCCCACTCTCAGTAAACAGACACAGCAAGGTTCAGTTAGAAATATCCTTGATGAAGCCGTCAGAAGTAATCTGATTACTTCTAACCCTTGAGTCCATTCTGATTTATTCTCTGTGATAAGCCAGAAAATGCACAGCTCCCAGCTGCATACCTGAATACAATGATTGTCTTGAAGAATATTGCAGTTGTTTTGAGTTGTGAGCTGAACTAGCTAGCCACTTTATTTCATGGAATACCATCTTTACTTAGAAAAACGATGGTAGATAAACTATGGTTATTCAGACTTGGCAAACTATTTCTTGAAAATTAACAGAGTAATCTGTTACAATTACAAAGAAAACTGGCGATATTTGTTGCCAATGATAAGGTTTGAGCTTCCAAGCCCAAATGAAAATTTTGGAAAACGTATGTCCGCCACTATGAGGTTGGCAGCTTCCTAATGTTCACAGGCTTTTCTAGGGAATCGTTGGTGCTAGAAATGAGTGTATCAACATTTGGAAGATCTGCAGAACTTAATAAACTGCTATTTTCTAAATGACCAATGCGTGGTGGTGTTCACAAAGCATGCATGGGTAAAAGTTTCATTCTGAGTGCAAGATAGATCAAGGGATTTTCATGTCACAGAATCCGAAAAGTTCACAGATGTGGTTTCAGATTCCCCAATGTAACTAACTTTTAGGAAACTGCCATTTGGGTAGTTTTGCTGTAGGATTAAGAATATCCACAGTGATCTCTACAAGTTATTCAGATACTCATTGCTGTCCCAATTCTATATGTAAGTGAGGTTTTCTTCACATGTTTCAACCAAGACAAAATATCACAACAGATTGAGGAGAAACAGCTATGAGAGCCCAGCTGTCTTCCATTAAGCCAGATGTTAGAGATTTGTAAACATGTAAAACAATGCCAGTCTTCATTTTTCCCCAGCTGCTGTTTTTTTTTTTAATCACACAAAGATGCTATTTATGTTAACATGTGAGGGTACATTATAATTGTTTTTAAATGAATGAATAATAATTTTATATTTAAGTCATGGTAAATATTGATAGATTGTTGTTATTGCTGCTAAGTGCTATGGGACTTGTTTTGACTCATAGAGACCCTGTATTTGGGTTTCTGAGAATGTCAATCTTTGCAGGAACAGAAAGCCTCATCTTTCTCCCTCCGAGAACTGGTGCTCTTGAACCATTGACCTTGTGGTTAGCAGTCCAGTCCTATCCTACAGAACCACCACGTTCCCAAATACTGATAGATTGGTGTTGTTGTTGTTAAGTGACCTTGCGTCAGTTCTGACTTATAGCTACCCAACCTATGGTTTCCAAGGAGTGGCTGGTGAGCTTGAACCAACGACCTTGCTGTTCAAACCGACTTTGTGGTTCAGGGCTTTAGTTCACAGTGCCACACCACACTCACATAAGCAAAAGCTCTTTGGGGTTTTTAATAATTTTTATAAATATAGTTTGAAAATTTTTATAAATATAGTTTGAAAACCACTATATTAGTGTATCTGGCCTATACTAGCTTATCTAACCTATTTTTCTGACCTTTCACCCCCAGTCATCTCTCTTTCCCTTGCTAGTTCAGGTCCAGCAAGGCCTAATTACTTTCATGCCCCCTAAATAGCCAGCACTGGCCTGTGAACCACAATGTCTACGGTTCAAACCCACCAGCTGCTCCTCAGAAATGCAATACAAGGTCGCTATGAGTCAGAACTGACTTGACGACTCTTAGCTACAACAACTGCTACCTTTATGAGTTGAGCTTTTATTTATCCTCTTAAAAATCTGGTTTAGTAAAATTGATCCTCATTACTTTAGAAAATTAAGGTGGTGGTGTAGTGGTTATGAGTTGGGCTGTTAGCCTCAAGGTCAGCAGTTCGAAACTACCAGCCATTCCGAGGGTGAAATATGAGGCTTTCTGCTCCTGTAAAGATTTACAACCTCAGAAACCCTATGCAAGGTCGCTATGAGTTGAAACAGAATCCATGGCATATAACCTTCACCCCACCACCTTAGAAAGTCAGCTACTACGTCCTCAGAGACCCAGGGGCTTTGTAAAGATCTCAAGAACTCATTGTGTATTTAGTTATTTATCCGTCTATCTTTCCCACTCTGTTGCATGCTCTTTGAACTTCTTTACCTTCCGCTTATTAAACACTGACAGCTAACATGGCTTCTAAAGCAAAAAAAGAGAGGAAAAGTTTAACACGCTCTCTTGCCCTGAACAAATGATACTGGATTCTCTAATGCAGGCATCAAGTTGTAGGGTTTGCTAGACAACACACTTGAACCCTTAGCTGTCCAGCACACAGACAACTTCTTCCTTCCCCAACCAGTTGCAGTACAGTCAATTTCAACTCATAGTGACTCCGCGTGCATCAGAGTAGAACTGAGCTCTACAGGGTTGATTTTTCAGATGTAGAGAGTGCTTTCTTCTGAGGTGCTCTGGGTAAACTTGAACCACTAACCTTTTGGTGAGCAGCTGAAATCATTAACCTCTTCCCTCACACACTTCTAATAATATCTTAACATATATCAAAGATACACACACAATATTAAAGATGTATCTCGTTCACAGGAAAGCAGGCAAAATCAGAGTCCGCTATTGCAGCCAGAAGTGATACAAAGCCATTGTTCTCTGAGTGCAGAATCTCTGGTTCATGCCTGCATTTGATATTCTGCAACCTGGGGACCAGATAGTAAAATGAGTCACCACCCCAACCATCTCTAAAGTATAATGATAATGAGAGGAAAGACTAAGAAAGAGAAGAAAACTTTTTTAAAACCATCATTTCCATTTTAAAAAGAAAAATGATGGTAGAGAGGGTCAGGGCATTGCTGAAATTATTTGCTTTTCAGTATCAAAGAAAATGTAGATGGAGACACTTTCCTTTTATCTGGTAGTAATTTTGAGGCACCAGCATTTGTGACTCCTCTTTCCTCATTGTCCATTTCATGCTTCCCTTGCCTTTGACCAGCATCTCCAACTGCTGCTTCATTTAGCAAATTGTTTCCCAATCACTTCTTTCTCTTTAAATGAAAGCAAATAATTTCCTTTTGTAATATTCTTTGTGGTCTTCTTCAGCCATGAGGATCAATTCAGACAACACTTTTTATTTACCAATTGGATGACAATTACACTGGAGTCCACTTGAACTTTATGCATCAAAGAAATGAACCCATACAAATATTTTGTGTGTGGGTAGCAAGAGTTAAAGGACTGCTTAATGTTCTTTATCAGTAAATAGCCCTCCAGCTTCTAACAATGGAAAAGGGGACTCAAGGGTCTATTGAAGAAAGATGCACGTTTGTGGACAGAGAAACCAGACCTGTGCTTGGAGTACATCAGAACACGTGAAGTTTCCAAAAGAGTTGATCACCTCTTTCAAAGGTAGAGTAGTAAGTTTCAGTATGTAAGTAAAACAGATCATTGTTCCTTCAATAAAGAATTCACTTATCCCTAACAATATCAGTTAGCTCTATTGTTTGTCAGGCAGGAGATTCTGAGAAGCAGTACTTATCCAAACAGAACAAATTAAGAATGCCAGGAGTACAAATCAGAAAAGGAGAATGTTAGCTTCAAATTGATTTTAAAGGAGCAAATGTGATTTCAAGAAAAATATATTTGGGAAATTAGAACATCTTCACCTTCTCAAGCAATTTCACTCTGACCAGTCAACCCTGAGAGCACGTGTGAGGACAATTGCTTAGGCACATTATTTTCCAAAAGCAGAAAACACTTCTGACTCATCATCTGGTAAATGACAGGAAGGAAAATCTCACTGAGCTGAGGAAAAAAGTTTTACTGTGCAACATATAATAAACTTCAAGATGAAGTTTAACCTCTGCAAAGACTCAGTAGAAGTTGGGATCTCACTTTCAAGTGGTTTACTCTTTCTACTTTTTACTGGTTTACTCACATGTAAGTGACAAGCAATTTATCTGAAGTGAGTTTTTTTTTTTTTTTTTTTGGAAAAATCGATTTCACATAAAGTACCACATTTTTATACAAATAACACATGATAGAAATTATGCTGAGGGTCACATGATAGAATTCTGCAAAATCAATGATCTGTTAATTTCAAATACCTTCTTTAGACAGCATTAGAGTCGACTATACACATGGATCTCACCAGATGGAATACATAGAAATCAAATTGACTACATCTGCAGAAAGACACGATGGAAAAGCGCCATATCAGTGAAAACAAGGCCAGGGGCAGACTGTGGAACAGACCATCAATTGCTCATATGCAAATTCAAACTGAAGCTGAAGAAAATGAAAACA
>NW_006408545.1:17903618-17907848 GCF_000296735.1 Chrysochloris asiatica
TCAAGCGTGGCAACAATAGTGAGGTTGGCCCCGGATCGAGCAGTGTTTCTGTTGTGCATAGGGTCGCTATGAGTCAGTATCAACTGGATGGCACCTAACAACAACAACAACATATATTGTTTGGAGTCCTGGTGTGGTGCTGTGGGTTAATGCGCTAGACTGTAAAGCCGTTTGACTTTCAAGATCGGCGGTTCAAGCTCACCAATTGCTCCTCGGAAACCCTATACAGGGTCGCTATGGGTCAGAATCGACTTGATGGCACCTAACAACAACATATATTGTTTATACCATGAACCCACCGCATGTTATTTTCATAAGTGTGCTAAGCCATTATTTTTACATGTTAATAACTTCAATTTCAATTTTCTTGCTTTTTTGTTTTTCCTACCCAATGAATTAAATGTTAAGTGTCCAGTTTGGTGCCTGTTCCCAGCAGTAGCCCCTCACCAGTCTACCCTCAAGTTTCCACAGTAACTCCTGTTCTGACGGATTCCTTCCTGTTCTACTGCTTTCTCCAATGCAGGAAAATAGCACTTTTTTTTTGCCCAGGAAGCAGTTCTTGCAAAGGTGACGATAGCCTGGGTGCAGGAGGTATATGGTGGTGGTTTTGTGCTGTGGAGTTAGTTCCGACTCATAGCCACCTTGCACAGGGTTTCCGAAGCTGTAAATCTTTATGGAAGCAGAAAACCTCATCTTTGTCCCGTGGAACAGCTGGTAATTTCGAATTGCTGACCATGCAGTTCGCAGCCCAATTCGTAACCACTATGCTACCAGATCTGTGCAAACTCAGCCGGAGGCCCTTCAGTAAGGCGAAGCCAGCAAGTTGGAGCTTTGCACATTCTGACCCAGTGTCTGGCTGACCGGCTGCTGCTCTTGGTGCGTTTGCATCTTCCACTTGTGCAGGCTCTACAGGGTGCGAGTGACAGCCAGGGGTGCAGAGGTGGCACACCCCTAACTCGGGTGTGATTGGCTACCCGGGGGCCCTGCAGGCGTGGGGCAGTGCACGCCCACCCCTGTACTACCCAGCCGGCTGACTTCCCATGGTCCCCTGCAGGACCAGCCCTGGCTCTGTTCCACCTGTCTCTGCCACGACGCTCCTGGGTGCAGAAACTCCAACGCTTTCTGATTTAGATCAGGGCAAACTGCTCCAAAGCAAATGCACAGTTTGAATTGTTCATTTCTGGTTACCAGGGTACCACCAAAATTGATTCATGACTTCTTAATCATAGCGTATATCTTTATTATATAAATATGAACAAAGGAACATTTTTGGGGCTATGGAATGAAGGTGAATGAGGCGAAAGTTCACTTCTGGGAATGTCAGGAGACATGTCTAGTGTACGTTTGGCACACTGTGGTGGAACTTTTTTTTAAAACACAATTTCCTTTTCTGCTGTTATATGTGTGTGTGCTAATAGTGTGGTAAGGAGCTCTGGTAGCGTAGTGGTTACGAATCGGGCTGCGAGCCGCAAGGTCAACAGTTCGAAACTACCAGCGGTTCCGCGGGAGAAAGATGAGGCGGTCTGCTCCCGTAAAGATTTACAGCCTCGGAAACCCTGTGTAGGGTCGCTATGAGTCGGAACCGACTCCACGGTACATAACAACAACAATAGTGTGGTGGTGTGGGGGGAGGATGTTGATTTCCATTTGGATCCCCAAAAATCTAAGATTAAAGTTAAACTCTTCTGAGGGCAGTTCACAATCATATAAATCTTGCCTCATGATAAAGGAGTACTTTTTCGTGCCTTCTAGAACCCTTTGTGCAGCAGAGGCCTCCAGCCTTCCCAGCCCATGATAGGCAGTATGAAAGTTGGAAAAGTCCAACCAGGGCTGATGCAGCTCAGCTTTGACTAAAAGAAACGTGACTTCCACCCCCACCCCCGTCAAGGAGATTTATACCACTATTTTAACGAGAATGTTACACTTAGTTCTTGGGTGGATCTGGTTACTGTTGACCAAGATGTCCATTTCTGATCTATTGTGTTTCAAAGTTCATTTAGATTGTGTGATTTAAAATTTTAATTAAAATCTACAGTGCTAAGTAGGGGGAACTATTCTTTTTCAGTGGCTAGGGTATTGTTTTTGTTGTGTGCTGTTGAGTCGATTCCAACTCATAGCAACCCTATAGGATAGAGTAGAACAGCCCCATAGCGTTTCCAGGTTTTTCTCCCACAGTGGCTGGGTGGGTTTGAACATTGGACCTCTCAGTAGCTGAGTGCTTAGCCATTGTACTACTAGGACTCCTTTTTAGGGCATGGTGAGAGTACATAAATGGACTTGCTCCGAGTTGATGCTTGGGTATCATCAGGTAAATAATGGTGGTGATTACACGTGATCATTTTAAGTTAACATTTAGAGAGAATTTACAATAGGGCAGACACTATACCAAATGCTTTACGGGTATTATTTTACTTATTTCTCTCTCAACAGCTCTCTATACTAAATAGAAAATGGACACTTTCTATACTAAATAAAAAAACTGACCTTCAAGAGGCAAGTGATTGTTCAAAGTTGCAGTTACTAGTAAGTGGGGGGGCCCAAACTTATACTACTCTTTACCACAACACACTTCTTCCCTTTGGGTCTACAAATTAGTGCTGCATCTACTTTCATCATTCTAGATTTTTAGTGCTTTCTGATATACATTCACTTTGTTTACATGCTTCTTTAGGTTATTAACCTAACTTTCGAGAGGTTAGGTCTGCCATCCTACCAGTTTTAAAGGTCTTCCTTGTAAAGTTGAAGTAGTCCAAATTAGCAAAATGAACAGTTTGGGTACCATCTTGTAATGTCCAAGTCATGTGAACCCTGAGAACACAAGCAGTACCTAAACCGGAGGACACCAGGGTATTGCTGTAGAAACACATCAGTGCTACCACCACCAATACCACCAGTGAAGAATCAACAGCAACACCTACTTTGTTGTTGTTATGTGCCATGGAGTCAGTTCTGGCTCATGGCAACCATGTA
This sequence comes from Chrysochloris asiatica, assembly GCF_000296735.1. NCBI lineage: Eukaryota > Metazoa > Chordata > Mammalia > Afrosoricida > Chrysochloridae > Chrysochloris > Chrysochloris asiatica. The sequence goes on from NW_006408545.1 coordinate 17,906,589, forward strand.
CTAGGTTTCCAAGGCTGTAAAGCTTTTTGGGAGCAGAAAGCCTCATCTTTCTCCCACGGAACAACTGATAGTTTCAAACTGTTGACCTTGTGGTTGGCAGCTCGATTCGTAACCACTACGCTACCAGAGCTCCTTCTATCGAGCTTTATTTCTGTGCAGAGCATGGTGAGGTGTTTACATACATCATCTCTAAGCTGCAAACTAGGTCAACTAAGTAGGAGCCTGTACTCTTGTTTTATAGCTAAAAAAAGTAAAAACTCAGACTAGTTATGAAAGAAGACCTGGATTTCAGATCTTGGCAAAGCATATAGTATTAAGTTCTTTCTTATCATAAGGAGGTGGACCCCCTGAAGCCATGTCAAACATGAATTATAAAAATGAAGATCACTGCCTGATCTATAACTTAGCACCTCCACAGCAATTTGGGATTCTTCTTTGAACTGCAAAGACTCATGTGAAATCCCACACACTGCAGCAGCTATTGTGTTAGGCATCTAACCTGCGCCAACACAAAGTTCCTCCTGCCTATTAATTTGTCATTCCGTAACCTTTCTATGACGGCATCAATCAAAAAAAGTCTGTAACTAGGGACTTAAGTTTTATCTGTCATGCAAACTCCTCCATGGCATCCCAGGGTTGGAGAGACTTTAAAAGTCACTTTTGTGGGGATTGATTTACCTTCTCTCATTAACCGGGTTTTCTTCTCAATTTTGTTTATGTGAAGGAAAAATTGAGACAATTTATAGTAAAAGCATACATACAATGAATCAAATAATGTATGTTAAACTCCAAAATTCAGAGAGTTACCGGTGTTAGTGCTTGACTGTATGGAGGATAAATCATATATGTTCATGACAAGCCAGTCCAACTGAACACCAAATGCCAAGTAACATTTTTTTTTTTTTTTAAGTTTTTACTTTGAGGTTTACATGGGAGAACATCAGCTTTACACTCATTCTATCGTATTCCATTTCATTGCAATGATTACAATCCCCTCCATGCATCATCAAATAACCAAAGAGTACACCACACAGGCCCACCCCCCAGCTGCCAGCACACAGCCCTTCTCTCCCCACCCCCCCACCCCCACGAGTCCAGTGCCCCAAGCCGCTCTGTCTCCATCCCTGGCGTCACTGCCTCTCTGGGTAGGGTCCTGCTCTCTGTTCTTCTCACTTGATGGTCCCAGGGACCTCCACTCCTGGGCTGCAAAATCAATCACTCTCCTCCTTTTGTCAAAAAAAAATCTACCTCTATATTTCC
>NW_006408545.1:17908385-17909026 GCF_000296735.1 Chrysochloris asiatica
GAGGGTGTAAATCTTTACGGGAGTAGAAAGCCTCACCTTTCTCCGGCGGAGCGGCTACTATATCCATAGGTATAGTTAAAGTTCATCAAATTGTAGCAGGTTACTCTCCTCCCCCCCCCCACCCTTTCTTTCTTCTTCTAGTTGAGTTCTGATCATCCAGCCATTGAAGTCAGGTCAAGTGGGTACTATCTGCAAGGACACTATTTGTGTTCTTGTGTATCTCCCCTCACTTCATATCAGCTGGACGCTCTCTGCTCTAGTCCTCTGTGGCCATGTCACTGCCTCTGGGTCCAGGAATCCCCTGGTCTTCCCATATTGCTGGGCCATCCAGGTCTCCACCCAGGTTCACAGGGGTCTATTGAATGTGGTCAGGCTTAGCTTGCAACTTCATTGCTGTTTTTCCTCCTCTTCCCCTTATCAGTGGCCAACATGGTCACCAGCCAGTCCACATCCCTGCTCATGTATTCCCCTGGAATCTCAGTCTTGGAAGGGGATTTGCTCTGAGGGGTCCCGACCACTTGCCTTGATGGCTCCTGGGCAAACAGCTTACTTGTTCTTGTAGCAATCAATCAGACTGCCATTATTGTTTTGGATTTTTCCTGCCAGTCTTTCTTTCCCAAAGTATCTTCTGTTCTTCTAGC
>NW_006408545.1:17914114-17915355 GCF_000296735.1 Chrysochloris asiatica
TTTCTTCCAGAAGCTCTTCAACTATCTCCTCTGTGGACTTCTCTGATTCTTCCTGTTCTGGAATGCCAATAATTCTTAAGTTGTTCCTGTTCATGTTATGCAGCATGAATATAAGACTCTCTTCAGATTTTTTAATCCTTTTTTCTGCGTGCTCTTCTATCTAAGCAGTATTGAGAGATTTGTCTTCCAGCTCGCTAGTTCTGGTTTCCATCTCTTCTATTCTGTGCCTTTCCCCTTTCAGTGTACTGTCCATTTCTGATATTTTATTTTTAATCATCTGGACCTCTTTTTGCAGGTTTTGAATTGTTTCCAATGTAGTGGTTAAGCGCTCTGCTGCCAACAAAAGTTCAGCAGCTTGAACCCATCAGCTAGTCTCTGGGAGAAAAGAACTAGTGATTTACTCCCCAAAAGATTACAGCCTGGGAAACCCAATGGGACAGTTCTATCCTGTCGCAGAGACACAAGAGCAAGTATTTCAGTACCCATTTTTTCAAGCCAATTTCTTAACATGATGGTGTGAAACTATATTGACCACATTTCTAAACACAGTGTTTCTACAATGAAGCAAAGTCAACACCAGCAAAATATTCAGTTATTTCTTTATTATCTAAAATTTGTATTTTGCCAGTTACAAAATGAGGCATGACCTTCAGATGGAACAGACTACTGGGAAGTTGCCTTTTCCAGATGAGACACAACAGATGCTCGCCATTCACAGGTATCGGTTTCTGATGTACTCTCTGTAGGTAGAGGTGTCTTCTTTCCCAAGGGGCTGCATGACACCTTTACTGGCCTGAATGTGAGCTTGGAAGATCTCTGTGGATTTTCTGTCTACTCTTGGAGGCTGCACTTCATAGATGTTGTCTTGAGAGAAAGCTGAGATAGGCATTCTATAAAACATGACAAAGAAAGACCTGCGTTAAAGAAAACAAAGAGAAGGGCAACAGAAAACTGTGGTCTTGAAGATGCTGACCTGGAAGAAGCAGGCTAGCTTCATGTTAGAAGAGGCTGGGATGACCTCCTGGCTCACCAGTGGCTAGTTTCCTCCTTGGTCTGAGGGCAGAAATGGACCAGCATCTATCCTTCCCATCCAGGAACCTTCTTTGTCCCCACAGCTCTGTACTCACCCATGTCTGTGCCCTCATCTGTCTCCCTCAGCTGGCTGGGAGCAACTTTAGGCAGGGGGTCTACAGACTTTTTGCTGTTTTTCTTGCCACATATTGTGAATTGAGTGAAAGTTT
>NW_006408545.1:17915620-17926477 GCF_000296735.1 Chrysochloris asiatica
ATACCCTGCAAGCCTGCCCCCTGGTTGCCAGCACACAGCCCCTCTCCCTCTCTTGAGTCTAAAGTCCGCAGCTGCTCCATTTCTCCATGTCTCAATGGTGTTTTAAGGGAAATGTAGTAGTGTCCGTGAAGCAGGGTCTATATATATAATTAGAGTTGCTGTGAGGAGGAAATAAGTTTCTCCATGTGAAGCACTTACTTAGAACAGTGCCTGGCACACTTGTCTTGGCCAGCTTGTCATGAAATCCATTCTGACTCATGGTGACACAGGTTTCAGAGCAGAACTGTGCTCCATAGAGTTTTTAATGACTGATATTTGGGGAGTAGATGCCAAGCCTTTCTTCCAAGGCAATTCTGGGTGGACTTTAGTCTCTAGCCTTTTGGTAAGCAGTCAAATGTGTTAACTGTTTTCACCACCTGGGATTCCTTGGCACCCTCTAAGTGCTCAATAAATGTGAAGGAACTCTGTAGTGGTTACAAGTCAGGCTGCTAATCTCATGGTCAGCAGTTTGAAACTACCAGAAGTTCTGTGGGAGAAAGATAAGACTTTCTGCTCCCGTAAAGATTTATAGCCTCGGAAACCCTATCCCGGGTCACTATGAGTTGGAACTGACTCCATAGCACATAACCACCCCCACCATTGTTAACAACTGTTATTGCCCAGCTGATTTTGACTCATAGTGATTCCATGTGACAGATTAGAACTGACCCGTAGGGTTTCTAGGTTGTAATCTTTATAGAGATTGCCAGTTCTTGCTCCCACAGAGCTGCTGGCTGGGTTCTAACTGCCAACCACTTGGCTAGTAGTCAAGCACTTAACTTTTTTTTTTTTCATCCCAAGAGCAGCTAAACCAGCTCACCCATTTATCTGACTGATAACATTAAGAAGGACAACAAAATTAAACAATCTTTAATAAAATTGCTATAGAAAACTCAGTCACAGGGCAAACACTCAGTTCTCTTTCCCATGTCATTAAGGAATGAGAGTTCACAATACTCTTTGGAGAATAAGCAGTTTTGCTGGATGTTGCCAATACTCAGAGAATTCATTTACACATTCAAACCAGTAGTTCCTACTGCACATATCAACATTATTTGCCATCTAGCACCCTAATTGTATGGTACCTCAGCAAATAAAGAATCCCATGTGGCATACAACTATTTCAACTCAAAATAATATCTTTGAAAAATCACATTATTACAAGTTTTAATAAATACAGTAAGAATGGCTGGCATTTTAATAAAATACTGGATTTTTAGATCTGATGTTTATTCCATAAATGGGTTCCTTTTCATAAGCTTTCTTTCTTGAACACATTAGCTCAAATATTACGCTGTAAGAAGTGAACTCTTTCATAGATACCATGTAAAAACTGTATTAACATGTGCCTCGTTACAGAAGCAGCTGGAAGAACTGGATCACACAGTTAACAGAAAGGTAACTTAAGGAAAAGCTGGATTTATTTTTTAGAAAACTGTAAAACTTAAGCTAAAGAAAATCAAAGACACATCTTCACACAGAACTCCTACTAGAATACTATAAGTATATATGCAACACACACACACACACACACACACACATATATATAATATGTACCCCAACAGTAGATTTTTCAGCAAGTCTAGTTGGAACGATGCTATCATGGTAGACTAATACTAACAAAAAATTAACAACTTTCTACGGCACTTAACAACAACAATGACTTGTTCATTGCAAATAGCTTTTTAAACAACATAAAAGACGATTATACACATGAACCTAACCAGATGGAACACACAAAAATCAAATTCACTACATTTGTGGAAAGATATAATGGAAAAACTTCATATATTATCAGCCAAAACAAAGCCAGGGGAAGACTGTGGAATAGACCATCAATTGCTTTATGCAAGTTCAGGCTGAGTGTAAGATCCACTTCATGTGACTACAGGGGATCTCCCCCAGCTCCAGGCTCATCCCAGCCAACCATACAGTTGGGCATCCGGTGCCCTTCCTGACTCTTCTGAGACAAAGCGCATGAACAAGACTGACCCCAGCCTAGCAGAATAGATGCTCCACATTTTCTCTGTGGTAATTAGGTGCCAGAGCATATTATTGTGGAAGGAGCTCTGGTAGCATAGTGGTTATGAGCTCAAGGTCAGCAGTTTGAAACTACAGTCATTTCATGAGAGAAAGATGAGGCTTTTTGTTCCCATAAAGATTTACAGCCTTGGAAACCCTATGCAGGGTTGCTATGAGATAGAACCAACTCCACTGCACATAACTACCACCACCGCCATTCTTACTGTGGAGTCCTGGTGTGGCATACATACCAGGATAATGCTCTGGACCACAAGGTCAGTTTGAACCATAAAGTCGGTGGTTCAAATTCACCAGTCACTCCTCAGAAACCCTGTACAGTATGACTAGGAATCCGAACCAACTCAAAGGCATTTAACAACAATTCTTATATTACCCTGCAATCCCTTACAGTGCCTTTATCATGGTCCCCATCAGTGGCTCCGTCTTGATCTTCCTGGGCACACATGCATTTCCTCTGTCACACACACACACAACCTGCATCATACCTGGTGTGTTGGCTGACTCACCCCTTGAAGGCCTGCCCCCAGCTGAGGATGTAACCAGTGGGTGCTCAAACTGTGATGAGTCAAGGGTATGGCAGACACCAAACTGTAGTTTGACTCAACTTTCCAGAGACATCACCTTCCCCAAAAGGATGGGTGCAAATTTTAGGTACTATTGCAGGCCTGTTGGGTGGGTGGGAGTGAAGGGATATTTCTGAATGCTGATATTCTTTGATGCTTGTCTTTCACGTCACTCCAGCAAAGAAGGAAGCTGCTGATTGTTGTTGTTGTTAGGTGCCACAGAATCAGTACTGACTCCATAGTGAACCTATGCACAACAGAACGAAACACTGTCCGGTCTTGTGCCAACCTCACAATCATTGCTACACTTGAGCCCACTGCTGCTGCCACTGTGCCAGTCCACCTCGTTTAGGGGCTTCCTTTTTTCTCCACCCCTCCACTTTACCAAACATGATATCTTTCTCCAAAGACTGTTAATATGTCTAAAGCATGAACAAAAATTTCATTTGCCTTTTATAATGTTACTTCCCTGCTCAGATATGTCTCTGACTCTGGAGCTTGGCTCCCATGCCCTTGTGGCTCATGGTCCAGTATTGAACAGTATCAGTCTGAGTAGCAGGTGATTTTGGACTCCAATGTCATCTTACTATAGTTTCAAAAAGGAGCCCCTGGTGGTGCAATGATTAAGCACTCAGCTGCTACTGAGAGACTGACAGTTCAAACTCACCAGCTGCTCCCCAGGAATACATAAAAGCAGTCTGCTTCCATATATTTTTGTTGTTGTTGTTGTTAAGTGCTGTCGAGACAGTTCCAACCCATAGTGACCCTGTTTAGGGTTTCCACCAATGAGGAGCTGGTGAGCTTGAGCCGCCGACCTTGCAGTTCAAACTGACTTTGCAGTCCAGCGCATTAACCCACAGCGCCACACCAGGACTCCCTCCATAAATATTACTGCCAAGAAAACCCTGTGCAACTAGGAGTCAAATTCAATTTAACAGCATCTTACAACAGGGTTTCAAAACAATGTATGTAAGGAGGTCTCTTTGTCCCTTGTCCTTTATTCACCTAGATACAAAGTCTACAGTAAACAACAAAGTGTAATATAAAAGTATTTATTATTGGATTTGGGTTGGAAGGAAGTATAAAATATCTCCATTTTTGGTATAATCAGAAAAAAGGAACAGGAAAAAATGGATTCACAAAGAACCTACATACTTTCTACTTCCTAACCAATGCAAACCATTCAAGTCAATTCTGATTCATAGCAACCCTGGAGGGCAGAGAAGACCTGCCCCTCTCCTCAGGGATTCCCTAAAGCCGGTCCCAATCAGCTCCTCAGAGTCTAAAACAGTGCTTCTCAAAGTGTGGTCCCAGGGTCAGCAGCATTAGCATCATCAGGGAGGAACTCATTACACTTATAAATTCTCAGGCCTCCCCCCACACCTACTGAATCAGAAACTGGGAGTAAGCCCAGCAATCTGTGTTGTAACAAGCTCTCCAGGTGATTCTGCACACTAAAGTTTGAGACCCTCTGGTTTAAGGAGGCCAACAGTAATTACGTAGTTGTTGTTAAGTGCCACTGAGTCAGTTCCGACCCAGAGTGACCCTGTGTGGGGTTTCTGAGGAGCAGCTGGTGAGCTTGAACAGCCGACCTTGTGGTTCAAACTGACTTTGCAGTCCAGCGCATGAACTCACAGCGCCACACCAGGATTCCGATTACGTAGGTAAGGCATCTAAAATGCTAAGGAAGGTCTTATTTATCATTAATGCAAAAGCACTAAGCATTTTTAAGAATATACTTTTTTTGAAAAAGAAAAGTACAAACTCTAAAGTGTCTCCTCAATAGGAAACATGTGGTGAATATGATATTGTTAGTTGCATATTTACAAATAAATGTTAAATTAGACGTCCAATAGCAAGGTCTGTGGTTCAAACCCATCAGCCGCTCCTCAGAAACCTTAGAGAGGGTCTCTATGAGTTGGAACCGACTTGATGGCCATTTAACAACAATGTAGGTCTAGTGGTACAGCTGACCCTTGAACAACATGAGTGAAGTGCATGGGCCCACTTATGCATGGATGTTTTTCCTGTTGCTAGTCCTGTGGGCTCAAGTGTTGTGATATCTGCTTAAAATGTGTGAGACTAATCATCGCTCCAAGCACCCAGGAAGAATGGCTAGCAGTTACTGAAGAGGTGAACTGCTCATTTGGAGATGATTAACATCACACACACCATGTTTTAAGTGAATACTTCCAACACTTGAGCTCACAGGAATAGCAATAGGGGGAAAAACCTCATACAACTGGGCCCATGCAGTTCAAACCCATGTTGTTCAAGGGTCAATTGTACAACTTACCTATATTGTTGTTGTTGTTGAGTGTCGCTGAGTCAGTTCTGACATCTAGCGACCCTGTCTGTTTAGGGTTTCCAAAGAGCAGTTGGTGAGTTTGAACCGCCGACCATGTAGTTCAAACTGACCTTGCAGTCCAGCACTTTATCCTACCGGGCCTCCAACATTAAGAAGCCATAATCTAACACTTATTTGTAAAGCTGCACCTAACAGTATCATATTCACCACACATTTCCTATTGAGAAGACACCTTTGATTTTCCCATTGACTTAAGAACTTTGATAGTGGAGAGGAAACACAAAAAAATTCAAGACCTTTACAAGTGGTTCCGGTTGGTATCTCGTCTCATAGTACGGGATAGAGATGAAAATAAACCCAACCATCTTCCAACACCACAGGGGCTAGTCTTCTTGTTACCTTGGATGGCAGCTTTTCTGGATGAAAAGACCAGTATTTCAACACCAAACAATGTGGAGCCTGTGAGACCACTTTCTTTCATTCATTCTGGTAGAGAAAAGAAAATGGTGCCACATTTCTCTCCTGGTCATAAACAAAGAGAATGCTTTTTTAATGGCTTCTCATAGTCCCCAAAGGGATAAGATCTATTACCCTGCATTCAAATGCTAGATGTATTTGAATGAGGGGTAGTATTATAATATTAGATACTATAATTACAATTTTGCAGGCTCATTGCTTTTTATCACAAAAACTAGTTCTCTCATCAAGGAGAGCTCTGTTTCCCCTTCGGGAATATTGCGATCTTATTTAGAATAGTATATTTGCCTGTTCATTTATGGGCTGCTTCCTCCAGGTTGTTTAGTGCACACGACTACCAGAACAGAAGGCATGTACACTTCACTGCAGTTTCCATTCACCATGAGAAACACTATCGGCAGAAATTCATTAGACACACCAGAGGATTTTTAAGGAAAATCCTTATTGGTGCCCTTTTATGCTTTTTCTTAAATATGGCATTATTCACTTGGTTAGTTCAAATATAACCATGTCTGAAAAAATCCGTATCTTATACTTGAATACAGAACAAATGTTTGAGTCCCTTTTTAATGTTTAATTCCTGTTTTGTTTTGTTTTTCTGATTGGTACATATTGAGTGCCTGACAAACATGTTGGTTTGACCAAAACATCTTTTGACTGGTCAGATGGAAACATTTTCAGAATTTAGTACTGTCATGGTGATTTATGTTTAGTGACAGAAATCAGTAGGTGATATTTGTCTAATTTCAGTCATTTTGTATATGTGATACTTTTCCTTACGTTAAATCTTATACCTTTCTCTATGATTAGCATTTTGGTATATATCAAGCCCCATTTGACATCTCCAGAAAGTAAAGTACTGGTTCTAGTCACAGAATGTATGCCTTTCCCAGTGAGCCCTTCTGTTGCCACCATAAATTCCAAGTATTCCCCCCATGGTAGTTATTCTCACATCACCAAATGACTCTTTGCTGGTTATGACTTAGTCACCGAATCAAATGAAGATGACAGTTGAATAGGCCCCTACTTAAAACACTGACCAGCCTCCTCTCCCCACATGTACAGATAGTGGGCATCCTTAGGTCATTTCTCACATTATTTCCCTTACCTCTTAGGGGAAAAACCAAACATATACTTAGGACACACTGAAAAATCTATCAGGTGCTCTGATCTTAGTGGAGCAAAACCTAAACAAAGTTTTAATAGTACCAGTGCTTGATTTTTATTCTATTTGTCTTTCGGTCAGCTTTATGACAATTAGGAAACACTTGCGTTTATCATCTTAACCATAAACCTTTGGTTTATGCCATCATGAGATAACTTTCCAGAGGCCTTCAGTTTGTGAATGGACATTCTGACTTTCCATCCTGCTCCCTGCCCCACAATATCCACTGCTTCTCTTTACTTCCTTTATTGTTGTTATTTAGTGTTATCAAGTCAGTTCCGACTCATAGTGAGCTTGCATAGGGTTTCTGAGGAGCAGCTGGTGACTTTGAACCACTGACCTTGTGGTTCAAACCTACCTTGCGGTCCAGTGCTTATCCTATAGTGCTACACCAGCACTCCTTTATTAGAATATTTGTATTTTTCCAACAAGGTACTCATATATTGAAGCCTAGTGATGAATCCAGTGAGAATGTGTTTGTATCTTCATGCTAAAAGGTCAAGATACCAGAAAGTCCAAAATGTAGTTCTCAAAATGCACTGTGCAATGTGGCACTGTAGGATAAAGCACTGGACCACAAGGTCAATTTGAGCCTTAAGATTGGCAGTTCAAACCCACCATCTGCTCCTCGGAAACCCAATACAAGGTCACTATGAGTCAGAAACCAACTTGACAGCATTAAACACCAACAACAGTAGGTAAAAGGTCAGCAGTTCAAGCCTACCAGCAGCTCTCAGATATCCTATACTATGAGTTGCTATGAGTCAAAATTGACTCAACGTGCACACCAACCACAGCAGCCACGTGTGGAGGAAGCCCTAGTGGCGGTGTAGTGGTTGAGTGCTAGCTGCTAGGTGAACGGTGGATGATTTACATGCACTAGCCACTTTATTGGAGAAATACAAGAGTAAATCAAACTGGAACTAAGGTTCCAGTTCACACATACACAAGTTTATTCCAAACAGAAGGTGTTTAAATGTGTCTCTGATATCAGTGGATGGCTGCAGACAAGTTTCCTTAGTAATACACTTGTCTTAGTCTTGTTAGGGTGCCTTCAAAAACAGGTCCAATCAAAACAGCAGCTTCTGAGGGGAATCTGTGAAGCCAGTTAAATTCAAAGCAAAGAGGTCAGCTCATAAGATTATGGTTGACTGTGTTTTAGGACTTCCAAGGATTAATCTTGACAGATTTTTCTTGAAGGAGACAGGAAGATCATGGAGCTTATTAAGAAGAAGTTTAAAGAAAATGGAAAAGTGCATCAGTGAGAAAAAGGCCTGGAAATTTACACTGAAGAATTTTTCCCATCAGGACAATACAGTGACTCGCTCTTCAAGGATAACAAGGGCTGTCCTAGACAAATTCATTGGGTAACCAGACCCCATTCACCCTCCAGCCCTGATCTTGCCCCTTTGGACTTCTTTTTGTTTCCAAAACTCAAGGACATGATTTGAGTCAAGGACATGACAAGTTTTGTTTCCAAAACTCAAGGACATGACAAGGACATGATTTGAGTCAAAGCTGCCATTTTGACGTGGTATAAATAGAAAAGCTCCAAATTCTTTCATGAAGGGTTAGAAGTGTATAGACCTAGATGGCAGTCATGTAGAGAAATAGCAACTTCACATTTAGATATTGTTACTTAAGAAGGTGTCTAACTTTCTAGCAATATTTTTTGACTTAACCTCTATGTGGCAATCTGCTTCTGTTGAGATTGTTGTTGTTGCTAAGTCCCAACTCATAGGGACCCCGTATTGGGTTTCTGAGGAGTAGCTGGTGAGTCTGAACTGCTGATCTTGTGGCTAGCAGTCTAGTGCTTATCCTGCAGCACCACCCCAGGATTGTTGTTGTTGTTAGATGCCATCGAGTCAGTACTGAGTCATAACAACCCTATGCACAACAGAACGAAACACTGCCTGGTCCTGGGCCAACGTCACAATCATTGCTACGCTTGAACCCATTGCTACAGCCACTGTGCCAATCCATCTTGTTGGGGGGTCTTCCTGTTTTTCTCCAACCTTCCACTTTACCAAACATGATATCCTTCTCTAATGACTGGTCCCTCCTGAAAATATGTCCAAAGTATGAGAGACGATGTCTGGCCACCCTGGCTTCCAAGGAGCACTCTGGCTGTACTTCTTCCAACATAGATTTAGGTTCCTAGCATTTATCATTAGCTGATCTTTTTTTTAACTCTTGGTGTGGCAGTATAGGATAAGCACTGGACTGCTAACTACAAGGTCAGCAGCTCAAACCCATCAGCTGCTCCTTGGAAACCCTATACAGGCATGCTATGAATCAGAACCAACGCAACATCACTTAGCAACAACAATACTGATTACAAATTTCAGTCACCTCTTTATCCACAATGCCCATAGGACCTGTCACACAGCAAGTACTCAGTGATTATTTGCTGAATGAATGAATAATGTCTGGTTAAGGAATCTGATTTTTCCTTGGATTTCCAAATCTAGAACCTGAATTGAATTGCTCTAGAAGGTAGGAAAGGTAGGGTTTCCCATCTGAAGCCTACTCGGAAGTTTCTTTCCTCAGGCAACCCATAAAGTGAACAAAGGAACCGAGGGGAAGCCAACGTGCTTTCAAGGGACCAAAATTATCTATGTGGTAACAAACAAGCAAGGGTAAGGCAGGAGGACTCTTACCTAACTTTAGAGATGATCAGAAAGATTAACAACAAACTTGTACAAAGTCAAAAAATGACTAAGTGTACTGAAATCAAGAGAAATGTGTCAATCTTCAAAAGACTTCTAACCAAACAAAAGCAAAATACACCCAGGAAAGAAGAAATTGTATACTGTATTTTTACACAAATCACACAACTTAATTTCATTATCTCTATGTGTTAAATATGTAGGTGCATTATTTGTGGGGGAAAAAAAATTCTGGTATATTCTTTTATGTACCCTGTCAAGCCAATTTCAATGCTGGAAGTAATGGGTAAGTACATAGTCATACTTGTTGCCTTGACCCCGAACTCATACAAACTTTGAGTAAATATACAGGCAGCCCCCAGGATGCAAACATCTGACTTACAGACAACTCCTACTTGCCCTTTAATATTATGTAAAATTTCCTTCACTTTGATATGACTAAACCAACCCCCTACTGGCAACAAATTCTTCATCACAAATACTTTCACTTGCTGTACATGCAGCTTTTAAATCACTGAAGTCTTCCAGCCTTTCCTTGCATTAAAGTAATGCTAAATAAGAAACATATATACCTGTGCCTATCTACCCATAAATTCTTAAGGACAGTTAAGAATGAACCTCGTTCATACCCCAGGGGGTTGCCTTTTCAGGATGTCACAGAGTAAAGGTGGACAGTTCAAGGGGCTAGCACTTATCCATGTGCTGCTGCTGATATTCCAAACATTATCATCAATATGTTTGAAAGATAAAGAATATGTTAATTTCCTAATTGATAAAAAGATGGCAAGTCTGTAATACATACACAAAATGCTGTAACTCAAATACACTCTATCAAAGTTCAATTATTTCAGAATTACTATGTCATTGAGAGTTAATGAACATGAAAGATAATAGTGAAGAAATCTGATTGCTTCATATCCAAACATTTCCAAAGCCAACAGGTGTTATAATGGGATGGCTGAATGGCTCTCTAACAGAGGAACATGTGATGGGGCTTTTTGATGGCGACTAGTAACACCACCTTGAGCAGAGACAATGAAGTTAGAAGTGACATGTTTAGATAGCTGCATTGTTGTTCTTATTAGGTTCTATCCAGTTGGTTCCAACTCATAGCGACCCTATGTACAACAGAATGAAGCATTGCCCAGTCCTATACCATCCATACAATTGTTGCCATGTTTGAGCCAATTGTTGAAGTCACTGTGTCAATCCATCTTGTTGAGACTCTTCCTCTTTATCACTGACCCTCTACTTAACCCAGCAAGCAGGAAGTGGTTCTTCCTGATGACACGTCCTGAGTATGTAAGAAGAAATCCTACCATACTTGATTCTAAAGAGCATTTGGGCTATACGTCTTCCAAGACAGATCTGTTCATTCTCTGGCAGTCCATGGTACATTCAATAATCTTCATCAACACCTTAATTCAAACACATCAACTCATCTTTGGTCTTCCTTCTTCATTGTCCAACTTTCGCATGAATATTGTTGTTGTTGTTGTCAGGTGCCATTGAGTAGGTACTGACTCATAGTGACCTTATGCACAGCAGAATGAAACACTGCCTGATCCTGGGCCAACCTCACTACTGTTGCCA
>NW_006408545.1:17927456-17929565 GCF_000296735.1 Chrysochloris asiatica
AGACTTACCTTGTTTTTGATGACTGTCATAGTTTTCAGGAGTACTTTTCAGGGTTTTTATGCACTTTATAACAATAAGAATCAGAAAAAAACTGTCTTTTGGAAGGTGGTATCAGTAGTATTATGAACCATCAGAACAAAACTGAACTGTCTTGAGTTTTTCAGGAAGCCACTCATGGGGCTTCATCTCTGTCAGCATTAATCTGTGATAGTTAATGGGTTCAAAGGATGTTTCAACATCTGTTGAAGGAATGCCTTAAAAAGATTCCGTGGAGTAGTGGTTCCCCAACCTGGTTGAGTATTACATTCAAATAGAGAACTTTATAAAGTAGATGCCCACACCTTACTCCAGGTGCCATGAATCAAAGTCTTTAGCCATATGACCTTGAATTCTGTATTTTATATTCCTTGTTTTAAAACAACAATGCTAATTATGCTGAAAGTACCATGGACTGCCAAAAGAACATATCTGTGTTAGAAGAAGGAAAGAGAAGCTTCTTAGAAGCCAGGATGGATGGTGAGACATCGTCTCTTATTCTTCGGATACATTATCAGGAGGGAATAGTCTCTGAAGAAGGACATCATGCTTGGTAAAGTGGAGGGACAGTGAAAAATAGGGGGACCCCCAACGAGATGGGTTGGCACATTGGCAACAGCAGTGGGCTCAAGTGTAATGACAATTGTTAGGCTGGTGCAGAGCCGGGCAGTGTTTTGTTCTGATGTGCAGAGGGTTGCTGTAAGTCAGAGATGATCCAATGGCACCTAACAACAATAACGATTATGTTTTCAACACAGAAAAAATGTAAGGAAGAAAACAAAGTATAATCCATCATCTGTTAGAATCTTTAGTGTAAATAAAAGTATGTTGCTGTGGTTGTTGCCCTGGGGTCTATTTCAGCTCATGGTGACTTCGTATGTTACTTGTAGGAAATGTAAACAGTAACCAAAAGTCAAAAAGGAAAACTAAGTCCATCGCCGTAATCTATTTAACCAACTTCTAGACTCCTGGTGTGGCACTGTGGCTAACGCATCACACTGCAAAGTTGTTTGAACTGCAAGGTCAATGGTTCAAGCTCACCAGCTGCCCCTTGGAACCCTTATACAGGGTCACTATGGGTTGGAATTGACTCGATAGCACTCAGCAACAACAACAACAGACTCCTGGCATGGTGCTGTAGGATCAACACTAAACTATAAAACACAAGGTTGGTGGTTCAAACCCACCAGCTGCTCCTTGGATATCCTATATAGGGTCACTCACTCTGCATCAGAACCAACTCAATGGCACTTAACAACAATGATGGCGTTTTAGGGACACTTTTGTTGTTCCCTATTTTTATTATTGTTTTTGTTTGCTTTGAGATTTGTAATCTCAGTAAGTTTCCCAAGACATGCTGGTTTGACCAGAAATTTGGAATCCACAGCTCCAGAGGAGGAGCCCTGGTGGTGCAGCAGTTAAAGTACTCAGCTGCCAACCAAAAGGAAGGAGGTCTGAACCCATCAGCTGCTCTATGCAAGAAAGATGTGGCAGTCCACCTCTGTAAAAATGATAGTCTTGAAAACTCTATTGGGCTGTTGTACTCTGTCATACACGGTCACAACAAGTCATAATTAATTTGGACAGCATTGGGATTATTTTAGAGGAAATTCAAAATTTAATTGTGAGGGAGCAAAATGTCCCATTTGGTGCTGACATCAATGATAAGAGTCATAAAGTCCTGCTCTTTCCCTTCCACTCCTGAACAAGTCAGTCCTGATGTCATCGGAAGGTAGACACTGACATGAACAGACAGCTTGGCATTGGGAGATGACCCCAAGCATGGTGAGAAGGGTGTTCATGAAGAGGGTGAAGCTTCAGCATGAAGAGGCTGAACCTGAGTCAGGTAGGAATGTGCTCACAGGCTGGAAGGAATGATGCGGCAGTGAATGGATATTTGTCATGGGGTTGGGATGAGAGTGTTGGAGAAGGCCATTACAAATCTCAAGGCCATTACTAATGTGGAAAGGATACTCTGGAATTAGAAGGTCTCAGTAAGAGCTTAAGGATTTAAAATATAAATACTTATAGATGTATATATACTTAAACAAAGGGGCCTCAAAAAGTTCATGA
>NW_006408545.1:17932065-17934697 GCF_000296735.1 Chrysochloris asiatica
ATCCAGATTCCAATGACATTCTTTAAAGAGATGGAAAAAACTATTATAAACTTTATATGGAAAGGAAAGAGACTCAGAATAAGCAAAGCACTCAGGATAAGCAAAGCTTTTTTTATTAATCTGGTAAACATTTGATGAACTTCTGGAATTATCTGAATGCTTTTCCTAGCTCTATTCTATTATCAAAAACAAATGTATTTGAATATTCTAAAGCCCAAACCCACTGCTGTCAAATAGATTCTGACTCACAGTGACCCTCTAGGACAGAGTCCAACTACCCCAAGGATGTAAGTAAATCTTTTTGGAAGCAGACTGCCGTATCTTTCTCCCGTAGAGCAGACTGGTAGGTTTGAACCACTGACCTTTTGGTTTGCAGTCGAGTTGAACCAGGGTTCCTGTTGAGCACATTCTAACTCTAGTTAATATACTTTTCTGTTTTCTAACCATATGATAAAGCTATCAATTTAACTATCTTTGGGAAAAAGCCTAGAAACATTTTATTTCCCAAGAAAACAGTATGCTGTTATATTACATAGTTTAAGAAGCATTAACTGATTTTGACATTAAGTAATGAACATCTAAGGAGCTCTGGTGGCTCATTGGTTAAAATACTCAGCTTTTAATCCAAAGGTCAGCAGTTAGAACCCACCAGCCACTTCACATGATTAAGATGTAGTAGTCTGCTCCTGTAAAGATTGTTGTTGTTGTTAAGTGCTGTCAAGTCGGTTCTGACTCATAGTGACCCTGTGTAGGGTTTCCAAGGAGTGACTGGTGAGTTTGAACCACTTAGAAATCCTATGGGGCAGTTCTACTCTGAAACTGACCTGACAGCAATGGATTTGGAATAAACATCTAACACAAAATAGTTTTTAAAAAAAATGAAACCAGTTATGAAAGTCATGATAGTCCCAATCCTTGTTTTCTTCTGAATAAGGTCAAAATACATTTTATTCACACATTCTGGGTTTAATTAGTGTTTTGGTGATATCACACATACTGAATGGAAACTATGATTCTTTATAATGGATGTAAACCATCTTACAAGGAGTGCACAAGTTAATGGAAAGTGAATTTGAGAGAAAAATGTATAAACATCTACTTTTTCAAATTGAGAGCAAACTAAATATTCTTTTAAATCATAGGATTCTAAGAATAGGTGAAATACAGAAACAAAGTAAACCTTATAGGACATCAAGTATTTTGGAACAGAAAGGAAGGAAAACTTGAGACTCACAGGTTTAATTTAGACATACCGATCAAGGGATTCCAAGAGCCCATAAATGTGTGGGTTGGTGGGTGGGGTGGATTGCTCACCAAGAGCTCCAGCAATTTGGTAGCAGAAGGGAACTGGAAATCAGAAAATCATTGCCCTATTTCAGCCTGTCCTACTAACACACTGCATATTTTAATTCCTAAGGACTAATCATTTATCAATTGAGAAAATCATGAGCTGTCTGCCAAGAATTCTGAGGTGCTACATGTAAAACTGATCATAAATTTTAATGCAATAAAAACTTAGAAATATTTGTCATTTGTTTTGCCATAGACTTCAATTTGTTAATCTTGGCATTTCTTCCTCACTCTTAATTATTGCCTAACATTTCTAAATGAGCTAAAGCCAATGAATTTCAGATATCATTCATTCATAATTAATTTAATGCTTACTGTAAACCTGGTATTATCATGCTTGTGACTGGAATGAGTCTTGCCCTCCAGCAATTCAGAGTCTTTCAAGATTCATTTTCGATAAAAAATATCGCAAAGTGGGATTCATTTACCAAGACCTTTTTCATAAAATCCCCATAAAATTGGAAGGGATGGCAAGGATATTTATAAAATATGAACAGATCTTAATAATGAAAGCATAATGCATGATTCCCATGATATTATTTCTCCAGTTTCTTCATATGATCAAATAGCAAATGAGTAATAATATTAAAACATTAAACATAGAAAATTACTTATATAACACTAAAAGGTGCCAGGTGATGAATTTCAAACACAATTAAGACTTAATGGGGTTAGTACTTTATTTTTAAAAAGCACTTGTAGAAACCCCAAGAAGTTCTGAGTCACACATAGGATTTGTTGTTGCTGTTGTTAAGTGCTGCAAGTTGGTTCTGACGCATAGCAACCCTGTATAGGGTTTCCAAGGAGCTTGAACAGCCAACCTTACAGTTCAAATGGACTTTGCAGACCAGTGCATTAACCCACAATGCCACACCAGGATTCCACACATAGGATAGTATATCTGTATTTAAATATGAAGTTAATCTTAACTGAAGACTTCTAGTCTATGCTCAAAGAAGACAGGCTCATCAAATACGTTCTACTTGGGCACATATTTCTTCATTG
The DNA here is from genome assembly GCF_000296735.1 of Chrysochloris asiatica. NCBI lineage: Eukaryota > Metazoa > Chordata > Mammalia > Afrosoricida > Chrysochloridae > Chrysochloris > Chrysochloris asiatica. The sequence continues at coordinate 17,934,421 of NW_006408545.1, forward strand.
AGCAAAAGGAATAGTTATCAGGAAGCCATGGTGGCAGCACAAGGATCACTAATTCATCAACCTAAAGCATCCCACCCAGCTTCCATACACACAACTGGTGATAGCTGGTAAACTAACAAAACAACAAGTCAAACAGTTACAAAATGTGATTCTAGCATCTTGAGCAGGGATGAATTACCAGGTAAACATGTGCTTAGAACATCAACAAACAAGGCCACCAGCTGTTCATAGCCAAGTCCCATAGGACAAGCAGGCAGAACACAGGAAAAGTGAACAT
>NW_006408545.1:17939215-17952067 GCF_000296735.1 Chrysochloris asiatica
AACAACTGCTTCTTGGTTGAGGTGTATGAATTGAGTATAAGTTTACAGGGTAGATCATCAGTTTTACATTCAACAAATCTTATACTTTGTTTCATCCATGGTATTTTTAAAACCTCATATACATGTGAAAGTTGGACAATGAATAAGGAAGACCATAGAAGAATTGGTGCATTTGAGTTTTGGTGCTGGAGAAGAGTATTAAAGGTACTATGGACTGCCAGAAGAACAAGCAAATCCGTGCTGGAAGAAGTACAATCAGAATTTTCCTTAAAGTCAAAAAGGCTAGACTTTGTTGCTCATACTTTGGATATTTTATCAGGAGGGACCAGTCCCTGGAGAAGGACATCATGCTGGTAAAGTGGAGTGACAGCAAAAAACAGGGAGACCCCCAAAGAGAGGGAGTGGCCCAGTAGCAGCAACAATGGAATCAAGTGGAGCAGCAACTGAGGATGGTGCAGGAGGAGCAGTGTTCATTCTGCTGTGTATAATGTCACTTTGAGTCGAAACCGACTCGATGGCACCAAACAACAACCACCACCACATATACGTAACAAGTGAAAGGTGGATAATGAATAAGGAAGACCAAAGAATGATGCATTTTAATCGTGGTGTTGGTGAGGAATATTGAAAGTACCATAAACACCCCTTAGAAGCCAGGATGGTGAGACTTGGTCTCACATACCTTGGAGATGGGTATCAGGAAGACCAATCCCTGGAAAAAGACATCTTTGTACTTGGTAAAGCAGAGGGTCAGTGTAAAATAGGAAGACCCTCGACAAAATGGACTGACACAGTATTGGAAACAATAAACTCAAACATAACAATTGTGAAGATGCTACAGGACTGGGCAGTATTTCATTCCATTATACACAGGGTTACTATGAGTCTGAACCGAAGCTACAATACCTAAAAACAACAACATATATAACTCACGTGTCATGTAGCAGAGGAGGGACACCAGAAATTATCAATGCAAAGGATCCTCACATAACTTACTCTGGCTCTGATCCTACACTAAGAAAAGCAATGAATAATACCCCTCACATGGGCATATCAGATACCTAAATCTGCTCCCCAAGGATTAACTTTGCTTGCTTATGGAAACACTAAGACGGAGTTTCATGGGCTAAAATACATTTAAAATCAATACTTAAACTCTATCAGCAATTGAAACATTTCCCCACCCTTTAATCAGACCATTTAATTTTTTTTAATGAACACATAAAAACAGATTTAACTTGGACATTCTTAGCGGAAGTTAAGACATTTCACTTATAACAGTAGGAAAAACTAACTTATGAAGTCCCTTGAATCTAAAATCCTCTTGAGTCTTAGACACATCATTCAGATGTCCTGTTGTTTTTTGTTTTTTGTTTTTTTTGTCACAAAACTCACCACCTTAGCCCTAAACCATGCTGTTAGTCCTGTATTTCCTACGCTGGTGACTCGCCATCAGGTTTAGCCAACCAAACCAGAGAACTCCTGGCCTTCACATGTCCCTCACAACCGATCCATCCCCACATCTTACAAAGCCCTATGGATCTGTACTTTGTGAATTATCCTCTTCTCTGTTTCAACTGCCAATAAGCTGACTCTAGTCACTTTCTTGTCCTGATGTTTCCAACAGACATGTTGTTTATCTCCCTGCCTCTAATCCATTCTCCATGCTATTTACAGAGTGACCTTTCTAAAATGCAAATGTAAGCCTATCACTCCTCTGATTAAAACAAAGCATTCAGAATAAGGGTCATGGTCCCTCGCACAGCATGTAAAGTTCCTCCTGGTCTTGTCCTATTGGGCTGTGTCTCTCGTTTCCTTGTTGATGATCCCTTTGCATTACCAGTAGCCTTAGTTGATTCTGACTCACCATGACTCCTTATGTGTCAGAATAAAACTGAGTTTCATAGGATCTTAAATGGCTGGTTTTTCCCCAGAAGTACTTTGCTAGGCCTTTCTTCTGAGGTAGCTTGGTAGACTCTAGCCTCTAAGCATTTGGTAAGCTTATGTGCATGTTAATCATTTGTACCACCCAGGGATATCTGCCCTTGCACTGGACACAAAGAATTACTTAGAGGTCTCCAAAAGAGATGTGTGGTCTAGAGACTCTACTCTATGCCCCTTGGCTTTCTTCAGCCAGATAACGCTATCTTTTCTTTAAACTCAGCCAAAGCCTAAACCTGCCCAGGGCTCTGCTCTCCCTCAGTCTTCTCCTTTGCTCACACAGCCACACCATACTACCTGCTGCAATCACTGACCACTTTTCAGCCACCCCACAAGCTAGTAAAGCTTACAGGCAGTGGCCATCCCTTATCCACAGTGGACTGCATTCACCAACTGTCTGTTGGTTACTGACATTCGGAGTACAGAACACACTGCCTTACAAAAGAGCTATATTCCTGGGGGGAGGCTTATTAAGGTGTACTTAGACCTCATGTGTACCTGTAGAAGTACCCATAAATGGCAAGTTTGCAGTTAGTATAAGCACTAGACTGCTAACCACAAGGACAGTAGTTCAAATCCACTAGCCTCTCTCAGAAACATATACAGGTTCACTATGAGTCAGAACTGACTTAACAGTTCACAACAACAACAAAATAAAACAGTGAAGTCAATACACTAAATAAAAAGATTATCACTATCAGTTTAAATATCTTAAACTAGTAATATGAGTGCCTACAATTACGTTTCCAGTTATTATCCCATGCAAGCCAAAGCAATGTTTGTATGATAGCTATCTGGCCCCCAAAGTTTCAACAAAGTCACCTTATTGCAATAAATTAAGCTCCTTTAACAAAGCACAACAGATACAATTCAAAAAGAGAATGTTTTATGGTCTTTTCCATTTTTTTACCTCCCTCACATGCTCACTCCAGTTCCCAATTCACTGTTAAGTATTAAGAGTATTCTAGGGGACTTCAAAATGTTTGTGGAAAAAAAATCCATTATCTTTTCATTCCATCTTTCCATGAACTTGTTGAAGTCCCCTTGTACCACAAAAGTATTCTCTTTTATTTTCATGACCTCTTCTCTTTTTCTAATCTTTCCAACATGAATCATTCACACAGACTTTCATTTATTCCCCAAATATTTACCAAGTGCCTAGATGCCAAGAATGTTATTGTTGTTTTAAAGTGCGGTTCAAATTGACCCTGAGGTCCAGTGCTTACCCTACAGTACCACACAGGTGGTTTCAGAAAAGGTGCATTCTAATGCATCCTGACAGTGACTGTAACCCACACTGAGAAACACACTTTGAATGGCAAACTAGGACACGCATACTATACTGATGCAAAGTAACCACAGATTCACAAAGTCATACTTGGCAGCCTATGTGTGGTACACTGCTGCTTTCTATTCTATCAAGTTCAGTTCCACTGCATTTCATTGTTTGAAATCTGCTAAATTAACTTCGCAACCCATTAATGGGTCAATAATTGCAGCCTGAAAAACACCATACTTAGTCAATCTGTATGCTAAGCAAATAATTCAAGAAGCTGGATTGTTGTTGTTGTTCAAGAAGCTGGATTAGATGAAGTAAAACATGGCATCAGGATTAGAGGAAGACTCATTAACAACCTGAGATATGTAGATGATACAACCTTGCTTGCTGAAAGCAAAGAGGACTTAAATACTTACTGATGAAGATCAAAGACCATTGCCTTCGGTATGAGTTGCAACGTAATGTAAAGAAAACAAAACTCCTCACCATTGGACCAATAAATAACATCCATATTAACGGAAAAAAGATTGAAGTTGACAAAGACTTCATTTTGCTTGGATTCACCGTCAACACTAATGGAAGCAGCAGTCAAGAAATCAAACAACATATTGCATTAGGCAAAAATCTGCTGCACAAGGCCTCTTTACAGTGTTCAAGAGTAAAGATTTCAGTTTGAGGGCTAAGGTGCACATGACCCAAGCCATGACATTTTTAATAACCTCACATGCATCTGAAAGTTGGATAACGAATAAAAAAGACTGTAGAAGAAGTGATGTATTTGAGTTATAGTGTGTTGAAGGAGAATATTAAAAAGACCCTGGACTGCTAGAAGAGCAAACCACATCTGTGTTGGAAGAAGAACAGCCAGAATGCTCCTTAGAAGCCAGGATGGTTAGACTTCATCTCTCACACTTCATACATATATCAGGATGAACCTGTCCCTGGAGAATGGCATCAAGCTTTGTAAAGTGGAGCATCAGTGAAAAACAGGAATAGCCCCAACAAGATGGATTGGCACAGGGCAGCAGCAATGGGCTCAAGCGTAGCAACAATCTTGAGGTTGGCACAGGACTGGGCAGTGTTTCGTTCTGTTGTATATAAGTCGGTACTGACTCTACGGCACCTAACAACAACAACAACAGCAAAACACATGAAGGGGATTTGTGTTTGAGAGTGATTATTGTATTTTGAAATTTTTTTCAAGAGTTAAGAATACCCTGAAGAGCTCTTTTGGCCTTAGCGCCATCTTATTAGAAACCTCCGAGCCATTAGACCCAAGTGGAGGAAGAAAAGAATGTACAGGTTAAAGCGCAAAACAAGAAAGATGAAGCAGAGGTCCAAGAATATACTAGCGTGTACACCCACAGAAGCCACAGCAGCAGGAATATGGAATGCCAGAGGCCACGACACTGGTCCAAGTTGACTATGTGCTACTATCTAGAACTTCAGGCAGTGGATCTAGAACTTCCATCACCATTCGACAAACACTGTGAACACCTGACATCCACCTTGCTGTACCAACTCAGTCCATTTTGATCCTTTGTCCTGGACCTATGACATTCTGGACTAGCTCTGGTCTCAACTGTGGCTGAATTTAACACATATACAATAAATCATCTCTTCTGTCTTAGCTGAAGAGTTTTTTTTTTAAAAAAACAAACCCTGGAGTAGATGGAGAAAAGAGCTGAGAGAAGAAGAGCGAAACAGAGAGGAAAGAAAAGTAAAGAAGTAGAGGGGAGGGATACAAAGTAATCATCAGAAAGAGAAAAGAGAAACAGGAAAAACCAGGGCAGAAAGAAAGTGGGAGACAGACCAGACGGTAATTTCCTTGGCAAGGGAAGAGGTCACATCCCAGTTTCCTTGGGCTGAGGGCTGACGAGTTGTTATCACTTATTGTCTGCCTGTGGAGGGCATTCACTGATTTATCATTGATCACTGCCTCCTGACTACTCTAATCCTTAAGCCTTTAAAGACTGGACTCCGGGTGTTTAGAAAAGATAACAAGAGCTACCCATCAAAGTAAAACACACGTATCTAGCCCACAGCACAGAGATGAGACCATTATCTACAGAGGACTAGATTCAATCACTGGGGAGAGGAAGGGTTGACGGGCATATTGAAAATTATATCATGAAAAGTAAATGTAGTTATGCCTTCTCATCAGGGTGGAAAAGTGCTTTAACTGTGTAAGAACATCCTTCTCTGATTTGTGAAATACTTTCCCTAGCAGGAGTCCCTGGGTAATGTGCACAGCTAACTTGTTCACATGCTAACAAAAACGTCCATCCAGAAGTACCTAGGGAGAAAAGTCTGGCAATCTACTTGGGGAGAAAAAAAAAAAAAATCAGTCATTGAAAACTCTGTGGAGCGTAGTTCTACTTTTGACACATACAGGGTTGCCATGATTTGGAACTGGCTTGATGGAAACTGGTTTGGTTTAATGATTTTTCCCCTAGTAGAAGCCCATAGGAGTCCTGATGTGGCACTGTGGGTTAATGCGCCAGACTGCAAAGCCGTTTGAACTGCAAGGTTGGTGGTTCAAGCTCACCAGCTGCTCCTCAGAAACCCTATACAGGGTCACTATGGGTCGGAACCGACTCGACGGTACTTAGCAACAACAACAAGAAGCCAGTAGGGAGGGCCCTTCATTCTAAGATCAATAAATATCGCTTATTGTGATAAATAAGCTTATTGTGATTAACAAATTCCGCCTGGTCCCCAAACAGTAAACAAACTTATTTATCTTGTATTACATTACATTACACTCCATTTCAGTGGAGCCTGGTGTGGCACTTGAGGATGAACACTGGACTGCTAACCACAAGGTTGGCAGTTCAAACCTACCAGTTGCTCCTCAGAAACCCTTTTGGGGGTTTGCTATGAGTCAGAACTGACTTGATGGCACTTAACAACACTTTGCAGTGGCTCCTTCATTGGAATAAACCAAAGTTAAAAAGTATTTATCCAAATGAAGTATTCTATTTTGAATCATTTCTTAGAGGCGGTTTTTAAACGCCTGAGACATATTCCTGGAATAGGTGAGCCACAGAATTACAGACACTGATAATGTCTGTGTTTATGTTCTTTTTACCCCACCACTGATTGGCATTTGTTGCTCAGTTATAATGCCCAGAGAACTAGTAGAAGGCTAAGCCTCAAACAAGGACATGCTGGTCCTGCTCAGATACAATGAATCACTGCTTGGCCCCCCAGCACCCTGCCCAGCCAGCACACAAATCCTTCCACTCTGGTCTTCTCATCCTGGATTTGGTCCTGGGTGCGAGTGGAAATGGTAGGGTAGGATAAAGAAGAAAATGCTGGAAAGCTAGTATACTCACTTTATTCTTTTAGAAGGCAGTAGGGAAACAAAGAAAAAAGACAGGGCAGAGGGCTTAATAGCAGGAAACCAAGTAGGGGCAGAACGACTCACGTGTTCTAGGATAGGGGCAGAGAAACAGCAAAAGTGCTCCCACAAGCTGGCTGAAACCCCTCAGGGGTCTAGGTGAGTTGGGCTTCTGGGATGCTCAGGGAGCCTTGTAGAGAAACCCTGAAATAATGGGGTAGGGGTGCAGGGAGGCATGGTTCAGCACATTTCAACAAATATTTACTGTGCACTCTATTTAAGGTACTGATCTGGGGGTGGCAGGAGAAACAAAAGTGGGCTGCTCTCTAGATTACAACCTAGTTGCTGTTGTGGTGGTTGTTAGGTGCCTTTGAGTCAGTTCCAACTCAGAGTAACTCTGTATAGGATTTCTAAGAAGAAGCAGTGGGCTTAAACTGCAGACCTGTGATTCTCAGTGCAGTGTTTCTCCTACATCAAGAGCACTGTTCTGATGATGGCTAAGCAGTCTCTATACCATATCAGCAAACCAGCCGGGCATAGGATGCTTGCCCAGGAGGCTAAAGAAAGATATCATATTTGGTAAGGCGGAGGATCAGAGAAAAAGATGAAGACCCCCCCCAGCGAGATGGATTGGCAAAGTGACAGCATCAATGGACTCAAACGTGGCAACAGTAGTGAGGTTGGCCCAGGATCGGGCAGTGTTTCATTCTGTTGTGCATAGGGTCGCTATGGGACGGTACCAACTCAATGGCACCTAACAACAACAACAACAAAAGCGTCAATGGGTTGAACACTGGGGAAAGCATTCAGGTATACTCTCCTTGGACCAAGCAATGTTTCATTCTGTTATAAACAGGGTTGTTATGAGTCAGAACCAACTGAATAGTACCTAACAACAACATGGTAGTGGTTATGTGCCATGGAGTTGGTGCCAACTCATAGTGTCCCTGTATAGGGTTTCCGAGGCTGAACTCTTTACTGGAATAGAAAGCCTCATCTTTTCCTACAGAGCAGTTCGTAGATTTGAACTAGTGACCTTGTGGTTAGCAGCCCTATTCTAACCCACTCTGCTACCAGTGCTCCTTAACAACAGCATACTCTCTTTAAATATTAATAGAAGGAAAAAATTCAAGATCAACAGAGCAGCAACATTAAGCCTGAATACAGAGGTGTCTATAAATCCAGTTCATGTCAGAGGGCCAAAGTGAGGGCTGTTAATGAACCCAGTTTTGTTTTTTTTACCATAGTGGCTAGAGAAGCATCTGGTAATGTGGGGGATTAACAGTCTAGTGATAGAGAGCATGGACCCTGGAGCCGATCTATCTTGGTTTGAATCCTGCCTTCTCCACTTGCCAGCTGTGTGACTTGAGCAAATTACTTAACTTCTCTGTGCTTCAGTTGCTCCTCCATATTACAGAATATCAAGGCCTAGGGCTACTGTGAGAATTGAGTTAATAGGATGGGACTTTAAAAAGTTCATGGAAAAATTCTATTATCTTTTAATTCTACTTTTCCCACACGTTTTTTTGTTTTTTTTGAAATCTCCTCGTACTGCTTAAGGTACATAGAAGGAGTCCTGGTGGTACAGTGGTTAAGTGCTTGGCTGCTACCCAGTAGGTGGATGGTTTGAACCCACCCAGACGCTTCATGGGAGAAAGACTTGGTGATTTGCTACCAAAAACACTAGTCTAGAAAACACCACAGGGCATTTCTATTCTGTCATACAGAGTCCCTATGAGTCTAAATCGACTCAGCAGCACCTAACAACAACAATAACAACAAAGTACACAGACAAGTGCCATCACAGACTGGCTGATGTCATTCCTCCCCGGTCGACATCCTTACACTCAGGAAGTAGTATGAGTCAAAGGGAGGGCCTTGTTCACACTGAACACAGGGCTGCGTGTATCACGTCTATGAAGTGTCCTGCAAGACCTTGAGTAAAAGTATCTAGCACTCCCACCCAGGTTTCTGTAACCCCCTTCAGGGAGTCTTTGCTCTATTGGCTCCTTGCCAGTTTAACCATTGTCTTTTTTTAATTTTACATTTGTTATTTTATATACCTCATATTTAGAAAAAGAAAACTGATTTTGCCTCAAAATTCTAAGAAAAATTGGGTAGACTATAAACTATCCGAGATGAGCACTGATATGTATGCCTAAAAAACCCGAAGCCAAACCCACGGCCATCAAGCCAATTTCAACTCACTGCAACCCTATCGACAGGGTAGAACCACTCCATAGGGCTTCCGAGGCTGTGGTAGTGTAGTGGTTACAAGTCGGGCTGCTAACCTCAAGGTCAGCAGTTCGAAACTACCAGTGGTTCCGTGGGAGAAAGATGAGGCTTGCTGCTCCTGTACAGATTTACAGCCTCGGAAGCCCTGTGCAGGGTCACTATGAGTTGGAACCGACTCCACGGTACTTAACAACAACAACAACGATCTTTACAGGAGCAGTCAGCAGCATCTTTCTTCCATGGAGCACCTGGTGGATTCGAACTGGTGACCTAGTAGTTAGCAGCCCAACACTTAGCCCAGTATGCCACCAGAGCTCCTTGCATATGTATAAGAGCTTAAAATAAACTTATTACCATTGTTAAATATATTAGAACCTAAAACATAACAAGATGAGAATTTCAAGAATCTCATATAAAACGGATTTCTCTTGGTTGTGGCATAGCTTTAGTAATCTAAAAATGAATAGTTGACATTTTAAGAACCTGGTTGCAGAGTTCCAATTTAAAGCATTCACACACAAAAAAACTCTTGGGCAGTTTCCATAGCAACATAAAGCAGAGCCTACCAAGCTCTTTGTTATCCTGCTGAAGACGTGATGTAAAAACACACTCATGTTAGATTCTTTACTAATTAAGTAGAAAAGGGTGTTTTTTTAAATTCTAGATCCACGTGATTTTCACCTGGCCTAGGGTTCAGCAAATCAAAAATTAAACATTAAAAAAAAAAGATTATGAAAGTAATCACTGGAAATCCAGTTACAGATTAGAGTAGACACAATGCTGAAGAAAATAAGGGAAACTGTTTTTTATTTTACTTTGTATGCCATATTCATTTCATGAGAGTTCTCTTGTTATAAGTTGTACTACAATATTTTAACCAATTCTGTCTATTTTACTTTGTAAATGTGTCTCAAATCTACCCCGTTTTTAACGTTCACAGTGTTGATAGTCACTACTCTAAGGCATTGTTCCTTGCCTGGACTATTGTAACAACTTCTTAACTGTCGACCAACAACTGTGCAGGAAGAGTCCTAGTGTGGCACGGTAGGATAACACACTGGACCATAAGGTCAGTCTGAACCACAAGGTTGGTGGTTCAAACTCACCAGTCACTCCTCAGAAACCCTGTATCGGGTTGCTATAAGTCAGAACTGACTCACAAGCACTTCACAACAATGGCAATGTACCATGAAGAGATCTCTAGTGCTTACACTAATGTGGTGGCAACATTTGATATTTTTCTTAATTGACACAAAGATTCTTTTTTTTTAAGTTCTGACTCAGTACTTACAGTTTTATAATTCCATCTGAGGACGCGCAACAGTGCTGCTGGCTGCTCTTGTATTGTTTATGTTGACTTTGGCCCAGTTGAACAAATCTACAAATGACAATCGATAAAAGTAAACTACAGAAGGAACGACTTGCAACAAATTCAGTGGAACCGAGAAAATGGTAAGAGCTTTCAAATAACAGTGATAAGCTTATTTTAGAAAAGCATGATTTAAAATCACAAGCTATCCAAGTAGCACATGATCCATAACTGAATGGCTCTATTTTTCTGTGCTCTTTATCTACAAAGGGGGGATAATAATATCTTTTCCATCTACTTCAGAGTTGCTTAGAGATCAAATAAAATCATACATCTGGAAGCACTCTATAAAGTGTTACTTAAATGACAGGAGGAGGTGCTGTTCTTCAAAACATCAAACACAGAATCTTATTCCAGGACAGAATGATTTCCTTCCTCACCTGCTGCAATCCCTTCCCTACCAACCTGCCCTAGCACCACCCTCAGACTAGTTCTTTCCCAAGGGTGTTGTGGTTGAGTATGGCTGTACCTTGGTAGTTCCCTCACTTGCTGAGAAGGAAGAACTAGACTTGGGCCTCAGAGACACTCTAGTGCTAGAAGTTGCCAGGTGAATGGCCGGCCTGCTGTAAGGGACGCTTTCTTTGCTGCTTACCCTGAGCCAAAGTTTCAGTCCTTGACACGTACGCTCACATTCTTGGCAATAAGCAGACTCATACTATCCAGTCATTTGTTGTTGTTTTTAGTTGCTATCAAGTCAGCCCCATGCACAGTGAAACAAAATCCTGCCTGATCCTGTGCCATCCCCATGATGAGTTGTGGACAGGGTTTTCAAATGATTGACTTTCAGAAGTAGATCACCAGGATTTTCTTCCTAGTCTGTTGTGGTCTAGAAGCTCTGCTGAAAGCTGCTCAGTATCATAGCAACCTGCAGCCTCCACTGACAGACAGGGTGGAGGCTGCACATGAAGTACACTGGCTGAGGACCCTGCATGGAAGTAAGAATTCCACCATTGAGCCACCACTGCCCCCATCCAGTTATTAAAGCTCCAAGTCTTAATGTATATTGAGTTGGTTCCAAATTAGGTGACCCGATGTGTACAGAGTAGAACTACAACCCACAGGGTTTCGATGCAGACTGCCAAGCTTTTCTTCCAAGATACCTTTGAGTGTGTACAGACCAGGGCTTTGAAAGGTTCAAAATAGTTGAGTCACTGTCAGTGGAGCATACATGTTGCATAGCAACCAGTTTTCTCATGCTTTCTCAATGGGATTCCGACCCAAGTAAGAAACAGATAGCAGTGCATCACTCAAAGATGGCAGCTGATACATATTCAAAGTGGCATGGGTGGCCACCATGTTTGAGCAGGGTACCACAGCCTGTTTCCTATTTGGGTCAAAATCCTACACCCAAAAGATCTGGCTGCATGCAATGTGTCTGTCTATTCCATCAGCCATGACTGAATTATTTTGAACCAGCTCAAAGTCCTCATTCAAACTGCCAACTTTTTGGTTACCTGTTTGGTTAAACAAGCGATTAATTGTTTGTGCCACTCAAGGATTGCTTCTAGTCATTAACCCTACAGGATTCATCCTTCCTGACCATGGTGTTTATAAAAGCCCATTTTAACTTCTACAAGTTTGACTACAGAGTTGTGATAACTACGTGTCTTTCCAGGGGTTAGAAAGCTAGGGCTGAGTGCTGAGTGGCTGTATTTGCGTTTGAAAAGTTCTGTATTCTCAAACTATGCTTGCTTCTGGCAAGACAGGGATGCACATTCGTAAGAGTGAAAGTTCTGCGAGCTGCTCTAGTAGTCAAAAAATGCTGCGTTTTTTAGATTTTACATATTATATGGATCTAATTAGTGTGAAATAAAAAGATAAATCCCCAGTTCAATGAAACACACTCCCCCAGCCCAACTCAAACAGAACTGAAAATTACTATTCGGTTTATAGTATAGAATTTACATAGTCAAACTTGGGTGAATTAAATGGAACTGTGTTCCAATGCAATCAGGATGGTCAATAGGATGTTCAGGGGTTGCAGACCACACCAAATGGCACTGCAATAACCGTCTATACAATTTTTGTGCCGTGTTTCAGCAGAAACTTTCTATTTTTTATAAAAATAGCTCTGCAGTGAGCTGTAACAACATAAAAAATTTCCAAAGCCCAGCTTGGAGTCTTGGTGTGGTGCTGTGGGTTGGACTGCAAAGCCGCTTGAACTGCAAGGTCGGTAGTGCAAGCTCACCAGCTGCTCCTAGGAAACCCTATATAGGGTTGCTATGGGTTGGAACCATCTCAATGGCACTTCACAACAACAACAAAAACAAGCCCAGCTTACTAAGCCTATAGGGATAGCACGCTACTTACTTCCTGTCTAATGTGTTCCAGTCAGAACAGACATTACTACCCAATTACAATGATGCTTCAAATTGTGTGGTTTTCTTTAAACATGCTACAATCACATGCTGTTGTTTCTGTTATTGCTGGTGTTTTTAGGTTGCTGTTTTGAAGTGCTATAGAGTCCATTCTGACTCATGTTGTTGTTAGGTGCCATCGAGTTGGTACCAACCCATAGCAATCTTATACACAGCAGAATGAAACACTGCCCGATCCTGGGCCAACCACACTACTGTTGCCAAGCTTGAGTCCATCGATGCTGCCACTTGGCCAATCCTTCTCACTAGGGGTCTTCCTCTTTTTTTCTGACCCTCCACTTTACCAAACATGATATCCTTCTCCAGC
>NW_006408545.1:17959645-17977892 GCF_000296735.1 Chrysochloris asiatica
AGACTGTGGAACAGACCATCAATTACTCATATGCAAATTCAAACTGAAGCTGAAGAAAATGAAGGCAATTCCATGAGAGCCAAAATATGACCTTGACTATATATCACCTGAATTTAGAGATCATCTGAAGAACAGATTTGATACATTAGACACTAAAGACCGAAGACCAGAAGAGTTGTGGGATGCCATCAAGAACATCATACAGGAAGAAAGCAAAAAGTCATTAAGAAGACAAGAAAGAAGGAAAATATCAAAATGGATGTCAGAAAAGACACTGAAACTTGCTCTCCAGAGTAGAAATGCTAAAGCAAATGGAAATTCGGACTCAGAGACCCTATAAAGGGTATCCGAGATCAGCTGGTGGGTCTAAATCGCTGACCTTCTTGTTGTTATTAAGTGCCATCCAGTCAGTTCCGACTCACAGTGACCCTGTGTAGGATTTCTGAGGAGAAGCTGATGAGTTTGAACCGCCAACCTTACAGTTCAAACCAACTTTAAGGTTGAATGCTTATCCTACGGTGCCACACCAACCTTACAGTTATACTGATTTTGTCAAATTTTCTGTTTCAGTTACAATACTGAGGTAAGTAGCAAGAATTTTGCTGAGAATGAAGTAGTAATTAAAGGAAAAGAAGAAAAAATTTTAAAGGCTTCCACTCAGTTAATAATGTGTGTTAACTAATAATGTTGTAATTTAATTTAGAAAGAAGTTAAAAAACAATTTTGTTGTTAGTATCCATATAATCTAAGAAATATATTTAAGCAACTTACAACCATACTTATCACGTATTAATTACTCTATGATAAAAACTAATAGTAAACATTACCAGTGGTTCGGTATGGTCTGGTATGAAAGGAGGTCCCTGAGGGCCACTCACTGCACATAATGATTAAGTCCTCCGAACGTTTGTATGACACTGAGGGGCCATTTACCATGGTCTCATGAGACACATACACACAAAATTACAGAATTTCCTTTGGGTGAACGGAGCCCTAGTAGCACAGTGCTTAAACACTCAGATGCAAAACAAAACGTTGGCAGTTCAAACCCATCATATGCTCCACTGGAGAAAGATGTAGCGTTCTGCTTCCATAAAGACAACAACCTTGGAAACCCTCTGGGGTAGGTGCGCTCTAGCCTACAAGGTGGCTGTGAGTTGGCAGCAGTGGCTGGGCTTGGGAGGGTCTTTGGGTGGACCCCCCTTCATTCAGCTATATCTGCCTCTACCTTTCTGAATTGGCACCCCTTCTATCACTGCTTGCTGTTTCTTCTACAACCACTGCTCCTACTAGGATCTCGGAGCTATGACGAATGCACTGTCTTCACTCTTCACTCTCCCAGATTAATTTTATAAAAATATATCTTGTTCCTGAGGATTTGTTCATGCAGACATCACTGATTTTGTACTTCCGTTTGCACTAAAAATATATGCATCAAATATTCTTATCATTGGGGTGCAGTCTCTGGCCCTTTAACTCAGAATAGAAATCAGCGTTTTTCATATCTACTAGCGTGTTTCAAGCAGAATGCATTTCCTTCTGGAGTACTGACTATTCTCATTTTTTAAAAAGCTATATTAATATAAGTCATTGTAATAATAAATCTGCATTTCCCCTTTAATTTATACATAAAAGTGCCTTACCGTGAATAAATGGAGAGGTCATCTTCTGTGAGGCCATCTGAGAGGTTAATTCCATAAACCTCTTTCATGGGCTGGACCACATTCTGGGATTAAAAAAGAAACCAGGAAGAATTCTCAGTTAATAGCTAAAATATATTTATACGTGATTTCTATTTCCACTAAAAATAGCCTACTTCAAGGTTAAAAAAACCATTACAGGATTATTATTAGTTGCTTCTATATAGTGTAGGAGTTGACAACTTTTTTCTGTAAAAGGCCAGATAGCAAATATTCTAGGCTTTGGGGATAGTAACATCTGTGTTGCAATTACTTAGCTATGCTGTTATAGAGTAAAAGCAGTCATATACAATATATAAGCAAATACATATGACTGATTTCTGATAAGCACTGAACTGCTAACCAAAAGGCCAGCAGTTCAAATCCACCAGCTGCTCATGGCAACCCTAGACATGGTCACTATGCGTCAGAACCGACTCAATGGCACACACAACAGTAGACTGGATTTAGCCCAAGGTCATAGTTTGCTAGCTCCCAGTAAAATGGATTTAGGTGTTAAATTATAACATTTTAGTTGTTATGTTGTTATTGTTGTTAGTGCCTTTGAGTTGGCTCTGACTCATAGCAACCTTATGTAGGGTTTCCAAGGAGTAGCTGGTGGGTTTGAACCACCGACCTTGCTAATAGCAGTCCAGTGTTTATCCTACAGTGCTACATCTCTACTTTTAGATGATTTTTGGACTTCTCTATAAATCAAAATTTCCCAAGGCTAGCTTTGGTCTTTTGTTGTTTGCTTCCCTTTTGTTTTCCCTTAATGTATGAGTATGTCAAATTGAACAGGATGAACTTCCCACTGGGCCTATTCAACGACTCTGAGGCCAAATCCCCTGCATTCCTACACCATGTGAGCAAGGGAGTACATGAACACCACCTCCAAGAGGGACAAGATTCTCTTAGAAATTAATCACTATATATAAGAGCAAAATCCCAATTTAATTTCAAATTGAAACCCTTTTCAATAATGTCTGTCTAAATGTACCCATCCTATCCAGTGCCTCAAACTCCACACATCAAAATGTTGTGAGGCAGATAACATGGCATTTCTCCCTCTCAGTCTGACTGAAAATAGAATCTTTTTTTGTTTTAACTGTAACAATACATATGCAACAAAACATTTGCCATTTCAACCACTCTTAACTGGAAGATCCATCTCATACCAACCACACTCCCCAGGTTGAACAACCATTATCACTATCCACTTGCAAATCTTTTTATTCTTTAAACAGAATCTTCAAGATGATCTCCAGAGTGTCTTGTAGGCTGAACAAGCTCCGCACTTCCCCCTGCCTAGGCTCCAAACACACACACACCTCGGCAACTTTGGCACTATCTCCTGCGTCGGTCATCTTCACCGGGGTGGAGCGCTGAGACACTGACCCTTCATCTTCCCGGTCAGTCCCAGAATCATCCTCAGAGCTGCTGGAGACTGCCTCCTCGCTGGGGGGTGGGGGGGCGCTGGCGGCGGTCTTACGCTGTAATACGGTTTCTTCTCTGTTGCTTTTGTTTCTTTAAAAAGGTAAAACTGAATGTGACGTCACTTTAACTGAACCCTCAACACTCACTGTGTATTGCTCTGCCCAAAGACTTACTCTTAGTGAAGCAAAAGGGCATGACTGTGAGAACCTAATTTCTGGGTTCAAGTTGCACTGAAGGAAAAAGTTCAATACTCATATGTCACCATGTATGCTACTGACCCTAAGTGAATTTAAGCCCTGTTATGGAATCCTGGTGTGGCGCTCTAGGATAAGCACTGGACCGCAAGGTCATTTGAATAGCAAGGTCAGCAGTTCAAACTCACCAGCCATTCCTTGGAAACCCTATACAGAGTAGTTGTAAGTCGGAACCAACTCGACAACACTTAGCAACAAGGACAATGAATTCAGAAAATAAAAAGCATGTACTTGCAGAAAGCCTAAAAGTCTTCTTAACATTTGGCTACAGGGCCTTCTTTTGATGGATAAAATGAGTATTTTCAAAATTTATGGTACAGTAATAGAAAATCTGGAGTCCTGGTATGGCATTGTGGGATGTAACACTGGCTCTCAAGGTCAGAGGTGCAAACTCACCAGTTGATCCTTAAAACCCTACTATACAGGGTCACTGCGTCAAGTCGGTTCTGACCCATAATGACCCTGTACAAGGTTTCCAAACAGCAAACTGGTGAATTTGAACCGCCAATCTTGCAGTTCAAAACTGACTTTGCAGTCCAGTGCATTAATCCACAGCACCACACCAGGACTCCAACAATAGAAAATCTGTAAGTTTGAGATATTAGTAAAATTACTTATAACTTGTATGAGCTCCAAGAAAAGGTCAATAGCCAAAACCATACATACAAGTTGTTGTTGTCGTTGTTAAGTGCTGTTGAGTCAGTTCCTACTCATAGGGACCCTGGTTAGGGTTTCCGAGTAGTGGCTGGTTGAGTTTGAACTGCCAACCTTGTTGTCCAATGCTTGTCCTACAGCGCCACACCAGGACTCCATATATACAAGTGAGCTTCAAAAAGTTTGTGGAAAAAAAACATTATCTTTTCATTCCATTTTCCCACGAACTTTCTGAAGACCCCTTGCATTTCCATCTCTCCTGTGGTTTTTTAAGAATTAACTTAAAATTAACAAATAATAAAGTTGATTATTTGTACCAAAATAAAGAGCAAATGATGAATGCACACTAAATTTTAATTATGTTACTGGTAAATCACTCTATTTGTGAAAGATTCCCTATAATAGTAGAGTATAGATGGAAAAAGACAAAAAAATAAAATGCACTCATAAAAGTATTCACTTTTATTTTTGTGCCAAATTTGAGAATAATAAGAATATTGTTTCTTTAAAAAAAAAAAAATTTATTTTGTTGTTGCTGAATATATACCCAGCAGAACATCACACCAATCCAAAAATTTCTAGATGTACGACTCAGTGACTCTACTTACATTCTTCAGGTTTTACTACTATTCTCACTCTCCTTTGTTGAGTTGTTCCTCTCCTACTAACATAAACCCACTGCCCGCTAAGCTTCCTATCTCACCTGCCAAGTTGCTGTCCTCAATTCAATCCCACGTACAAAGTTCTCGAAAAGAGCATGATGCTCAAAGCCAACATTCCTTACTAATTCAGTTACACTGTTGTTCGGTTTCCGGATGTGGCTCTGTGGGTTAATGTTCTGGACTGCAAAGTTGGTTGGAACTACAAGGTCATATGCAGTTCAAGCTCATCATCTGCTCTTCGGAAACCCTGTAAGGGTCGCTATGGGTCAGAACCAACTCTGCAGTACTTAAGGACAACAACACCAATTGTTTGGTTTAAAGAAAACTTCAGGAGATATTTTTGGTTTAAGGCCTAAAGATTATGTAGGGACAATGGTTTTGGGGATTCATCCAGCCTCAATGGCACCAAAAAAATCTGGATTCCAGAGAATTTGAAATTCTATTCTGCACATACACACCATTTTAATCTTTAATCAAAATGTCCGATAATGATACCTGAGTACTATCCAGACAAAACTGTTTCTTAATTCAGGAAGTATTTTACTGTAATACTTGGGGATTTTGTGAAGAATGTTTACTATTTCACCTTTAAAAAAATTCTCTGTAAGGGGCTAAAAATGCCAAAAATTGTGAAATATTCTAGAAAAGAAAAATGGAATACTATTTGATCTTGCATTCGATGTTGTAGAAAACAAATGAGTTTCTGACCTTCAGTAACTCAAAATTGAAGTTGACAGCATTACTGTGTTATGCACTAATGTAGTTGGTCATTGACTTAATAGCTTTGGTAACCCTTGAATTCAAAACTTCATTTTTAAAGATTTTCCTTTTTAAAAATTCTTCTCAGCCCCTTATCTAGGGTTTAACATGCAGCTATCTGAAGAACACATATTTAAGCTACAGGCATGGTGTATCTGGAAAATATTAATATGAAGAGCTTCAAGAAGTTTGTGGGGAAATGGAATGAAAAGATAACAATTTTTTCCAACATCTTTGGAATCCACGCCCCCCCCACCCCTATATATATCCCATTATACAAGTGGCTAGAAGTCCATTGAAATTGCCTACATATTCCCAAATACAATTCGTATCTGTACTCTTACCAGGGTTTCTGGTTAGAATGTAGAACAAATCTTACTATCAGAATTAGGTGGTCAGTGGAGGTGAGAGATTCTTATGCTAAAACATGACATATTTCAGTCCAATATCTAAGCAGGAAGATGCAAACATGGTTTGTCTTCTTCCTCATATGACTGAATATAATTGCTGTCATACAATAGACAGTCTTAATAATACACAGAAATCTTTATCTGAGCATATTTGCTTTTATGGTTCTTTCCAACAAAACTAAATACACTGAATATAAGTTTTATTTAAGTATTTCACTTTACAGGAAATACAGGAAGCTGACTTATTTATATAACAAGATATATATTCTGCTACCTGCCTTCATGCCGTTATGTGCTATGAGGAGGCTTTACAAAGTTTGTGGAAATTCCATTATTTTTTATCCCAGTTTTCCATGAACTTTCTGAAGTTTTTCCCCTCATATTTGTTAATTTAAAATAACAAAGTGCAATGTGTTGGCGAAATTTTCACACATTCTACCTTCACTATTGAATACTACAGAAATTTCAGCACTAGACACAAACTACATGAATAAATACAGTAAGTAGAATATTCCCTAAATTATGTGACTTGATATTATTTGTTTCTGCTGGAAATTAATATTGCAAAGAATATTATTTTACATGAATCTTTAAAATCTTATTTTATATGCAAATCTTACCCCAATACTGATTTTCCAGTCTCATCAGGCTTACGTACAGTAAATGGACTTGGATCAATGCCAATGGTCTTAGGCATAAAGTCACTGGAGAAAGGGGAGAAAAAAACAAATTTCCATATGAATTATTGCCCATTCAGATGATGCTAATGTACATCTGACTGTACACCCTTAGAATACTTTTCCTTAACCCTAGGGGCTATATATACTCAGAGCCAAATATACGGGGGGTGCTTCAGATAATCAGGGCCATCAAACCCCATCAACTAACGTGCCAGCTAACTTCAGTGTCATCAGTCTTCACTGTGAATTCTCCATGTTGATGGAGCCCACTGGTGTTGAATTTAAGGTTCTATTTACTAGAAGTGTTGCTATCTGAATTTACTGCTAAGATGCATTCCATCTGGTTATATATCACAATTAGTTGTCAGATAAAAATTAAACTCATAAAAACCAATGGCAAAACACTAAGCTGTTCAGTTTTATAGAAAATGCTTTTAAGCTCTACCACCTAAAGAGTCTGGCATAATGTTCAAAAACACAGTGGTATGAACTGAAGTATCAATATCTACCTCATTATGCTGAGGTTCATTCATTAAGACATTGTTGGAACACCTCATGTAGAAACTGTTTTAATTTACCACTTACTGAGATAAGCCACAGCTACTTACTCATTATGCAAGGGTTCCTGGTGGTGCAGTGGGTTAGGCATTGGCCTGGCTGCTAACTACAAAGGAGAGTGGTTTAAACCTACCAGCCATTCTGAGGGAGAAAAGTAAAACTGTCAGCTCCTGTAAAGATTTACAGTCTTGGAAACACTACACAGGGTTCGCAATAGTGGGAATCAGAGTCCTAGTGTGGTGTTGCTGGATAAACATTGGATTGCTAACCACAAGGTTGGTGGTTCAAACCTACAAGCTGCTCATTGGAAACCCTATACAAGATCTCTATGAGTTGGAACCAACTTGACAACACTAAACAACATAGTTGGAAACAACTTGATGGCAGTGAGCTACCATACAATTAGTGCCAAAACCAGACTAAACTCCTAAATACATGACAAAAACATCAGTTCCATGATCTGATAAAGCAAGGAAGTTATTCCAAGTATGTAACACATTTTTCTAAGGAAAACGAAACAGTCTTGAGTCAAATTCAGAATGCCTATGTTAGCAGTTTGAAAAGATTTTAAAATTGTAATTGATTTTTCCTTCGTTCATTTTGAACACATATATCTATATATACAAGGAGCTCTGATAGTGTAGTGGTTTATGAATCGGGCTGCTAACCTCAAGGTCAGCAGTTCCGTAGGGAAAAGATGGGGCTTTCTGCTCCCCTAAAGATTGACAGCCTCGGAAACTCTGTATAGGGTTGCTATGAGTTGGTTCCAACTAATAGTGACTCTGCATAGGGTTTCCAAAGCTGTAAATCTTTAGGGAAGCAGAAAGCCTCATCTTTCTCCCATGAAACAGCTGGCAGTATACATGTAATATTCCATCCTTTGCTGAGTTGAAAAATTCTAGAAATGGCAAAGATTTTACAGTTAAAATCTAAGCTTTAACAAACTTAATTGAAAATCAGCCAAGTAAAAATTTCATACTTTTTATGATCATCTGAAACTGAGTCAAAATGAAGAGTGACTTCTAGAGAAACAAAACCACATAATTTGTTTCTATACTAAGTTTAAGTGTACGTGTGGAATCCTGGTGGCACTGCAGGATAAAGCACTGAAATGCAAGATTGGTTTGAACCACAAGGTTGGCAGTTCAAACTCACCGGTCACTCCTTGAAAACCCTATAAAGGGTCGCTATTTAACAACAACAATGTAACATATTAGAATAAAATGTACAACATAAAATATTGTTTTAATATAAAATCTAATAAAGAAAAATGATTTACTTGGCCCAATTTTCTCATTATGGTTCTATGATTTTTCCCTCAGAGGTCCCACCAAGTTCTAGAAGGGACACAGAAACAGGAAGTACATCCAAAGATGTCAATCAGCTTGGAAAGGGTCTGAAAATGTCACATGAATTATAGAGGAAGGAATGGAAGATACTTATCTTGAAAAAAATAATACTACTTACTCAATGTCCTGTGGTTAATAAAAATAGCAATATAAAACAGGCAGTTGGCATCAAGTTGATTCCAACTCATGGAGACCTCATATGTGTCAGAGGAGAACTATGATCGTGGGGTTTTCAATAACTGAATTGTTGGAAATAGACTGCCAGTACTTTCTTCTGAGGTGCCTCAGGGTAGACTTGAACATCCAACATTTCAGTTAGCAGCTGTGCACATTATTCATTTGCAACATCTATAGACTCGCATATAACAATAGCTAACACTGTGTTTACCTGTGCCAGGCATGGCATTAGGCATTTGGTATGTGTATGTGTATGCATGAATAAACACACATACACACATATCCTTATAAGAGATAAAGAAAATAAACCTCAAACGTTGGATAATATTCTCAAGGTTAGGAGTTGGCTGATGTAATATAGTCAGGCCTTTCTAGTACTAAGCCTGTGTCTTTCCCACTAATTCATGTTAGCTCTCAATTTCTAAGTTCAATTTTTCAAAATGAGTTTATTCCAAATGGCAAAGTTGGACCAAGGGAAGCAGACATGAACTCCAGTTATCTAGCAATAGACATTTTCACGGGCTGCCTCTTGAAGTGGTCAGCTCATGAGATGCTCCAACAGAGACTGAAAAACCACCTGACAGGACAGATCTCTGGTAAAGAAAGATGCATCCATATAAACTAGGGAGTCTATAGGTCCCAAATACTTACAGTATCAGAGTACTCATGACATACCGTGCTGAACTTGTCATCGCCAAGCAAAAGGTATCATCAAAACTACTCAATTCATATGGCCGGAAGAACTCATTATGGATATCAATCTCTTCTTCATGTTTGTGAAATTTCTTCACTATCAACTTCTTTAAGTTTGCAGCACAGATAACTAAGAGAGACGCTACCTGTTACTCTTCAACTCTTTAAATTACATGCAGCAAACATTTATGTAATACCACTCTGGTAAGCTCTATGGAGCACACAGTACTGAACGCGGCTCAGCCCCTGTCTCTGTTGCATACACACTTGGAAAGATAAGATACATGTACAACACAAAGCTGAGAGTGACAAGCTTGAATGAGGCATGAGACCTCTGAAACCCAGGGTGCGGTGGGGAGGTTATTTTATTTATTTATTTTGGACTGTTTTTTTGTAGTTTCAGTGAAGTTTTACAGAGCAAATTAGTTTCCCATTCAACAATTCATACACATTTTGTTTCATGACATTGGTTGCAATCACCTCAATGTCAAAACACTCTTTCAATTTCCCTTCTGGGGTTCTGGTTTCCAGTCATCCTTCCTTCCTGCTCCCTTCTGTATTCTGAGCTTTGTTTTAGGGTGAACAATGCCAGTTTGGTCTCATATGTTTGATGTTCTGAGGAGCATGTTCCAGCCTGCTGTTACTGCTTACTTTTATAAGACTGTCTATTGTTTTGCTGAAACTCGAGCCCCAGGCATGGGTTCTATACTAGGCTTGAAGGATATCTAAGGACCACAGCCTCAAAGGTTCCATCAGTCTCTATTAGACCAATAAACTGGTCTTCATGATTTTGAATTTTTTCTACCTTCCCCCCACCTGCCACCCAGAAAGGTTATTTTAGAAGTCAAATTACTGAGCTCCTTAAATTTCTTTTTGCTCTTAGATAAATACCTTCTGCCTTACAGATAAAAATCATGCAGTAATTTTATTAAGCTTTTCTGTATGTAGTATTTCAAATTTTGTTAATGCCCAGTGTTAGATTGTTTTCTTTTTCTTGCTCCCAGAAAAACCAAATCTTCTTAGCAATGTGGACTATGATTGTGCTCAGAGTTTCAAAGTCATGAATCCTCTTCTAAAATGAATTCATCATTCATTAAGAATTAAAAACCATTTATAATCTTCTTTTCATGACCTTCATCATGCAAAGCTTGGGGAGTAAGACCATGGCTACTTACAGCCTATGGTCAAGGGAATCAGTAATAGAGGCAGGGTAAACTGGCTCGATTTAAAATGGGGCAATTCTTAAATTTGAAAACATTGTTCTAGTATATTGCACATTTGCAGATATTCCTTCAATATAAAAATTTCCTGTTTTCAGATAAACAAAATTTAATTAAACTTTAGCGACCAAAATATATGTGCATACAAACATCTTTACCCCTTTTTTTCACTGATTGGACATATGGGGGCGGGGATTACTTCTCTCTGGGAATGGGCCTTTATTTCCTCCCCATTCCTGAAAAAGATCTAAAGCTATAATCAGCATTAAGCTCTTTTACAATGGTGAAGGAATATATAATTCTTCATCCATTAAATATATGCGGGACATGCCAAATAACTGTTAAGACAGAACACAATGCATTAGCCTGGTCAGATAAAAGAACTACAACATAATGTCTGCATTTATGAAGCTGTTTAAGTGACGGTACAACTTTCTATCTATCAAAACAGCAGTAAGAACACTGAGCGTATAAAACATTATATGTAAAGGATTTAATGTTTCAAGTTTATTTAGGTATAATTCCAAAACATGCTATAGCAAAAACGCAAAGTGAAACAGTGTACCTACCTTCATCATAGGGCAATGGTAAATGTTTTATTATCTCTGGTGTCCACCAATGAGTATAACTATTAAGAAAAAAGGGTAAGATGAGCTGAATGTAAATGTTGGTTTTCTACAGTTCATTGCAGCATAAACAGTTAATTTTGGCTACTCCAATACTAGCCAAAAGGTTGGTGATTCAAACCCACCCAGAGGCACCTTGGAGACAGGCCTGGTCAAGTACTTCTGAAAGGTACAGACCTGAAAACTGTAAAGGACAAGTCTATTCTGCACACATTGGATTGTCAGGAGCTGGAACCAATTAGAAGGCAACTAACAGTAACAACTAACAATGACATGTTGTAGCTGTTAAGTGCCATCATGTCAGTTCCGACTCATAGTGACCCTGTCTAGGGTTTCCAAGGAGTGGCTGGTGGGTTTGAACACCTGACATTATGGCTAGCAGTCCAATGCTTATCCTACAGCTCACCTAGTAAGATAAAAACAAAACAAAACAAAACCTACTGCCATTGAGTTGATTCCAAACCATAGCAACCCTATATAAGGTTTCTGAAACTATAAATCTTTATGGGAGCCACTTGTGGATTTGAACTGTCAACCTTTTGTTTAGCAGCCAAAAGCCTAACCTACAGTGCCACGAGGGTTCCTTTGAAAGTAAGATGTTATTGTTGTTAAGTGCTGTCAAGTTGGTGTTGACTCATAGTAACCCTGTATAGGATTTCCAAGGAGTGGCTACAGGGTTTGAAACAGCAACCCTGTGGTTAACATTCCAGTGCTTATCTTAAAGAACCACACCAGGACCCCCTATAGTAAGATATCGTCTCCTATTTTAAAGTTGTTTTTTTTTTTTTCTTTTTAAAATGTGTTTGTGAGCAGCTTTTGGCACAGAGCAGGTCTTGGGCTTGTTAGTCTGTTTCCCCATCCCTCTCTTGTTTCAGTTACATCACAGGTCTACAAGAATGCCATGAACATGCATCTCAGGGTCCCAGTAATTCTGACATTACTTAGGCTGTACTAGCCCAGGCCATCACAAGCTGCTGTTCACTTGTCTCTAGACAGTGAGTCTGCAGTTATGACGCCACCAGGTGGGCCAAGTCCTTGTTGTGGCTGTTGTGCTGTTGTGTGGCAGCAAGTCGATTCCAACTCATTGCGACCCTACAGGGCAGAGTAGAACTGCCCCATTGGGTTTCCATGGCTGGGATCATTACAGAAACAAACTGTCGCATCTTTCACCCATGGAGCAGCTGGTGGGTTCAAACCACTGCCTATGGTCAGTGGCTGAGCGTAAAACCAGTGAATCACCAGGGCTCTTTAAGAAACAGTATAAACCAAAAGCCCACTGCCATCTACTCGATTCCAATGCATAGCCACCCTATGTTGTTGTTAAGTACTGCCATGTCAGTTAAACCATAGTGACCCTGTAGAGGGTTCCCAAGGAGCAGCTGGTGAGCTTGAACCACCAACCTTGCAGTTCTAACTACTCTGCACTCTAGTGCATTAACCCACAGCACCACACCAGGACTCCATTAACAACACTTTAGGACAGAGTCAAACTGCTCCTTTGGTTTTCTGAGCCGGTATATCTTTTGGGAAGCAGACAGCCTTATCTTTCTACTGAGGAGTGGCTGGTGGGTTTGAACTGCGGTCAGCAGCCCAGTGGCTATAGTTCTTGCTACATTTTAACTGTAAATACCCACTTGATTACAGAAATCAGAGTAAAAGTAGGGAATTTCAATTTCATCTGCATTTCTGCTAAAAGATTAATCAGCTAGGAGCAGAAAATCTGCAAGGATGGTGACCTGGCTTCTCTCTGAACACTAAATTGACTTCTAAATCAAATTCTGATGAAATGGAAATTAAGAAAAACTACTCATGGGGGCTAGTAAGGGAAATGATGAGCACAGTGTATCAAATTAAAAAAAAAAAAATTCCAAAGATTCAGAAAAAAGAGCCTATGGCCAAAACTGCTATAAAGAGAACTTAAATTGAATGAAAGTCTTTCTAGAAATAAAATGCTGATATTACATTTGAATAATTGCAATTATGAAGAAACAAGGGAGTATTTAATGAAACTAACAACATAGGGCACTTTCCAAGGAGCTTGGACTTAGAAAGCCTCTGTGCTAGACACAGTAAGCAGGATATGTAACCAAGGACAATGGAAAAGGAACCTGGGATCTAAGGCATTGTAAGGGCGAGAGTGCCATGGTAACAGGAGACGATCCTAATATTCTGCACTAGATTAAAGTTATGTTAGAGCAGTGCTCCTCTAAGTCCGGTGCATCACCGAATCACCTGGGGAGCCTGTTAAAAGGCAGGTTCTGAAACATGCATGGGGACTTGAGATTTTGCCTTTATGACAAGCTTCCAGATGGTGCCAAAGTATGAAAAGATCAGATATGAGAGAAGTCTGCTGCTGGTGGCAAATTCGCTCTGTCATTTGGCTTTTACTAAGTACCTACTGTGAGTCAGACACTGCTCTAGGTGCTAGAAATGCTGTGTTGAACATAAGACTAGTGAAAGTAGAGCTACTTTATTGTGCTATTGCGTCTATATTCACCAGTCATGACAAGATTCATACTGCCAAGAGGAAATATACAAGGTAAGCGGAACCACAGCCCAAGAAGCAGATGGAAGCCACAGAGCCACTTTAAAAGCACTCAAGAAGCTGTCTAACAGATACTACTACTGTCTACCTATTAAAATCAAGACATAACACGGATTAGCCACCCATAGTGTCTCATTCAAGTGGAATGGTGCAGTTGAAATCGAGAGTCTTTTAAAGAATAGTGGGGAATGAACTTACACTGGAAATGGGTAGACGCAGACTTGAGTCTCTAAAGTAAGAGGGAGATAGATTCCAGAAACTATACTTCAATGAGCATGATGTCAAGCCCAGCAAGATAACAAAATCAAGTACTAGACAGCAATGTGTTGTGATGTAGTGACATGTGAATTCTAGGAATTCACACATATTCACCAGAACAAGCCACACCACGCTGATCACATTTTCTTTTGTGTAGGCGAATCAGACTGACAAACTGAGGTAACAAAAGAGACAAGGGTATTTGTTTAAGAGGTATGTGCGTATGTTAGCCCATATTTATTTAAGTGTGCATGGCTTAAAGTACTATATTGTGAACTTAAAATCCATTGAACTGATTTAAACTCATAGCAAACCCATGTGTGTCAACACAGAACTATGCTCTGCTGGGCTCTCAACAGCTGATTTTCAGAAACGGGTTGCCAGGACTTTCTTCCAAGGTGCCTATGGGTAAAAATCCTGATACTGAGTTCACTGGTTGTTCATTTCTGAACAATCAGACATTGAAAACCTTATGGAGCACAGTTCTACTTTGACACACATGAAGTCAACATGTGTTAAAGTTAACTTGATAGCAACTGGTTTTTGGTCTAACCTTGAAGGAAAGTCAAAAAGGTATCAACTAGTATATGAAGAATTTCCTAGAGAGTATTGTTGGTGTGGCTCTGTAGGATAAGCACTGGACTACAAGATCGGTTTGAATCACAAGGTCAGTGGTTCAAACTCACCAGCCACTCCTTGGAAACCCTATACAGGGTTTCTGTGTCAGAACTGTCTTTACAGCACTTAACAATAACAACACTGCTTATGCCTAACTTGTTTAGGAAAAAGAAGTAAACACCACAGCGTATGTGTTTTAACTAAGAATGCATATTTAGAATATGGAAAAAAAAAGAAGAAAAAATCTTGTATTAGTGATTTGAGACTGGGCTATACTTCCCTCTCCCTGCCCCACCCTAATATTATGCTGAAGAAACTGAGGCGATTTAGCTTGAAGAAAGATATTTTGAGAAGGCATGAAGTTGTCTTCAAATGTTCAAAAGACTGCCAATTGCATGAGGAAATAATGTTATTAAAGTCTCAGGGGGCTGAACTAGGATTAGTGGCTAATTTACAGAGAAACACATCTCAACACAATAGGAGAAAGAATTGTGTTAGTGAACTGTCCACTAACAACAGTCTCCTTAACCACGCACTTCCCAGTTGAGAAACCAGGACTTGCCAAGCAAGGGCCACATGCCCTCTACCTGGAACAGAGGAACTCTTGTATCAGGCAGAGAGCAGGGCCAGTAAACCTCCCAATTGTAAGTGTCAATAAAATAATTAATGCTTAATATCTAAAATCATCTTGGTGACACTGTAAACACTGGTGCTGTGGATTAATGCACCAGACTGCAAAGCCATTTGAACTGCAAGGTCGGTGGTTCAAACTCACCAGCTACTCCTTAGAAACCATATACAGGGTCACTATGGGTTGGAACCAACTCGACAGCACTTCACAACACAACAACATAACTTATTTTTAATAATGATGTTCTGTACTTAACATCTTAGGTAAAATTAAAAACTCTTAGGTAATCAATAAATAAAAATGGTTACTAGCCACAGTTTCCCAAACCTATAATCAGTATATCAACAATAGTAAACTCTCCATGGCAAATGTATGGGAAAATTGACTTTTATCTAATGATTATTTTTCAAAAGGAAAAGTGTCTCATATTCAAACATTAAATCTGAGTTTAAATGATAGACTAGAATTAAAAATACCTTCTTCTTGTGGGTAAAAGTCCCATCGTATTTTTGTGATGCAAATAAAAATCTGTGGGGAGTTCCCAGAGATGAGGTTTTCCTTCAGTGGGATGGAAAACACGCAGGAAGAGATTAATGGAGTCTTGTCTATCAGCATCTAAAAAGCAAAAATAGGTATTTCAGGAAATCCATTAAGAACATATACAACTCAAAAGAACACTTTCACAGGAGGCGTGCGGTACAACGATACATTCATAGAACTTGTCTCTAAAAATAATAGCATTTATGCTTCAAAAGTCATGCACAAAACAGACACTCTACAACAGCCACCAAAGTCTTAAACAGAATTAAAATCTTGTTTCAGAATGTTTACGTTTTGGCCATGTTGTTGTTGTTGTTGTTAAGTGCAGTTAAGTCAGTTCTGACCAATAGCGACCCTATATAGGGTTTCCTAGGAGCAGCTGGTAAGCTTGAACAGCCGATCTTGCAGTTCAAAGTGATTTTGCAGTCCAGCACATTAACCTACAGCACCACACAAGGACTCCAATGCTCTCAAAATATAGAAGATGGAACACAAAAAGCTTCATGAATGTTATTGAGACAGCCTCTTTGAAAATCTTAAAGAACTTCCATAAAACCTTAGAGATTTGTTTTAATTTAAAATTGAAGTACTTTCTCACTCTTTGTTCATTTATTTGAAATGACTACTTTATGGCAAAGATAAGCACAGACTTCACAGACAAATCAAATGATCCAATTCCTATCCCAATTTTGTTAATCAGCCTTGAAAAGTCATTGCATAGTTTTCTACTTTTAACCCTGGAAAAGATTGTGTTCTTGAGCACTAATAATGTTTACAGCATTCTCTGTCCCCCTCAGTTGTGAGGCTGACCTATTCTCCTTTTGTGTTTAATAAAGAAGGCAGTGGGAGCTCATGCGTAAAAGTCATTCTAACTATTCAACTACTCCAAAATTGTCTTTCCTAACTGTACTACAAACTAATAAAACTGAGTCTGTTTCTTTTATCTCCTCTTCCGTTTCTTAATTATGTTTTGGCAAAAAATGGTACCAAGCACTGAAGTGGTCTCATGGACCACCATTCCCCTTCTTATACACTCTCCCCCCTAGTGCTTCATTCTTCCCCCTCATTTCCTCTGTCCATTCAGGTCTCAGAGTTCTACATATTCAAACTGGGGACCAACATCTACAATACAAGTAATAACCTCGTTCTGAAAATGAGTTATCAGGTGGACAAGAGAACACAGTAGAAAAGGACTGCTTTTGGAACACGATAACATCATCATAAAATCCATTTTCTTTCAACAGCCATAGTGAACACAGGTAGCTCTGAAATTAGGAACATTGTCCTCATTGGGTTATTTGGTCATTTTGACAAGAGAAAATAAATGATATAGTACATTAACCCGATATTCCAGTTAGTAGTATTTTGACAGGAAATGTTCCATTAAAATAACACTTATCTTTCAGTCTACAAGGAACATATTAAAGGAATGTGTTCATATGCTGACTATATTTAGGGTCTTTTGATATTTTTTTTACCATTTGTTATGAGAAAACAGTAATTATTAAATGATGGAGATATTACTGTCCCAATTTGCACCTTCTTTATAAAGTACAAAAGTAAACATACTACTCTTATACTCATTATATTCTATATGCGTCTGTCATTACCATAATGAAACTTGACAAGGGCTTTTGAGTCTATTACAATTTACAGCAAGTCTGTATAGGGTTTCCAAGGAGCTGCTGGTGGACTCGAACCGCCAACCTTAAATAGGGTTAGCAGCCCAGTGCTTATCCTACAGAGCCACACCAGGACTCCTCACTTTAGTATCTCAAAATATCTTAAATATCATCTAGAGAAGCTTTCCATTTTCAGTCACGTTTTTGAGTTCCTCTCATTGTTTAAAGTCAGTACAGGCAATTCCTGGGTTATGAACCAGATTTGTTTTTAGGTCAGTAAGGTGCATATGGTTCTTATTTAGCCTTACTTTAGTGCAAGAAAAGGCTCAAAACCTTTTCAATGATTTAAAAACTACACAAGTAGCAAGTGTAGGTAATTGTGATGAATTTGTTGTGAGTAGGAGTTGGTTCAATCATTTCAAAGTGAAAGCATACTTATATATCGCTGTAGGATCAGCACTGTACTGCTAACCACAAGGTTTGTGGTTCAAACCCACCATCTGCTACTTGGAAACCCAATAGAGGGTCACTATGAGTCAGAACTGACTGGACAAAACTTAACAACAACAAAGGGCAATTATGAACTGTCCATGAACCAGACATTCATAACCAAACAACTTATTGTAGTGGTGATGGTGGTAGTACTTATTGTAGTGAGTGGGTTCCAACTCATAGTGATTCTGTTATAGGGTTTCCAAGATTGTACATTTATATGGGAACTTGTTGTTGTTGTTAAATACTGTGTAGTCTGTTCCAACTCATAGCAATCCTGTGTAGGGTTTCCAAGGCTATAAATCTAATTGGGAGCTTGTTGTTGTTAAGTGCCATGAAATTGGTTCCAACTCATAGCAATCCTGTATCGGGTTTCCAAGGCT
>NW_006408545.1:17979532-18011003 GCF_000296735.1 Chrysochloris asiatica
TATGGATTGGAATCAACTCGACGGCACTTGACAACAACAGCTGGTTCCAACTCATAGTGACTTGGTATTGGTTTCCAAGGAGTGGCTGGTGGCTTTGAAGCTCCAAAGGACTCTCCATTGGTCTGATGCTGAGTTTGATTCTTCTCCACCCTGATGAAGTCAGAGGAGGTGAGATGCCACCCTTTTTTCCACAATCAGTATATTAAAATAAATCTGACTTGAATAGAACAGTTATTTTTTTTTACTTATCAGAAAATTTCTTCTGGTACTATATTTTGTTGTTGTTGTTAAGTACCGTGGAGTCAGTTCCGACTCATAGTGACCCTACATAGGGTTTCCGAGGCTGCAAATCTTTATGAGAGCAGAAAGCC
Organism: Chrysochloris asiatica; assembly: GCF_000296735.1. Lineage (NCBI taxonomy): Eukaryota > Metazoa > Chordata > Mammalia > Afrosoricida > Chrysochloridae > Chrysochloris > Chrysochloris asiatica. The sequence continues at coordinate 17,979,904 of NW_006408545.1, forward strand.
TCATCTTTCTCCTGCATAACAGCTGGTAGTTTGGAACTGCTGCCAACCTTGAGGTTAGCAACCCAATTCATAACCACTACACTACCAGAGCTTGTTAAGTGTAACTTTAAATATAGCTTTGATAAAGTGACATATGATATTAGTAACAAGAGAGGAAATTATCCAATAACACTAGTGTAGAATTATTGTGGGAGAGATGAGGTTAGATATCTCACAAAATACACCAAAATAATTATCAAGTAAGTGTTAAAAAAAAAAAAGAAACCAAACCATAAAAATAAAACAGAAGAAAATATAATTGAGGACCTATCTCATCTGATCTCAGGGAGGGGAACACAATAAAGGGAAAAGCAATGATAGAAAAGTCTTTCATATATTTCATACAAAATGTTGAAAATTCTACATGTCAAAATAATAATGGTAATATTAACAGTGCAATTATATTAATATTGTTGCTGCTTCTTATTAAGTGTCGTTAAGTCAGTTCTGACCCATAGTGGCCCTGTACAGGTTTTCCGAGGAGTGGATGGTAAGCTTGAACCACTGACCTGTGGTTCAAACCGACTTTGCTGTCCAGTGCATTAACCCACAGCGCCACACCAGGACTCCTATACTAATATTGTTGTTGTTATGTGCCGTGGAGTCGGTTCCGACTCATTGTGACCCTGTACAGGGTTTCCAAGGCTGTAAATCTTTACGCGAGCAGAAAGCCTCATCTTTCTCCCATGGAACAGCTGGTAGTTTCAAACTGCTGACCTTGCGGTTCGCAGCCCGATTCGTAACCACTATGCTATACTAAAACGCAAAGTCACAGTAAAAACTACATCATCTGTTCTAGACTAAAGGTTAATATTCTGAAAATAAATTCAAGCAAAATAAAATTGATATGAAAGACTAGGCTCCTAACACAAAAATGAAAATATACAACTTTCTAAAAAATACAGAAATGGGAAATGACTATAAAAGAATTCACCCTTACCAGTTAGCAAACAAATACAAATTACATAATCTGCCATTTTCTACCTATAAGCCAGCAAATACTTTTGAAAATGAGCACTCCCATACTCTGCCAATAATGAAATCAATCATTCTGAAAGACAGTTTGTCAATTAAACAAAGAAAATCAAACACTGAAAAATGTGGGCTAATGTGTCAGACTGCAAAGTTGTTTGAAGTACAAGGTCAATGGTTCAAGCTCACCAGCTACTCCTTGGAAACCCTATACAGGGTCGCTATGGGTTGGAATCGATGCGACAGCACTTAACAACAACAATCTAACAAACGTTTCTGGGATTTTTCTAATCAAAGATATGCAAAAACATCTATGCCCAAAGACATCTACTTAGAAAAATATCTGAATATACAATAGTATATTACTAAGTTAAAGCATGAGGCATCTAAATGCTACTAAACTGTTGCATTCCTTCTAATTGATTTTGACTCATTCTGACCCTCTAGCATAGAACAGAACTAGACTGTAAGATTCCCTAGACTGTAAGATTCAGATCTGACTCAATAGCATACAACCACTACCACCACCAATCTTTACAAGAGAGTTCTGACAATGTGTTACAGTTGGTGTTAAATGCTGTCGAGGCGATTCCAACCCATAGCAACCCTGTATAGGGTTTCCAAGGGACAGCTGGTGAGCTTGAACCTTGGAAGGTTATCTCATTATTCTTCATACACTAAAACGCCCTCCCTTGCATCTCTTACAGTGGTGACCATAAAAGAAACTGTTCACTACTTACAGCACGAGTGAAGCCATCTCAACCTAATCTGCTGTAATCACTGTCTTTTTTGTGCAATGAACTTGGAAGTCTGTACCTGGTGAGCAGTCAGCTTTATTATTTTAAATCTCTGTTTGAGGAGGACATGTTTCCTCTCCATGCATACATGTACACATTCATGACATCTACATTCTATACACATATGTACGTATTATGTATCATGTATACACTAGAGAGCTTTTAACTACTACTGATATCCTGGTTTCCTCCTTATAACAAGATTTGAATTCAACAAGCTTTAGCAAGAAAATCCAGGCTTACCAAAATGGGAATGCTATGAAAAAGTGCTTAACAAGGTCTTTAAGGGAAATAGAAAGCTTTTCCTACATCTGAAGAGACTCTCTAGGTGTCTACACATTTCCTCTAGGCATCTTCCAACTGTGCACGTAACCAGTTATAACAGAAACTAAAAGGTGCTTCTTAAAGACAAACCCCAGAGCATGTTAATAAGAAGGAAACCTCAAAACAGTTTTTAAAACTAAGCCTGAATGGAGGCCACATATGTTGCCCATGTAGTCTCAATCTGTTTACACAAACCAAGGAAAAAATTCTTAACAACCTAGTAATCCATTACTGTTACTTAATCAGTAAGTATTTTTCAGCCTACCCCAAGGGTGTGGCATGAAGAGACAGATAGAAGTTTTGGAAAGTTCCTTGTGTGTCTTAAAAAAAAAAAAAAAGTTCTATAAATACGCCTTTATCATGATCATTATATAATATCTATTGTAGTTTAAAAAATTAAGTTATATGCCCAATGGCACCATGCTTCTCAAAATACAGAAGTATATTTTAGCCACATTATTCATAAAATAATTCTTTGCATAATATCCTATTCAATAATTCCTTCTTCAGTTGTGCAGTTTTGTTTATCTTTCCATTTTGTGTACTATTACTTTCTCATGATCATCTTCGAACTTTTCATCTTATCCCTTTTTTAAAAAATCATATGCACATTCATTCTCGGCCTTCTATTACTATTAAAAACACACATCCTTGGCCCGTAAGTGCCACTGATTATTCACATTATAGGAACAATACAATATGAGAGAAGCTGAAGAGGGGAATGTGCCTTCCCATGAGGACAACTCTCAACACTTCACTGTGACACATTCTGCCAAGAGTATACCCAGAGGGATTGGTATTTATAGGTACACTGTAGTTACTAATGATCAAAGACCACAGCAGTTGTGGGATGACCTTAAGAACATCATACAGGAAGAAAGCAGAGGTAATTTTAAAAACAGGAAAGAAAGAAAAGACCAAAATGAATGTCAGAAGAGACTCTGAAATTTGCTCTAGAAAGTAGAGACACTAAAGCATAGGAGAAAATGAAGAAAAAGAACTGACCAAAAAATTTCAAAGAGCAGCTCAAGAAGACAAAGTATTATAATGAAATGTGCAAAGACCTGCAGTTAGAAAACCAAAACAGAAGAACACAGTTAGCATTTCTCAAGCTGAAAGAACTGAAAAGTTTTAAGTCTCAACTTTAAAATTTGAAGGATTCTTTGTTGAAAATATTGAATGATGCAGAAAGCATCAAAAGAAGACAGACGGAATACACAGTCATTGTACCAAAAAGAATTGGTCAATGTTGAATCATTTTAAGAGGTAGAACATGATCAAGAACTGATGATACTAAAGGAAGACATAAAAGTTGCACAAAGCAAGTCTCCAGGAATTGATGGAATACCAGTTGAAATGTTTCAACAAACTGGAAGCCTGAAATTTGGAAGTTGATTGGCCTGAAATCTGGCCAATCAACTGGAAGAGATCCATCATATTTATGCCCATCCCAAAGAAAGATGTCCCAATAGAATGCAGAAATCACTGAACATCAGTAATATCACATATCACAAGTAAAATTTTGCTGAAGGTTATTCAAAAAATGGCTGCAGCAGCACATCAATAGGGATCTGCCAGAAACTGAAGCTGGATTTAGAAGAGGACATGGAATGAAGGCTATCATTGCTGATGGATTTCGCCTGAAAGCAAAGATTATCAGAAGGAAGTTTACTTGTGTTTTTTTGACTATGCAAAACCATTTGACAATGTGAATCATAACAAACTATGAATAGCAATTTGAAGAATAGGTATTCCAGAACACTTAATTGTTCTCATGGGGAAGCTGTACAAAGACCCAGAGGCAGTTGTTCCAACAGAACAAGAGGATAGAGAATGGTTTGAAATCAGGAAAGGTATGCACCAGGGTTGTTGTATCCTTCCACCGTATTTATTCAATCTGTAGGCTGAGCAGATAATCTGAGAAGCTGGATTATATGACAAATGTGGCATCAGGATTGGTGGAAGACTCATTAACAACCTGTGATATGCAGATGACACAAGCTTCCTTGTTGAAAGGAAAGAGGACTTGAAATACTTACTGATGAAGATCAAAGACTACAGATCTTCAGTATGAATTGCACTTCAATGTAAAGAAAATAAAAATCCTCACAATGTAAAGAAAAAACATGATAAACGGAGAAAAGATTGAAGTTGAAAAAGATTTCATTTTATTTGGACCCATAGTCATTGCCCATGGAAGCAGCAGTCATGAAATCAAATGCTGTATTATATTAGGCAAATCTGCTACAAAAGACTCTTTAAAGTGTTAAAGAGCAAAAATGCCACTTTAAAGTGAGCCAGACCCAGAGCCAGGGTAGTTTCAATCACCTCATATGCATGTGAAGTTAAACAATGAATAACGAAGACAGGAGAAGAATCAATGCATTTGAATTATGGCCTTGGTGAAGAATATTGCAAGTACCATGGACTGCCACAAGAACAAACAAATATGTCTTGGAAGAAGTACAGTCAAGTATGTTCCTTAGGAGTAAGGGTGGATGTCTTGTACTTTGGACATGTTGTCAGAAAAGACCCTGAAGACGAACATCATGCTTGGTAAAATGAAAAAGAGGAAAACCCCAACAAGGTGGACTGGAAGCAAAAGTGGGCTCAAAAAGAACAAAATTGTAAGGATGGCACAGAACCAGACACTGTTTCATTCTGTTGTATGTAGGGTCTCGCTGAACCCTTAAACTTTGTTTAGATTAATGATGCTGTGAGACAGTGCACTGGACCACAAGATAGGTTTGAACCACAAGTTTGGCAGTTCAAACTCACCAGCCACACCTCGGAAACCCTATATGGGGTTACTATGAGTCACAACAGATTCAATGGCCCTTAATAAAAACAATATACTTGGATTTTTTAAGGTCTAAAGCATAAATTTAAAGTGTCATGCATAAAGGAGAGTATCTAAACACTCTTTTTTTTTTCCTTAAAAGTTTTATTGTGAATTATGTGATAGTTTACATGGGATAACATTAGTTTTACATTCATTCTATCGTATATCGTCTCATTGACATGGTTACAATCCCCACCCTGCAATCCTTCCCCTGTACCCTCCAGGTCTTCAGCACACAGTCGCTCTCCCTCTCTGGATCTAAAGTCTCCAGCTGCTCCAGCTGCTCCATCGCTCCACGTCATCATCTCTGCCTCCATTTCAAGCATCACTGCTTCTCTGGGTAGGGTCCCGCTCTCTGCTCTTCTCCCTTGATGGTCCTAGGGACCTCTGCTCCTAGACTGAAAAGTTAATCACTCCGCTCCTTGCTATAAAACGTCTACCTTTACCTTTCCAACCCTCACATTCAGTCCTGATAACAATTATTCACTATTGTATCACAAGAGACCCGTCTGTATTTCATTGCATCAGCCCCGCCTAGTCAGACTGAATACTACTCACTGGAGATTCTACCTTCCTCCAGGCCCTCTGGATCTAGGTTCCCTCTTGAAAGCTTGTAAGCCAGTCACTTCTTGCCTTTGTAGCCCCCTGCCCCTCATTTTGGGTAGCCAATGTCCAAGTTGCCCATCCCTGTCTACTCTGTGTGTGGAGGGGATGGGAATGATTCTTGCTGTAAGGACTTGTTCCCTCTTTTGAGCTACTGCTTCCATAGGTGTAGGTCAAGTTCATCAAACTGTATGAGAATACTTTTTTTTTTTTCCTCTTCTTTTTACTTCTGCTTGAGCTCTGATCATCCAGTCATTGAAGCCAGGATAAGTGGGTATTATCTGCAAGTGTGGGTGTTCTTATTCTAAACACTCTTATTACCTGTAGTAGTAGATTCTGATTTTTGGTATGCTGAGAAACACACTGGACATAATTCTCAGTGAATTCAAAGTAAATTATTGAAGCAGCCTATTGGCAAAGAACAAGGCACCAGGAATTCATGGAATAAAAACTGAAATCTTTCAGAAAAGTGAGGCGGCACAGGAGGCACTCACTCATCTCTGCCAAGAAATCTGGAAGACAACTATCTGGCCAACTGATTGGAAGATATCCGTATCTTTGGAATGTGCTCATTCCAAAGAGAGGTGACCCAACGGAATGAGGAACTCATCGGACAATCTCTTTGATATCCCATGGGAGTAAAGTGTTGAAGAGCAAAGATGTCAGCTTGAAGACTAAGGTGTGCCTGACCCAAGCCATGGTATTTTCAAAAACCTCATATGCATGCAAAAGCTGGACAGTGAATAAGGAAGACCGTAGACGAATTGATGCTTTTGAGTTATGGTGTTGGAGGAGAATATTGAAAGTTCCATGGGCTGCCAAAAGAACCAATAGATGCGTTTTGGAAGAAGTGCAGCCAGAGTGCTCCTTAGAGGCCAAAATGGCCAAACTTTGTCCCTCATACTCTGGACATATTGTCAGGAGGGACCAGTCACTGGAAAAGGATATCATGTTTAGTAAGGTGGTGGATCACAGAAAAAGAGGAAGACCCCCAATGAGATGGATTGGCCAAGTGGCAGCATCGATGGACTCAAGCGTGGCAAAAGTAGTGAGGTTGGCCCAGGATCGGGCAGTGTTTCGTTCTGCTGTGCATAAGGTCCTAAGGGTCAATACTGACTCGATGGCACCTAACAACAATGACAAGATCATTATGCATAGATTATATGCTAGTAGGCCAACACACTTAGTCTTACAAATTTTTAATTAGTTTAACTGAGGAAAAAGGGAAACATGGATAACATTAATTAAGCATATTTATTCATTAATTTTACAAATATTTACTTGTTCTAATCAAAGCACTAGGGACTCAGTGATGAGCAAGCTGCTCACAAAGTTCTCAGTCTTATGGCTCAGCCTAGAAGACCTGAAGTTGGAGAACCCAGCTAAGCTGCTCCTGGCCTTCTAAACTACTGAAAGAGTAAGATGGCAAACAAAGGTGTGTGTTATATGCCACTAAATTTGTGGTCATCTGTTATCCAGCATAAAAAAGTAACACATTTGAATTGAAGCACAGCAAGTCAGCAGTTTTGCCTTCTGTGGACCTGGAAAACGCTGAAAGCTGATTCTTTCATGGGTACTTCCAGGACTCTTCAGAAGCTCCCATCACAAGATAGACTTTTTCGGTTCCCTAGGGTACGGGCTGGAGTCCTGGTGTGGCACTGTGAGTTAATGTGCCAGACTGAACAGCAAGCTCAGCAGTTCACGCTTACCAGCTGCTCATCAGAAACCCTATACAGGGTCGCTATGGGTCGGAACGGACTCAACAGCACTAAACAACAACAGGGTGCGGGTTGATGTATTTCTTTATTCCAAGCAGCTTCTTGTAACTCCTCCCTCAGCACCTTGGGAATCTAGTGTTCACCTCCCAGTTCTCACTGCTGGAGTTCCTTCACAGAGGCTTACAGGACAAGACCGAGAGCAGCCCCATGCCAACCCCTTCCTCTCTCAGGCTCAGATCTGGTCATCAGTAAGTGACCAGATCTGGTACTGCATCCTCAGCTTGTCTGGGTCCCTCCACTGGCCGAGTGCCACATCAACCTTCAAGTGCCAGAGTCCCCTTGAAGCCTCCTCTCTCTAGGCCTGAGATGAAGGAGTAGGGGTGAGTGAGAGTCACTACATGGCAACAGTTCACTTCAGCCATTCTCGTCACCAATCTTCTCCTTTCCACACTCAATGAACTTTTTTCTCCTTCACCTGGTTCAAGACTCCTAAGATTCATGATGTTAATCACTGAACACTTTCTTGGCAATTTTTGTACACAGAAATTTGTCCCAACCCTCACTTTGGTAATAGCTATGATATCTACTTTGTTGGAAATTCTGTCGTAATAGAGGCAGAAAGTGCGCAATTTTAACATTGTGTTATCCTTTCCATTCACAAGTCATAAAATAAAGAAATTAATTTAGTGCTAATATTAGTATTTCTTTCTAGTTGGCATTTTAAAAATTAGCAACGTTCCCATTCTTAGAAAACTGTCAAAACTATGAACCCTACTTGAATAAAATAAGGATTCAATATCCTCAAACACCTTTATCTGTGTCCTGCAAGGACAGAGATAAAGAAATATAGGAGACAGAAGCCAAGGAATCAACGCATTTTGCATTTGTTAATAGTGCCCAATTCAAAATACAAAAAGTGTATTCATTCTTTTATAAAAGGAATATATACTGAGCACCTTCTAAGTGACAGACTGTGTTCTATTTAAAGATTTAATTTTGATGTTACTTAGCCAGATGGCTGGGGAAAGTACACATGAAAGAAAAAAATGCACAGCAGAGAAGTTTTAGAAGTATCTGTTAACTCCAAAATTACCTGAAAAAGCATTGCTGTAATATCTAGACAAGGTCTGCATGATATCCTTTGAGTGCTGGGTCCACGGAGCTATCTTTCTGTAGGTTTTCACACGGTGAACAAGCTGAGAACCACCATACTGAAGGGACAAGGTATCCCCATGGTCTTCATAGAGTTCTTCAAATAACCTAAGCACAGGAAAGCTCACATTAAAGAGTTTTATCAAAATTATTGTAACATGATTCACACAGCCCACACTCAAACCACATCATTTACTTTGAGCTCTTCTGAGCCTTTTCTTTTTTTAAGTAGAATCTTCAATATCTTGAAGATAAATGCAAGCTAAAAAGTTTTTATATTTGATCAGAATGTTCCAATGGGCAACAGTCACAGGAAACACTAAAAAGGAAGCCAAGAGCACAAGAAACATGGCCCACCAATGCCAGACCAGGCTGTTTCTAACCTTAAATTAAGAGTACAAGTGGTGCTATAAGATAAACACACTACCTCAAGGTTGGCAGTTCAAACTCACCAGTCACTCCTTGGAAACCCTATACAAGGTCGCTATGGGTTGGAACAACTCGATGGCACTTTAACAACAACAATTTTTCTGTAGGTTGTGAAATCAATTCAACAACTCCCATGACAGAATTGCCTTTGAATAAAATGACATGCTCTTGTCACAGGTAGATAAACCATATTCCTTGGCAGAAACATGGGCATGTTTGCAATTTGTGCTTTTTCAAGTGCTTGTTAAGACTTCCAGTCTGAGTTTCCATTCACTTCAACTCCCTCCTGAGAATTTGCCATTCCACCCTAGATATACTAAGTCTGAACCTACAGTTTAACAAGACAAACTGTACATTCCTGACTCTGTATATGTAGGGTGGAAAGGCAGATTCTCAGGAAGGGTTCAAACTGGAATTAACTGGCTCAAAGCCCAGCTTTCAGCACAGTAAGATCTGTGAATTAGGCCATTTAAAAGCTGATCACTTTCCCAGACCAAGCCTTGGCAATACCCCTAGACAACCAACAACAACTGTCTTTGTATTTTCAAGAAATAGTACCTTATCCAATGGCATGGATACAACAGACAGTGAAGAAACCTTAAGTGTTAAAAATATAGACCCTTTATAAGTCTCAATTTAAATTCAAAACACATGTAGGCATGTTATTTTTTTTAATGCAGTTTGGATTCGCTAAAAAATAACAACATTAGCTTGTCTAACCACTTAGAATTTCTCTCAAGAATATATAGTGTTTCTTGACAACACACACACAAACCAAAAACCATGACAATAGCACACAAATTTCAGCGAGATATATACTACCAAATTATTTGAGTAGTGACTCCTAGCAACATCATTTTCTGAAAAGCTAAATGTAGAAATATAATTCATAAAAGCCTTTCTGATTTACCAGGTTTGCATTCTGCCATTATCAACAAAAAGGCAGAAAATAAGTCTTACCTAACTGCATCTGTATCAAATTGGAGATTAGGTTTGTCAATTAATCCCAAGGAATACAGCTGATAAGCTAAAGCACATTTTCCCACCATAAACTGCGCTGTGTTGGTGCGATCCAAACAGTCCACACAGTTGGTTCGAAGAACACCAGTCTAAAGATAAATGCCATTAAGATTTTTTCATTCATTATATTCAATAACCAACAACTGCTTCCACCCTACTTTAACTTTGACTTAATTAAGAAGTACAAGTAGGTTGTTCCTGAACAAATAAGAATTATTTCATCTTATATAAAGTTAAAGGTCAAAATAATGAACATTTCTTAGATTATAAAAGGTCATATTATATTGGCTGCTCATGTAAAATTGCTGCAAAAGTCTCATGAAACCTTCTAGTCTATATTTGAAATTTCTTAGTTTAACAAGATAAAGTAAGTAGCTAACATTTTCAACATGTACCAATTAATCAACTAGCTGCTTTTTTTTCTGATTTATCTCCTTTACTGTAGAAATGAAATATTCAGTGGTTGAGGTCAAATCATTCTTTTTTTCAGATCATTCTTAAAGCATAATTAATATATGTAGTGAATGTATTGGGCTTGCTTTCCAAAGCCAGTTTAATTAAATTCTTTTTACATTTCTGCTTGTGTTTCTATTTCCATTAATAAGATTTAATATATAGGAAAAAAATCCATGAGCCAATTTATTTCCACTACATAACCTTCTATACGAAGTCCTGCTGTGGCACTGTAGGATAAGCACTGGAATGCTAACCAAAAGGTCAGTGGTTCAAGCTCACCAGCCACTTTTTGGAAACTGCACAGCGTCACTATGAATTGGAACTGCCTCAAAGGCATTGAACAACAACAACCCTTCTATACAAGTTGAACACTAGCAGTAAGACCTCTAAAAATAATTCCTAATTGGTTAATTTTGCATTAAATAATTTTAATTTACCTGTCCATGACTGCTGTCAGAAACATGATTCTATTAATTATTAAGAATACAGATTCTATTAATTATCAAGATAATATTTTCCATACCTGTAGACGACCAGTGGGAATTACACATCCTCCTAGTTCATTCCACCTGTGTGTAAAAATAAATGCTTTACCAACATGTTATTGGTATATTCGATATTCTGCTCCTTTGTGAAGAATTCTTTGTGATCAGAGTAATATGAGCTGAATGCACCTGAAGAAATCATTTGATTCTTCTTCTTGTTGCTTCCGATTGAGTCAATTCCAACTCCTGGTGACCCATAGGTGCAGGATAGAACCGTGCTCATACGGGGATCTCTAAGAATCACCTGGAGATCTTGTTAAACTGTAGACTCTGATTCAATATATCTAGGGTGGAGACGCAAATTCTCAGCAGGGATTCAAACCGGAATGAATCCATATGAAGCCCTGGATCCAAAGGGTTTTCAAGGCTGTGATCTTGTGGTCAGACCTACCTTCTGAATCGCTTCTGGGTGGATTCAAATGATTAACCTTTTGCCTAGGAGGTCTGCACCACCCAGGGACTCCTTGTGATTCTGCTGACTTTCATTATTTCTGGTGAATAAACATGGTAATAATCATGATGGAAAGCGATCCCTGACTTCATAGAAAGCCTGGGAGAGGAGGAGCCTAATGTGCTCCAGTGCCTCGCACCCTGGCATTGCTTCATCGATGTTCAACCAAAACTGCTCTTGCTTCAGTTTACACTCAGTTCCTGCTTGGTCTACAGATATGAATCATAACTGCTGAGCATCTCCCTCATAAAATCTTCCACCCTCAGGCTTTTCCTCAACAATGGAATTTTCTACCACCTCCAGCTTTTCTACATGGGGTCATCACTACTTTCCTTCACTTGCTTTGTACAGATTCCCTTTTAGGAGAACTACTCATTTTCTCCACATGTTAATGAACACATGGGAATGTATTTTGTAAGTTATTAAGTGCTATATAATGTTCTTTAAATTATTAAAAATAAGAAGACCGAAAATTCAAATGATAACAAATGCAAACTATAACAGAAGAATTATTTTCCAAGTTCTCATACATACACTAACCAAGTTTTCACTATTGCCGTTCATTATGTTAAGTGAATATAAAATGCTAGAAATCGATGATATTGTTTTCTTAAAAGATAAAAAAAAAACAAATCCTTGACCTGATGAAGGGCACATCAAATGATGTATTGCATCAGGCAAATATGCTGCAAAAGACCTCCTGAAAGTATCCAAAAGCAAAGATGTCACTTCAAGGACTAAGGTGGGTATCTTAGCTACCTAGAACTGCTATAACAGAAATACCACAAGTGGATGGATTTAACAACAAGAAATGTATTCTCTCTCAGTTTGGTGGTGGTTCTGACTCATAGCAACCCTGCATCAGGTTTCCAAGACTATAAATCTTAACGGGAGCAGAAAGCCTCACCTTTCTGTTGCAGAATTGCCAGTAGTTTCGAACTGCTGACTGTGAGATTAGCACCCCAACTCGTAACCACTACACTACCAGAGTTCCTTCTCTCTCAGTTTGTTGTTAGGTGCCATCGATTTGGTACCGACTCATAGCAACCTTATGCACAGCAGAACGAAACACTGCCCGATCCTGGACCAACCTCACTATCATTGCTACACTTGAGCCCATTGATGCTGCCACTTTGCCAATCCATCTCGCTGGGGGTCTTCCTCTTTTTCTCTGACCTTCCACCCTACCAAACATGATAGCCTTCTCCAGCAACTGGTCCCTCCTGACAATATGTCTGAAGTATGAGAGACAAAGTTTGGCCATCTTGGCCTCACAGGAGCACAGGTAGTGTACTGGTTATGAATCGAGCTGCTAATCCCACGGTCAGCAGTTTGAAACTACCAGCTGTTCCGCAGGAGAAAGATGAGGCTTTCTGCTCCCGTAAAGATTTACAGCCTTGGAAACCCTGTACAGGGTTGCTATGAGTCAGAACCGACTCCACAGCACATAACAACAACAACTCTCTCAGTTTAGGAGGCTAGAAATCCAAATTCAGAGTGCTGGCTCGAGGGGAAGGCTTCGTTGTCACCTTTCAGCATCTGCAGGTCAACATTACTTGGAGGAGATCTCCATGTATCTTGGCATCAATCGTTCCCTGGATCTAGGAGCTTCACAGTGTTCCTTCACAGACGTCCAAAGGACTCATTCCACGCCTGGCTCTTCTTGGTGCTACTGGGTCCCTGTTTCTCTGCTCACTACTCTCTCCTTTTATATCTCAAAAGAGATTAACTCAAAATACGGTTTAATCTTACAGATTACATCTAGTCTTATTAACATCATAGAAGGGATGACTTGCAATACAAAGGATAATTAATTATATCAGATCAGAGCTGATCACATCAGATCACATCATGGGCTTACTGTACCTTATTAAATCTCATCATGGAAATGATAAACTACATTTTAACTGCTAATCCACTGAGAAATCCTGGCCCAGTCAAATTGAATATAAAACGTTGGAAATAGATGTGCACAAAATCTTAATTATCACAGTATGCCTGGCCCAAGCCGTGGTATTTTCAATTGCTTCATCTGTATGGAAAAGCTAGACAATAAATAAGGAACACCCAAGAAGAACGGATACCTCTGAATTTTGGTATCAGCAAAGATATTGAACATACCGCAGAAAGCAAGAATAACAAACAAATCTGTGTTGGAAGAAGTGTGTTCCTTAGAATTGAAGATGGTGAGACTTCATCTCATGCACTTTAGCTCTATTACCAGGAGGGACCAGTCCCTGGAGAAGGATCATGCTCAGTAAAGCAAAGTCTCGTGAAAAAGAGGAAGAACCTCAACAAGATGGATTGAGAAAGAGGCTGCAACAATGGGTTCAGACACAGCAATGACTGTGAGGCTGGCGCAGAATCAGGCAGCGTTTCATTCTGTGGTACATACGCCATGAGTAGGAACTAACTGACCGCTCCTAGCAACCACTGTATGCCAATGACAAACACTATTTTCATCTAAAATGTTAGTAAGGAGTCAATAAGGGCAAAATTCCTTGTTCCTATTTAATACCAGAGTCCTAGTGTTGCGCTGCAGGTTAATGCGCTGGACTGAAAGGTCAGTTTGAACTGTAAGGTCAACGGTTCAAGCTCACCAGCCACTCCTCGGAAACCCTATACAGGGTCGTTACGAGTCAGAACCCACTCAACGGTGCTTAACAACAATTTAATACTGGAAAATAGAATTCATTGTAGAAAATTTTACTTTACAGAAATATTTTTTGTCATGTTCAAACTCCCATGGCTTCCATCTCAAAGTAGATATCCACCAAAGCAATTTCCTTGTACCCAGTAAACATTCATTTACAAAATCAGATGAACAGTTCCCCCACCAAGGGATTCAATTAAATTCTCTTTTAAGTACTACATACTGTTCATAGTGACAATATTTTTTTTCCTAAAAAGAAAAATTCTTAATTTATATTAATTTTTGAAAAAAAATACAAACACCATACATACTTTTCATCTGGTCTCAAAATGCTACAGTAAGAATCCGGGCGGTTTACAAAGAAACCTGTTTTCTTCACCACACTTTCAGCAATCACATTCAGCCGATCAAGAACATTACACAGCTTGCTGACGAGAGAAAAATGAGAAACATGAGGAGAAAACAGGTTTTAATATACACTTATTGTTCCATCCAAGCAAAATGAAGTCTACAGAGACAAGATGCAGGGATTGAGTTTTTTAAATCCCCTGCTGGCATTTAACAGCAACATTATAATAACTGAACTCCACAATACAATGTTTAATCAATCACCACCCAACAGTTGATATAAAAGAGGCATGGAGGATTGTTTAACTTAATACTGGAACCTTTGATCTTGTTACATTTCATGCCTGCAATTGCTTTTTCCAAAGCTTTTCTCTCTTCCAGAGAGTTCTGCCAGTAAAGACAATACAATACACATGCCTAAGATTCCTAAGTGAAAAGAGTAAACTGCACATTGAATGAGAAAACAAATGTAAGAATAAAATAACATGAATGACACCAACCAATAAATAATTAAGCTTAAACTCCAGGAAAGTGTGTATGGGTTTGTGTGTGTACAGGTATCTAACTATATAAAATGATTTGTAAAAAAAGTACGGTCAATGTAGTAGTATTTTTAAAGATGAAGACCTCAACATCAACCTAGTGCTTGTATGATGCATATGAAGTAACTGAGTAAAAAGACAAAGCAAGGTTGATGTAAGAAAGTTTCTTGGAAGAGGTGAGTTGGGAATCAGATCCTGAAAGGTAAAAGCAATATGGAAAATCAGGGAGGTCAAATGGCGGAAGCAAAGGCTCAGGGACAGAGCCTTGGCTGCTACATTTGGAGTAAACTATGAAGATTAGTGGGGTTTTTTTTTTTTTTCTGGAACAGAACAACCTTAGAATAAAGGAAAATTTATTACATTCTGGAGGCAACTGGGTGATGATGCCCTAGCACTACACTAAGGAGTTCAGATTTACTATAAATAGCCCAGAATTACTGCAGCCCTCATCCACAAGAAGAATGAAAGACTCTGCAAGTAGCATCTGAGAAAGTGATTAAACAGTGAGAAAGAAACAGGAAAAAGGGAAAGCAAGTCCTCTAAGGGATGAACAACAGCGGTATTGTTCTGAAAGGACTAGATACTTCAAGCAGAATCGGCAAATGATGTACGTGATGGCAAATGATGTACGTGACGGTAAATGATACAGGCAAACGGAGAGTTCAGCCAGTGCATTGCAACATTCAAACTACGAGCCAGCAGCAAAACAGCTCCTCAGCGGGTTCATGAAGGAAATTAAAACAGTAACATTTACTTACAGGAGATAAGCTCCCTGCTATTTTTCATTATAAGAAAAGGAAAATATCATAACCAGACATATGATTGTCTATTCACCTTTTGGTGTACTTGGCCATATCCCAAGGAATATAAACAATAGTGTGCTCAGGAGGCAAAAACTGGTTGAGGTAAGTCACAGCAGCTACGAGTTCTTCACTCAAAATTCTTTCATGTTTTCTTTTTTCTCGTTCCTTGGTTAAAAAAAATAACAATAAATCAACATTTTGAGCGTCCTAATGACTTTAGTCCTGGTATGGCGCAGTAAGATAAGCACTGGACTGCTAACCGAAAGACTGGTGGTTCAAACCCACAGCCACTCCTTGGAAACCCTATAGAGGGTTGCTGTGAGTCCAAACCAGCTTGACGGTACTTAACAACAATGATCTTAAATTAGAAAAATAGATTAAATATTTTTAATTTTTCAGCGAGAATAAAACAGCAAACCAAATCTTATATATACTGAAATGAAACCTACAGACTAAGATTAACATAATATAAATGCCAAGAAATGAATACTGCTTTGAATTGAAGTAAACAAAGAATGAGCTTTAAAGACTTAGGGATATGGGTGGGGTTTCTCCTCCATCTCCTCCTAGCAGCCTGAAGAGGCCCACCTCACCCTACACAGTCCTGCCCACAGGACCAGAAGGGAACCCCTACTCCAGCCAAATGAAGACCAAACAAGCTGACTAGGTCTCGGTGGGTAACCCCTAAACTAGCAGGGTAGATAACACGGTCATAGTTTTTAAATGTGAATCTCTCAAAAACCCTGTGCAGTAATCCAGGCAGGGACTTTTCTCTTTTACACTGTAGTTCAAGGAATCGGAAATTGCGAGGTGTTTATAGAAGTAAACCTTACATTTTGCCTCATTCAAGAAGGGCTAGTGATTATAGTACAAGCTCAGAGAATGGAGTGCTGGCTGTGCCACGTGACCTGGGGCAAGACTTGAACCCGCCTGTTGTTAGCTGCAGAGTCAGTAGTCCCAGATTCTCAGCAACCCATATGCAATGAGATCTGGTCACTATGATCCATGGGGTTTTAACTGGCTGATGTGGGGGAAGTAGATCCCCAGACCTTTTTTCCTGGTCTGCTAGCTCTGTTGACACCTGTTCCGCATCCTAGCAGCACACAAGCCTCCAAGGACAAGATGGTGGTAGCTGCGCAGGAGGTTCATTGGCCAGAAATCAAACCTGACCTCCCCCATGAAAGAAGAGCTTGTTCCCACAGAACCATCAATGCCTCCTTAGCTTTCATTTGTTTTATTTATAAACTGGAAAAACAATAGTATCTCCTTTACAGCATTAATGTATAGTGTTAGACCCAAAGGTCAGTTTGAACCTCAACATCGGTAGTTCAACCCCACCAGTCACTCCTTGGAAACCCTATACAGGGTTGCTATGGGTCAGAACCGACTCAACGGCACTTAACAACAACAAAAACATATGGGATAAAACATAAGTTTTTATCATAGCAAATGGCACATAGTAAAATTTCAATAAAAATTAGCTTTTTTAAAATTATTACCCTGATAAGGCTTTCACTTACAAACAAACAATTTAGCAATATGATGCTGCAAAGCTGTTAAGGCATAATTGCTGGCATCAGAATACATCTATGCTGTTGTCAATTACAGTGATTACTTTTCAGTGGACAGAATTTAATTAGATAATGATTGTAAAAACCAAAAAAAGTTCAAGCTCACCAGCGGCTCCTCAGAAACCCTATACAGGGTCGCTATGGGTCGGAACCGACTCAACAGCACTTAACAACAACAAATTTATACAACTGAATAAATCAAACAGATTTAGAGCTGATTAAGAACTGCAAAGTGGCAGCATCAATGGGCTCAAGCATGGCAACAACTGAGATGTGGGCCCAGGACCGGGCAGTGTTTCATTCTGTTGTGCATAGGGTCACTATGAGTTAGTACCGACTCAATGGCACCTAACAACAACAAGAAGAACTGTTAAAACTATTTAGGATGAAAATATTTTAAGCTTATTTGTAATTCTGAGGAAATTAAATTATATAGCTGGGATTTTTCTCAAAAGCACTTTAAATCAACTGATGGAGTTGGTGGTAGACTCAAACTGCTGAATCTCCGAGGCACTCCAGGAGGGAAATGAGGCTTTCTGCTCCAGTAAAGGTTTACAGCCTCAGAAACCCTATACCGGGTCTCTATGAGTCGGAACTGACTCGACGCACACCACCACCACCACCACCATCTGGGACCATAAACAAAGTGGGTTCTTTACATAGGATGACCAAATCTTGATTAGTCTTGTCTTTCCCACTCATAAATGTCAGATCTGATATAAGTATGTCAAAAAAAATTATGTTACGAATAGCTTTTCTTTTTCTTGTTGACTTAAAGGAGCTTAGTGGATTACGCATTGGGCCGTAACCATAGCTTTTCAACCATACCAAAAGGCCTCCATCAACATATGAACAAGATCCACTTATTAGATCTCGACTTACACCTTGTGATACTTTGGCATCTAATGTTTTAACAGTCATTTATTTCTATACAGACAATATCTTACTTTCTATATATTTGCTTAAAAAGTGCTCATGAGTGTTTCTAATATTAAAGTTTCCCCATTTTAATTTTTCAATTACGTCCAATATAGCTATTGTTCATGAATAATCTAAGGCTATAGGTTAGGCAGCTATTACCTAACATTATTGTGAGTTGGCAAGGAGAGATAGGTGAATATGAAACTTATGAATTAATGTGAATAAAAGGCTAGAACATGGTGTATTAACTAACTGAGAAATATATTATACAAAGTCAATTCTTGGTAGGAAACAATTATATAAACCAAAGAACAAAAAGGAGAAAAACAGGAGCAGATCGACTCTTTGGCCTCCCCACTGACACTTTCAGGTCATGATCCTCCATACTCTTGATCACACACACACAGCCTGACTACACTCACACCACACATACACCTTGATCATTGAAGCCCATGTGGTTAGTTATAAAGCTTGCCAGCTGACAAGTGGAAGTCTGAATCAATCCAGAGATGTCTCAAAAGAAAGACCTGGTGATTTATTTCTGAAAGATCACAACCATTGAAAAACCTATGGAGGCCAGATCTATTCTGAAAAACATGGGGTTGCCAAGAGTCAGCATCGACTCAATACTGTTTTGTTGTGGGGTTTTATTTTTGTTGTTGTTGCTGTTTTAATTTGGTTTGTCAGATGCAATTTAGCCTTGTCCCACTCCTTTAGTTCTGTGTTAAGGTCAGGATAATTCTTTGAAAATGTAAATTTAATCATGATCCTCTCAACAGTGTAAAATTCTTTCAGAGCTATCAAGTACTAGGAGGATAAAGGTCCAACATTTAACATAGCCCACAAGGCTGTGCGTGGCTTGGTCATAACACTCTCTTCAGCTTCATCTCACAACAGGCTCTCTTGCCCTCACTCTGGCCTTTCTCTGTTCCTCAAATCCTACTGTCTCAATGCCTTCGTACATACTGCTCTCTCCAAGGTGAAGACTATTCCTTTTCTGCTTGGCCTGTGAACAAACACCTCTTCTCTCAGGTTACAGATGATTCATCATTTCCACAGGGAGAACTTTTCTGCCATTATTATAAGCACCTGCCTCGGTCCCTCTGCATTTACTTCACCATCTCCTCCATTGGACTGTTAGAAGGCAAGAAACTGTTCTGCTATGGTTTGGTACAAAGGAAACTCTCAAAACTACTCCTGAAATGACTGACTAACAGGATACAGGAATCCTGGTGTGGCACTGTAGGATAAGATCTAGACTGCTAACCCACCAACCACTCTTCCAAAACCCTACACAAGGTCTCTATCTATGAGTCAGAATCAACTCATCGGCACTTAACAACAACAAATGGATACAGAGTTCCTTGGTCTTTAATTATGATGTTGTTGTTGTTCAGTGCCATCGAGTTGATTCTGACCCATAGCAACCCTGTATAGAGTTTCCAAGGAGCAGCTGGTGAGCATAATGAGTTATATTTATTAACCAACCTCACACTACTGGGCTGTTGGCCACCACCACAATCATAACATAGTAAAGCCCTTGCATTTTATACACTCAGGGTCTTCTTGATTGCTGACAGATTCTTTCATTTGCTCATAACAGAAGCAGATGAAATTTACTGTCTGCTTTCCCAGCCCTCCACCCTAAGCCTTTGGACTGTATGCTTCCTCATTCTCACAAGATATGCTCAGTGCACATTGGCAAGGAAGCAGAGAACTATGAGGCTAATGCTACCACCCTGTGTGGGCTGCTCACATGCCCACATCATTCTAGAACCACAACAGTATCCCACTTTCTGACTCTAGTTGACTGATCCTATTACTATGTACTGATTTCCCCAGAAAGAGTGCAAGCTATACTCAGGCTAGGGTATGTCAACTCGATCTCCATACTTCCTTCTTCAAGTTGCTCTGGAAATGACAGCAACAATTCTATCTGTACCTAGTCCACATACAGCCATCAAGAGCCCGACATACTGCATTACTTTCTTCCATTAGAAACCTACCACTGATCCTTCCTAGGTACACAGGCAAACCCATATGACAGAATAACTGTCTCAGAGAGTTTTCTTGGCTCCAATCTTTATAGGAGCAGATCACCAGATCTTCCTCTCAAGGAGCCCTGTTAACCTTTCAGTTGCCTACACTGTACTCACAACCATATACAGACTTGACATATGATATAAAAAAGAAAAGGTAAAAAGAAAAAGTTGCTCAGTGTGTTTGAATTTCAAAATCAAAGTACATCATACCTTCACTAAGTTCAAGATGATGATGGGAGAGCCAAACCTCTGAAGCATCTGGTCAAAGTGAAGGGCAGCCACATGTGCAAACGGATCTGCCTGGTCCACTGAAGGCGAACAAAGGATGAATAAATAACAGGATGCAAATTAGAAAGCAGGAACAAAAGTTGTGTAGGGGTGTTTGATGTTTAAAGAAATATAATTCAATCGATCTTCAAACCGTTTCATTTCCCAAATGCTTCTCAAGGGGAACATCAAACATTCATTCATCGTGTCTTATTGAATCTGAATGATTCTTATATTTCTGAAGTGAAATACAAATAATTGAGTCACAGTCAAAATTCAAGAAAAATTTAACACTACTGCATAAAAACAAAAAGAAGTTCTTCTAAATTATCTATCTTCCAATACAAAAAACACAGTGAGACCTAATAACTTATGTGATATGTCTGTGAAAATCATTCATTATCTTTAAATATGGGTAAAGAAGGATTACGGTTACAAAGATGGTTCCACATACAAGTAATAGGAGGTTTTGGCATCATGGTTGAAATGTCCTGTGACCAGCACAAGGGAACTGATCCTCTAACTTGTACGTACGAAGAGTAACTTCCTGCAGTAAAAGACATCACCGAAGCATCACAGACCATTTGTTCAGTCTCTACTTCATTTGCAACATCACCCTGAAATGAAATATGCATTTAAAGTGATTATTTTATGTTTTTAGAATTTTTAATGTAAAAAAATTTCAAGTATACACTGAAGCTATAATTTTTACCATTACACTATTTCTTTTAAATGTTGATCAACATTCAATGTGTACATAAGTAAAACAAAATTTAAATGCAATAAAGGAACGTAATTAAAAATAGTAGAGCATGGACTAGCTAATCATACACGTGGCATTATTTGTATAAGTAATTCCAGAGAACAGCTTCAGTGGTTGCTTTAAATGGTGAGGGAGAGAAACACATGAATACAAACACAGGAGATTATATATAGGAGGATAGGAAGGCCAACAGAACATCAAGAGTCAATTCTGAAAACCAAGGAGAAATTAAAGAACAAAAACATAAAGCTCAAATAATGTTTAATGGACATTAAAAACAAAGTGGGGGGAGAGAGGAGCTTGAAGTGGCTTTATTAATTTCAGAGTTATTAGTAGCCTTTTTGTTTGATTATCTTCAGAATATATAGCTGCCAAATTGTAACCTTTTCTTAAAATACCCGTTTCATTGTTGGTATGCTGTTTAGAACAATTTTGCTGTTTCAAAACCCAATGCCTCACTCAGTCTGTCTACTCACACACTACATGAGCTTGCAACTAGAGTTGGAGGCCTCAAAGGAGATTATGTGATGTGGCAAGGTTGACAGATTTGGGGGATCTATGAAAATAATACACATGAAAATTACACATAAGAAAAAAGTCATAAATGCTTACAAGAAAAGCACACTCATGGAGAAAGGCACACACAGAGAAATGCCTGTGCAGAAAAATGCCCACATGCATGGAATAATATGCACATAAAAAATTCTCATATTCACAATATTATACAGTAATAAATTCTAACCTGAACCCAAACGTCAACCCAACCTTTCACATTAAAAAAATTTTATGTGCATATTTTCTGCATGGGCATTTTTCCATGTGTGTTATTTTCCATGTGAGCATTTTTTTTAAGTACACCTTTCATGTGTGCCTTTATGACAGTGGTGTATTTTGTGTAGGTTTTGGGCATTTTTCTGATTAGGGTTGTTGGCATTCTTTAGGAGTGAGTGGAATGAACCAAGATCAAGGTGGGGGTAGAGGGCACAGGACTTCCAATGCCTTGCTCTACTTAACCTTCCTACCAAGGATGTGCTCCCCAGGGCTTGGGACTGGAGGAGGACGTGCTTCCAGCGATTGTTGTCCTCCCTCCACTTATTCTTCAGGTAGAGGTGGTTTGCTATTTCCATCTCCACATTTAAAATGTACTCTGTTTTTCCATAGATTACAGAAACTGTTCATCCTCCAAATCATTAGATATTTCATAACTCCCTGCAGCACTATAAAACTCTCAGATAGCTGACTTTTCAGAACATCTGTATATTAGTCATATTTCTCACAAGTCTCAGATAGTAATTATTCTCTTGATAATATCCCAAATTAAGAAATTCCACTTCTTAAAATTTCACTTGGTTTCATCTATGTCAGCAAAGTTGTTAAGGAATAAAACAGCACGAGTGCTGACTTACAGCTTACCTCACAGTTTGCGCCTCTCTTTAGAAAACGGGTTCCAGCAAATTTACTGGATCTTCTAGCTATTAGAGTGACGTACACTGGCCGTCCGTAGATCAACAGCTCTTAGAAATCAAGTTAAAGTCGTTTAGCATTCATGACAGTTGTTGTTGTTAAGTGCCATCGAGTCGGTTCTGACCCGTTCATATGAGACCAGTAAGTGCATATTGAGATACGTCTTGTCCCACAGGTTAAAAAACAACGGAAAGCTCCACCCAAGAATGGATCAGCACTGGATCTAGCTGTTCTTCAGAACTGTACAGGTAGAAGGGCAGAAAGCAACCCTGCCTAAAGAATGGTTTCTATGAATTCCAGAAGAAATTGTAACCAGGATAGTAAGGTAACTAGCCTAGGAAAAACCTACTACTTCCTTCTAGCCAAGTAAAAAGAGCTGAAGAGTTTCCACTAATCCTTTCATAGACTTCAGATATCATGAAACTCTCAAAAAAAAGAAAATGTGTATCACGTAATGGAATGTTTACATTATAAAGCAATACACAATTTTGAGGAAATGTTGTTCTGAGGTACTGTTAAATCAGTTTTGACTTACACTGACCTATGTTTGTTTTGAAAGAAGTGCAGCCAGAGTGCTCCTTAGAGGCCAAGATGGCCAAACTTCATCTCTCATACTTTGGACATATTGTCAGGAGGGACCAGTCACTGGAGAAGGACATCATGTTTGGTAAGGTCAGACAAGAAGAGGAAGACCCCAACAAGATGGACTGGCTAAGTGGCAGCATCGATGGACTCAAGCGTGGCAATAGTAGTGAGGTTGGCCCAGGACCGGGCAGTGTTTCCTTCTGTTGTGCATAAGATCGCTATGGGTCGGTACCGACTTGATGGCACCTAACAACAACAACAAGAACCTGTACAACAAAATGAAACACTACCTAGTCTGCACATCCTCATAGTCACTGCTATGTCTCAGCCACTGTGTCAATCCATCTTATTGAGGGTCTTCCTCCTTTTCACTGGCCTTTACCAAGCATGATGTCCTTCTCCAGAGTCTGGTCCATCCTGACAACATGTCCCAAGTATGTGAGACGGTCTCACCATCCTCACTTCCAACAAGTATTGTGGCTGTACTTCTTCCATGACATTTATTCCTTCTTCTGGCAGTCCATGGTATAGCCAATATTCTGTGTCAAGGCCATAATTTAAAGGCAGCAATTCTTCTCCAGTCTTCCTTATTGTCAAGCTTTCGCACACATATGAAGTGACTGAAAATATCATGGCCTGAGTCAGGTGCACCTTGGTCCTCAAAGTGACATCTTTACTTTTTAACTTTAAAATGTTTAACACTTTAAAAAGGTATTTTATAGCACTAATAATCCACAACTTGTACTGTAAATAAGAATTCATGGTAACACAGTGAATTAGGCATCAGGCTGCTAACCAAAATGTCAGTGGTAACAAACCTGCAAGTTGCTCTGTGGGAGAAAGATGAACCAGTTTGCTACTACACAGGTTACAAGAGCTCTAATTGATCCCGCAGGATTGTTATGAGTCAGAAGTAAGAGCAGTGTTGGTGGCGTGGAGTCAGTTCCGGCTCTGAAAAAAGACAGAAATCTTCAGCAAAATCATACTTAAGAAACCCTAACAAGAGCAAGAATAATGCACCACAATGATGTTGTTTATGCTGGGAATGCACAAGTATTTTGATATTTGGAAATAGATCAATAGCATTAGGAAATAATTAAATAAAACAGCAGTTCAGTATCAAAAAAAAAAAGGTATTTTAAAGCAAATTTGCCCAATATAATATGTCGTTTGATTTCTTGACTGCTTCTTCTACAGGCAATGATTGCAGATCCAATGAAATGAAATCCTTAACAATGTCAATCTTTTCTCTATTTATCATGATATTGTTGGTTAATCCACTTGTGAGAATCTTTCTTGTCTTTACATTGAGGCATCATCCATATCAAACACAGCAGTACTTGATCTTCATCAGAAAGTCCAAATTACAAAAGCTGAACAGAGTGAATTACTGTGATGTTGTTGGTTAATACAGTTGTGAGACTCTTTCTTGTCTTTACATTGAGGCATCATCCATATTGAAGACAGCAGTACTTGATCTTCATCAGAAAGTCCAAATTACAAAAACTGAACAGAGTGAATGACTGTGAACTGCCTGACCAATAGGCAGCTTTTTAACTCTCTGAGGTGCAGTGTCATCTTTTGTAAAAGGAAGTAAGCAGTAATAAAGTAACACTTTATTAGGTAGTTGTTGTTATTGTTGTTGTTAGGTACCATCGAATCGATATCAACTCGTTGCGACCCTATGCACAGCAGAATGAAACACTGCCTGGTCCTGGGCCAATCTCACAATTGTTGCTACATTTGAGCCCACTGATGCTTACACTGTGCCAATCCATCTCACTGGGGGTCTTCCTCTTTTTCTCCAGCCCTTCACTTTACCAAATATGATATATTCCAGTGACTAGTCCCTCCTAACAATATGTCCAAAGTATGAGAGACGAAGTTTGGTCTTCCTGGCCTCCAAGGAGCACTCTGGCTGTACTTCCAACACAGATCTGTTTGTTCTTTTGGCAGTCCATGGTACTTTCAATATTTTTTCCAACACCATAACTCAAAAGCATCAATTCTTTTTTACAGTCTTCCTTACTCACTGTCCAGCTTTCACATGCATTATGAGGTTATGGAAAATACCATGGCTAAGGTTAGGCACACATTAGTCCTCAAATTGACATATTTGCTTTTCAACACTTTAAAGAGGTCTTGTGCAGCAGCTGTGCCTAATACATCGTTTAATTTCTTGGCTGCTGCTTCCATGAATGTTGATGGTTGATCCAAGAAGAATGAAGTCCTTGACAATTTCAATCTTTTCTCCATTAATAAGAATACTCTTTATTGGTCCAGTAGTGAGGATTTTTGTTTTTTTACATTGAGATGCAACCCATATTGTTGTCTTCGATCTTCGTAAGTATTTTAAATCCTCTTCACTTTCAGCAAGCAAGGTTGTATCATCTGCATATCGCAGGTTGTTAATGAGTCTTCCTTCAATCTTGATGCCACATTTTTCTTCATATAATCCAGCTTCTCAGATTATTTGTTCAGCATACAGATTAAGTATGGTAAAAGAATACAACCCTAGCACACACCTTTCTTAATTTTAAGCCATTCGGTGTTCACTTGTTCTGTTCAAACAACTGCTTCTTAGTCCACATATAAGTTCCTCATGAGCACAATTAAGTGTTCCAGAATACTAATATTTTGCAATGTTGTCCATAGCTTGTCATGATCCACACAATTGAAGGCCTTTGTGTAGTCAATAAAGCACAGGTAAACAGCTTTCTGCAATTCTCTGCTTTCAGCCAAGATTCATCTGACATTAGCAATGATACCCTTGTTCCACATCCTCTTCTGAATCTGGCTTGATCCTCTGGAAGTTCTCTGTCAATGTATGCTTGCAGCCATTTCTGTATTACCTTTAGTAAAATTTTACTCGCATGGGACATCAAAGAGATTGTAGAATGATTTCTGCATTCCATTGGGTCACCTCTCTTTGGAATGAGCACATACGGGTATCTTCCAGTCAGTTCATTAGGTCTTCAATATTTCTTGGCATAGATGAGTGAGTTCCTCCAGTGCCGCATCCATTTGTTGAAAGATTTCAATTTGTATTCCACCAAGTCCTGGTGCCTTGTTCTTTGCCAATGCCTTCAATGCACCCTGGACTTCTTCATTCAGGATCACTGGCTCTTGATCACATGGTACCTCTTGAAATGAATGAACAGTGACCATTTCTTTTTGGTACAGTGACTCTGTGTATCCCATCTTCTTTTGATGCTTTCTGCATCATTCAATAATTTGTTCATTTGTTGTTTTTGTTGTTAAGTGCCATCGAATCAGTTTCAACCCACAGTGACCCTATATAGGGTTTCCAAGGAGCAGCTGGTGAGCTTGAACTGCCAACCTTGTAGCTCAAGCCGATTTTGCAATCCATTTCATTAACCCACAATATCACACCAGTACTCCACATATACATCAGACACTAAAGAATCCTTTAATACTGCAAGCCGAGGTTTGAATTTTTTCTTAGGTTCCCTCAGCTTCAGAAATGCTGAGCGTGTTCTTCCCTTTTGATTTTCTAACTCCAGGTCTTTGCACATTTCGTTATATTTGACTTTGTCTTCTTCAGCTGACCTTTGAAATGATCTGTTCAGCTCTTGTACCTCCTCACTTCTTCCACTTGCTTTAGCATCTCCACTATGGACAGCAAGTTTTAGAGTCTCTTCTGACATCCATTTTGGTCTTTTCCTTCTTTCTTGTAATCTTAATGACCTTTAGCTTTCTTCCTGTATGTTCTTGATGTCATCCCACAAACCTTCTGGTCTTTAGTCTTTACTGTCTAATGCATCAAATCTGTTCTTCAGATGATCTCTAAATTCAGATGGGATATATTCAAGGTCATACTTTGGTTCTCAAGTGGACGTATTTTAATTTTTTCAGCTTCAGTATGAGTTTGCATACAAGCAACTGATGGTTTGTTCCACAGTCTGCCCCGGCCTTGTTTTCACTTATGTTATGGAGTTTTTCCATTGTGTCTTTCCCCTATCGGTTACAGGGGTCTTATCTGTTTATGTGCCTTTTATGCTGTCTAAAGAAGGTATTTGAAATAAACAAACCATTGGTTTTGCAGAATCCTATCATGTATTCTCCAGCATCGTTTCTATCACCAAGGCCATATTTTCCAATCACTGATCCTTCCTCTTTGTTTCCAACCTTTGCATTCCAATCACCAGTAATTATCAATACATCTTGATTACATGTTTGATCAATTTCAAACTGAGGACATTGGTAGAATTCTTCAATTTCATCATCACTGGCTTTAGTGGTTGATGGTGGAGAGGACTAAACGAAATAAGGTGTGTAAAACTCCTAATGCTGGCTGTGGTAAATGTTCACTAAATAGCAATTATTTTTATCATCATACAGACTTCCAGAATTCATTAGATGCTTAATAACAAGGAAACCAGATCCATTATTTAGACTAATGAGTTTTTAAAATGATAATCCATGATGCTGTTCACTATTGTAAAAAATAAACATTTATTGTGCTTAAGATATGCCAGGCCTTTGAACTAGCTCTGGAACAATAAAACCGCTTACAATGACCTTTTAGGAACTGTCTTTAGAAATTGTAGCACATTATCTTTTGCATCCTTGGTGGTAAAAACTTGTGTTCTTCCCACGTACGTAGCTTTTACTTTTGGAAACAGATAAAAAGTAATTGAGGGTCCAGCTCATCATCATTCAGTGACTGATGAAGCAGATGATTCAACTCCCAGTGGTTGAAGATGATTATGAAGTAATGAGCCTGACTTCAAGTGTAGCACATAATCTCACTCGTCTCCTCGTCAAGCTGTGTCTGTTTTCATCTAACTGCTCCTATCCTTTACTTCCCACAAAGATGGTACCACTGACCCTCTTCAAAGCTGACGTCTACAGCAGTGTCCACCAACTGCAGTCCTTCCAAACGTTCTGGTATAAGAATGGGAAATGACAGTACTCATCACATCCACTCACTAGATGACCATAGAACAACCTTTCCTTTAAAGCTTTCACTATAGGTCTTCCAAAAGCCTATGACACAGGAAAAACAGCACCTAGGAAACACGTGGGGTGCACAATACCCTACATGATCTCAAAAAGTGACATAAGAAATCTAATCATTGCTCCTAGACGTGTGTACTGCCTTCCCGTTTCCTAGGCTATAAATCTTTCTGGGAACAGATAGCTGCATCCTTCTCCCAAGGAGCAGCTGGTGGATTTGAACTGATGACCTTGTGGTTATCAGTCCAATGTTTATCCTATGGTGCCACCAACACTCCAATTTGTATATGCTGTTGCTGTTTTAAATGCCATAGATTTGGTTTCGACTCACAGTGATCCTATATAGGGTTTCTAGTAGTGGCTGGGGTTTGAACTGCCAACTTTGCAGTTAGCAGTCCAGTGCTTATCCTACAGTATACAGCAATCTACAACTTGGTACAGCATATGTTTAATAACATACCATATATTATTAATTGTTTTTAAAAAAGGATACTTGACTGCCCACAGAACCCATGAATAATATACAACAGCCAGTCACGATGCACAACATCTTTAATTGTTTCCAGAAGCTCACCATTCCACACATATTTCATGTAAGGTTCACTACAGATTCCAAATACACCTAAAAAATAAAAGTCATTATCAGAAATATATGGCAATTAGTTAAAATTCAAATCATTTTAAAGTTGTTAAATTTCAGTTTTACACCACTGCCGTTTTTAGTAGGTGTCGATGAAAATCCTCATCCAGAACACAGTGCTGCTTCTGTACAAAATCAAAGAACAAGTACATTTTCTCACTTGTGTTTAACTTAAAAGAAGAGGAAATGGTGGGGGAATTCAGGACACAAGAGCAAATGCATTAGTAAAGCTAAAAGTCAACGCAGAGTAGTGGTGGAGGACACAGCTCTTAAACTAGTAAGAGTCAAGTACAATACCAGGGATGACATTCAGGTTAAGTAACCTCAGCCGGCCTCGAGTGGATCACAACCTTGGTTAGTGCTAACAGATCATAGCCTCACCTTGGAGATAAAGTTCCTGGGGACCACTTCAGGTTGGAGTCAACCTTGACACACACATATTTATCACTATTGTTTCAGTAACATAGAGGAAGATGCCCAGAGACACTATTAGCTTATGCTATTTCCATAGTCTAATTCAGCTAAACAGCCTTAACTTAAAGTTATTAAATCATTCCTTTATAGCTATCTTCTCATTGGCAATGCCTCTGGCTTTAGAGTTCAAGCTTAACCTTAAGAACCCAGAGAATAAGCTGCTGATTCTGTTCTGTGACTGGTTAATCAGGGCCTGGGGTCATCCTAGCCTAGTCATATACAGTGGTCCTGATAGAAACAGGGCTCAGGAGGGGCCACTGGGTCACACTGGAACTATCAAAGGAAGGGCAATCTCCTTTCTGCTATACTGGCTCTTCTGGACTCTCGCCAGGTGATTTGGGGCAGGATGTTTAATCTCGAGGCCTCAATTTCCTACTGAGTCTGTATGTCTATAAAACTAGCATTATAACTACTGAGCAGAGCTTTGGTGAAGATTAGAAATATTTTAAGTAAATATCTAGCACACAACAGGTCACCAATGGCTGCTTTCTTTCAAAAACAGTCCTTATTGAGCTGTTTTAAAAGAAACTGCTACAAAGGAAAATAAGATAGCACAGTTTTTAAAAAAGCAAGTCTTCATTGATACATGCCTGAAAGTCTAGACCTGAATAATGCATAAATAATTGCTAGAAAACATGTCAGCATACAATTTTCTGGCTAGCCTACAAATGATACCACATGGTAATTAATGATCTCTATAAAAAGGAATTGGTCAAGTTCATGTATCAGAAACAAAGAGAAATGAGGGATGGAGAAACAAGAGGAAAATATAAGTGAATTTCATAAGATGCCATTTCACGGATACCACATTAGCATAGATTGGTATGTTGAAAACCACCTACCACTTCCACCCTGTGTAACTAATCCTTCATCTTCAAATATATCAAAGCTCTCCTGGCGAGCCTGGGTCGTTTCTGACTTCAGCATCTCAAGGGGCATTCGCAAGACAGTGAGATTGTATTGAAGAGAGTGGGACAAATCATAGCTGTAACTGAGAACAGAACTGAAACTTAGTAAGAATTATAAAAGCAAAGCATATTTCACAGTCTTGGCTCCCATATAGAATTAAAATTTGTGAACTACATCCCTAGCACATGTTACCTTTCTGGGAAGCTGTTCAAATAAGTACTGTAAAGCACAGCAGAATACGAGCCTAAGTGATAACAGGGCAACTCATTACATGTCTTAAGCATTTGTGCAACTAGAAATGTAGCCATTGATTTGTACAGTGTGCATTTCTACCTTCACGCTGAAATCAATCTAAGTTAATGGTCTGGTACAAAGCAGACGTGCTCTCCTAGGTATATGACTTGGGGCATGTTGTTGTTGTTGTTAAGTGCCATCAAGTCACCTCCGACTTGTAGCAACCCTGTATAGAGTTTCTGAGGAGCAGCTGATGATTTTGAACTGCCGAACTTGGGGTTCAAACCAACCTATCCCACAGTGCCACATTATAGGTGCTTCAGTAGCCATTGCAAGGGTACACAGTTCTGTACACTACCCTAGAACAACAAATCTATTAATCAAGAATAGTGGTAATATGCTCACGATCACTAGCCATTAGAGAGATGCTAATCAAAACAACAATGAGATATCATCTCACACCAACAATAACAGCACAGATGAAAAATGGAGAAGACAATAAATGCTGGCGGGGATGTGGAGAGACTGGGACACTCTTGCATTGCTGGTGGGATTG
>NW_006408545.1:18013038-18042828 GCF_000296735.1 Chrysochloris asiatica
AGGTTTCTGGGATATACCCTTTGGGTGGTTGATGATGCATGGAGGGGATTGGAACCATGGCAATGAGATGATATATGATGGAATGAATGTAAAACTAAAGTTCTCCCATGTAAACTATCATATAATGCACAATAAAACATTAAAAAAAAGAATAGTGGTAATATAATTGACTTCATGATAAAACAGAAATAAGCAAATAACACAAGTCATTACAGAGAGACCTGTTTTAGGAGAGTTAACAGTTGATCAGAAAACCACAATGGTCTCTCTGCAAACAAAATTTATTTTTTCTTAGGCCAAAAGAAACCCTTTACAATTCTGATTTTATATACATAACCAATAACCTTTTAAATGCAGCTCTCATCCTGGTGTGGCACTGTGGGTTAATGCACTGGACTGCAAAGTTGTTTTGAACTTCAAGGTTGGTGGTTCAAGCTCACCAGAGTTCCTTGGAAACCCTATACAGGGTCACTATGAGTCGGAGGTGACTAAACAACACCTAACAACAACAATCAAGAATTTTTTAGGTATATATAAATATGTTTTTAAAGTATTTTAGGCATATGTCAAAGATGACAGTTACAATTCTGCTTGGAAAATCATGAAATTTAATTACTATTGTTGTTAAGTGCCATCGAGTCAGTTCTAACTCACAGCAACACTGTATAGGGTTTCCAAGGAGCAGTTGGTGGGTTTGAACCACCAACTTTGCAGTTAGCAGTCCAGTACTTATCCAACAGCACCACAACAGGACTCCATTTTAATTATTGTGTTGTTGTTGTTAAGTGCCGTCGAGTCAGTTCCAACCCATAGCAACCCTGTATAGGGTTTCCAAGGAGCGACTGGTGAGCTTGAACCACCGATCTTATAGTTCAAATGGCTTTGCAGTCTAGCACATTAACCCACAGCGCCATACCAGAACTCCTCTTTAATTTATTCTTGTAATTTCATTGAAAGTGATTTTGTTTCATCTGTGGAAATCAAATTTACCACATTTGCTCGATAGGTCTATTCATTTTAGTAGCATCCAATTTCACAGTCCACCTAAAACAAATACTATTTTCCAGCTGAGCGTTCAGAATGCTGTTGTTGTTTTTAGGTGCCATCAAGTTAGTTCCAATTCATAGTGAGCCCATGCACAGCAGAATGAACCTCCGCCCGGTCCTGCGTCATCCTCACAATTGTTATGTGTGAGCCCACTGCTGCTGCCACTGTATCAATCCAGCTCGTTGGAGTCTTCCTCTTTGTCACTGACCCTCTACTTTACCACCTTTTAAAAGGCTATTTAAGAGAGACAAAAAGTAACCTATATATTTTTACTTATAAAGTGGCTTGATCAAAACTCAGTATGGGGATACAGACACAAAGCTGAGAAAGAAGAAGCAGAGACCATTTCTAGAAGGGCTGTTGAAGATCAGTAATAACTTAACGAATGCTATAAACACAAAATTAAACAGTACAGAACTGAAAGCAGATGAGAAAGACAAATAAAATAGAAGTCAATGGCACTATAGGATAAGCACTGGATTGCTAACATAAGGCCACTGGTTCCAGCTCATCAATCAGTCCTTGGAAACCCTATACAGGTGACCGTGATTTAGAACCAATTCAGCGGCACTTAACAATAACATGTATTCAATAAACACTTATGGAAATGAGAAGTATTTATTTAGGAGCACTTCACTGTAGTACTGTAAAAATAATGAACTTCAATTTTACATCAGTGAAGATATCCACTTCAAATAGCAGACATGTTCGCCTTTAGTTCATAGAGAAAGAAACAGCTCAATTAACAACTGAAAAAGAGAAGAAAGAAGGAAAATGCAAAGTTCTTCCTCAGTATAAAACACAATAAGTAGCTACAAATCCTTTGTTGTTGCTGTTGTTAGGTGCCAGTGAGTTGGTTCTGATTCATAGCTACCCTGTGCAAAAAAGAATGAAAAGTTCCCTGGTCTGGCTGTTCTCACAACGGTTGTCATGTTTGAGCCCATTATGTCGCCATTGTATCAATTAATTTCATTGGGGGTCTTCCTCTTTTTTGCTGACCCTCTACTTTACCAAGCATGATGTCCTTCCTCAAGGACTGGTCCTACCTGATAACCCCCTATGCCTTCTTTTAGTCTTAAGAGTTAAGTCCTTTTTTATACATTCTGTTTTGTGTTCTACTTTTTAGTTTGGACATTTTAACTGAAATAATTTTCCATTTATCACACTAATACAGGATCCACATAATGGCACATAATAGTGCTATAATAACATATCATAATGCTCTAGCATAATTTACTTACCTATTCTTCAGTCATTGGTATTTGGGTTGGCCCTAGGTAGGTAGATTTGTTGTCTGCACTATCATGAATAAAGAAGCTATATATGTCTTTTAAAGGAGCTCTAGTAGCATAATGGTTAGGAATCGGACTGCTAACCTCAAGGTTGGCAGTTCCATGGGAGAAAGATGAGGCATTCTGCTCCCGTAAAGATACTTGGAAACCCTGTGCAGGGTCACTATGAGTTGGAACTGACTCCACAGTACTTAATAACAAATGTCTTTTAACAAGTAAGGATTAATATTTTCTCTACTGATTTATTTTTTACATTATATTTCTGTATACATTTAATGTTAAATTCTTTAGAAAAAAGTATTAATTTACAATGCCACCAGCAATACACTGGTATTGCAATGTTGTTGTTGTTAAGTGCCGTTGAGTAGGTTCCGACCCATAGCGACCCTGTACAGGGTTTCCAAGGGTGTAAATCTTTACGGAAGTAGAATAGTCCTTCCTATTTTGAATTTATTTTTAACTGAGTTTTATACATTGCTAGCTGAAAACTGAACTATGAAACTCTCACAACTCTGAATATAAATTTAACTTTCATAATTCAAAGCCACAAAATGCTTTAAACTACCCTAAATGCCAAAGAAAAACATGACTTTTATAGCGAGAATGTTGTTGTTGTTGTTAAGTGTTGTCGAGTCGGTTCCTACTCATAGCGACCCTGTATAATGTTTCCGAGGAGCAGATGGTGAATTTGAATCACCGACCTTGTGGTTCAAACTGGCCTTGTAGTCAGTCCAGTGCTTATCCAACAGTGCCATACCCAGACTCCATAGAAAGACTAATTAATTTACCATTTGGACTTTCAAATATCAGATTTTTATGAGGAGAAAAACACCTGCATTTTTATGCTTTTAGATGAACTAATTTCACTATTTAAAAAAAAAATTTTTTTTTAAATAGGGGAAGAACTGCCATGCCCTCTAATTCTGTCTTTATCCTCTGGAATAAATTTTAAAAATAAAACTTAAGTAATTGAGAGGAACAAAACTAAGTTCAAACTTACCTAAAGTAAAAATTGCTAGATAAATCCACATTTTGAAATATTCGTAGATACCTTAGGGGGGAAACAAACAACAACAAAAAAAGCACATTACATTCATATAATACAATTTTTTATAGTTTATCATATGCTTATTTACACATTTGTAATACATTCATTAAAACTGACATTAATTCATCACTGGAGTAGGGATTTCATTGCAAGCAATTTCCAAGTCTGTTGATGATTCCTTCAGGCACCCTTATTTTGGTACACTGACCATTTCTTCACCATGGATTATGCCAGTGAATGGAAAAGTCATGTCCCACAATATATGGGGGAAACTTAACTTGAAGCAAGAGAGAAGTACACACTATTTTTGTTTTTACAATGTGCTTTGAAAATGTTATGAGGTTGGAAAGCAAAGAGTAACAAAACCCAGCAAAAGTGTAGGCTGCCATTTTTTTAAGCTGGAAAGTTTTTTTCAAACTGCAAAAGCTGTACAGAATATAATATTCATGTATTTGTCACTGACGAGTAATAAATGCTAACACTTTTTCGTATTCACATCTACTTTTTAAAACAAAATAATTAAAACCTGTTTTAAAATTTAAAGATCCCCTTCAATCTTCCCTAGTTACCCCACTTCTTTCTCTCCAAAGGCAACCACCGGTATTTCCTTCCAATGAATTCATCTAGTCTGTGTGTCTCTTTACTTTTCTCAAATTGACAGATATATTTAAATTATGTTAGGCATTGGGCTGCTTGCTATTCACAAGGCTAGTAGTAGTTCAAACCAGTTGCTCCACAGGAGAAAGCTGAAATTGTCTGTTCCTATAAAGATTGACCATCTCAGAAACCCTGTATCAAGTCGCTGTGTGTTGGGATTGAGTTGGGTTTGGTGGGTTAAATAATGCACAGTATTACACTGAGTATTTAAAACAGTCACATAAATTATTTCAAACTGTATACTACCCTATACCTGGCTTGTTTCATAAGTTTGTTCTTTTGTTTTGTTTTTGAGATCTAGCCATGTTGAAACTTACTATTTTATTACTTTAATTGATGTTTGGTACCTCATATAAAACACTCCACATCTTATTTATCAGTCCTTTTGCTGATGAATCATTAGTTCTTTTTATTGTAGTTAGCCATCAAGTCAGTTCCAATTCATAGCAGTCCTCTGCACAATAGAACGAAGTACACCAGGTTTGGTTTTCTACCAATGCCTTCAGTGCAGCATGGACTCCTTCCTTCAATTTCATCAGTTCTTGATCATATGCTACCTCTTGAAAATGACTGACTAATGACTAATTCTTTATGGTACAAAGACTCTGTGTATTCCTTCCATCTTCTTTTGATGCTTCCTCCCTCATTCAGCTCATGAGTGGCACCTATTGGTCTCTCTCTGTCCAGAGGAAAGAAGAGTAATGAAAATGGAAGATACTTGGAAACAATAGTCCAGTGGACTAATGGAACATGTGAACATCAGTCTCCACGACCCTGCAACAAGAAGAACTAGGTGATTCCTGGCTACCATTGTCAACTGCTCTGAAAGGGATCACAGTAGAAGGTCCTGGTGTGGCAGTGTTAGATAAGCATCTAACCACAAGGTTGGAATTTCAAACCCTCCAACTGCTCATCTGAAACCCTACACAGAGTCACTATTAGTGGAAACAAACATGACGGCATTTTACAACTTAACAAGATAAGAGTGGGAGAAATGTGGAACATAACTCAAAATCATAAAAAAAGACTGGATTTACTACTTAGCCAGAGACT
Source organism: Chrysochloris asiatica (assembly GCF_000296735.1). Taxonomy (NCBI): domain Eukaryota; kingdom Metazoa; phylum Chordata; class Mammalia; order Afrosoricida; family Chrysochloridae; genus Chrysochloris; species Chrysochloris asiatica. The sequence continues at coordinate 18,018,136 of NW_006408545.1, forward strand.
GGTAAACTCTGATACTATGGACTATGATCACCCTTCAGATCTGGAACCGAACTCACTCCTATGGTTCACTTTTCAGCCAAGCAATAGACAGATATATGGGGGGCAGGGAGGAACAACACTAGTGAGATACACACACCATAGAATGGCCTACCATTTGAGATCAAAAGCGCAGCATTTACCTAAAGGACAAAATTTAGAAGGGTTGGGAACGAAGGAGGAATGGAAACAAGAAATGCAGGGAGAAAGTGGGATAAGTGACGTTACATAGAGGGGATTGGGATGCAATGAAGTGGATGATCTGTTGAATATAAAACTGATGATCTGCTCTGTAAACCTTCACTCCATTCACAAAAAGTTTAGGGAAAAAAGTCCCTGGTGGTGAAACGGTTAAGTGCTTGGCTGTTAACTGAAAGATTGGCAGTTTCAAAGACCTAGAAATCTGCTCCTGAAAAGAATGCAGCCTAGAAAACCCTATGGGACACTTCTACTAGGTAACATGAGGTTATTACGAGTCAAAATCAACTTAACAGCATCTAATAACAACTACTTCCATTTCTTGTTTGCTAAGACCATGAGTAGATGTTGAATTTTGTCAAATATATTTTCTACAAATATTAAGTTGATCATATTTTTTCCATCAATATTTTAATGTAGCAAGTAACTCCAATACATTTTCTACTATTGATATGACCATGAATTATAGAGGTAAACTCTACTTATCATTATGTATGAAATGTTTCATACAACTCTATTTTATTTGCAAATATTTTACCAAATATTTTTACTTTATTACACCATTGGATTATATACCTGTATGTTGTTATAGTTAAGTGCCATCGAGTTGACTCCAACTAATAGCAAACCTGTGTAGAGTTTCCAAGGAGCAGCTAATGGGTTTCATCTGCCAACCTTGTGGTTCACAGTCCAGTACTGGTCCTACAACACCACACCAGAAGTCCACATACCTTTGTAGGTGTGTCAAAATGTTTGCCTGTCTAATAATGTTACTTCGGTTTGTCCACCTACCACAAGCTATTTAATATAATTATATCTTATTCTGGATAATGTCCCTTTTATTACACAATATCAATCATAAGACAGTTTCACTCTTTAAAGATAGGTCACTATGTGAACTTTATAATGTCTTGATGATGTTATAGATTGCACTATGGTTTACCATTCTTGGCTAAAGAATCATAAAAAAGGAGTTTATAAGTAATATTTATCTCTTCAACTCCTAGGATTCAAATTAAAATAATCTATAAGACTTTACTTTTAATTAATATACTATGTTGTTGTTGTAAGTACCATGGAGTTGGTTCCAGCTCATAAGCAACCCTGTTTCTGAGGAGCAGCAGGTAGATTTAAACCACTGCCCTGTGGTTAGCAGTACAGTACCTATCTGCCACACCAAGGCTCCATTTAATCAATATACTATGGCTGCCTGTACACTAAGTGGGATATAGTTTTTTTCACTTGGTAAAACACATAAATTCCTTTTTTCTGATAAACTCTACTTCTCTTGACTTGAAACTTTTTTTTTTTTTGACAACAACCCCAACTTCAAATTCACCATCAGGGATCTAAAAACCTACTATTTAAACAGGTCTTATGCAAGACAGCCACATCACCCTTAATTTCAGTTCATGTACCTAGAACACCATTATGAAAGTAATTAATCTAAAATGGTAACTGTCCTAAAAACTTATAAACGGGTCTAACTTAGTTCCGTTTTCATCATTATATTAAAATAAATCAACTCTATTCTCTATCAATTTAATAGGCTTTTCCCATACTCACAAGAGTCCAATAATTTCCCCAAAAAAAAATCTGAAAGAAAATTGAACCAAAAAATAGTCCAGTGACCATCAGTATGTTCCTTATCTGACTGAGATCACTATTAAACTCTTTCTTTCAACACATGTGCCCACTTTCCTCTCTCTTTAAATATGCAAGCTTTTTTGGAGGTTTTTTTTCTCAACCATTTGACAGCAAGTCTCGGACATGATAAAGGGACACTTAGTGGCACAATGGTTTGCTGAATGAAAGTTGGTGGTTTGAACCCACCCAGCAAAGACCTGGCAGTATGCTTCTATAAAGATTATAGTCATGAAAACACTATGGGGAAGTTCTACTTTGTCATTAGAGGTTGCTATGAGTAGGAATTGACTCAATGGTAACCAACAATAGCATGACGTTTTGTCCCTACAGATTTTACTATGTATCTAACATGAACATGAGCAACCATCTAAATACTACCAATACCACTGTTGCTATTGATGGATAGGACAATTCCATTATCTTTTCATTCCACTGATCCATTTGAATTCTTTTTTCCCATTTTAATTCCATACAACAGAACAAAACACTGCTGGTCCTACACAACCATCACACTTGTTGTCATGTTTGAGGACACTGTTGCAGCCACTGTGATAATATCATCTAAACCAGTTTATATAAGGAAGCCTGGTGGAGTCATTGTTAAGTGGTTGGCTGCTAACTGGAAGGCTGGTGATGTGAACATACCAGTGGCTTCATAGGAGAAAACAGCTGGCAATCTGCTTCCATAAAGATTAGCCAGTTACTGACAAGTCATTTCTAACTCAGAGTACAATTGCCCCATACGGTTTCCAATGTATTTTGTGTTCCAATTGGCCTATCACAATACAAAACCTGTAATTAATACCAGTACATACCTAGCTTCATCAGGATGAGTGACTCGTACAGAATCGTTGGGTATATAGATCATATTTGTGTCTTCGATCTTGTATATTGCATGACCTCCAATATCTGCCATCTTCCTCCTTTTAGTTATTAACACAATATAATATCCTTCTAAAAATCTGACGAAACCTATGCAACAAAAAAATAAATATAACATCTTATAAACTTAACAATGCTTCTAGATGTAACTGGCTATATATATTTAAAAGGCCAAAGTCTTTAGATACATTTCTTACTTTACTATATTTCCCCATGATTTACAGTCATAAAAATTTTCAGTTGTCTTATAAATTATTCTCTGGGAACACCTCACTTAAAAACATTAGTTTAAACAATTTTATTTCATTTTACATTTAGCTTCATTCCAAAGAGAATTAAAGTGCCTTGCAGAAATGTAAACAAGATTAATAAAAAATAAGGAAGAAAATTATGGTAAAGGAAAACAAGACTAAAAAAAATAAGATGAAGCCAAGAATGAGATTGCTGTTGTGTGCCGATAATATGACATATGCTGCTGTTGAGTTGGTTCCAACTCATATCGATCCTGTATGGGTTTCTGAGGAGCTGTTAGTTAGTTTGAGCCACTGACCTTGAGGGTAGCAGCCCAGTGCTTATCCTACAGCACCACACCAGAGCTCCAATATGACATATGGTGGTGGTTATGTGCCGTGGAGTCGGTTCCAACTCACAGAGACCCTGTATAGGGTTTCCAAGGCTGTAAATCTTTACAGGAGCAGAAAGCCTCATCTTTCTCCCATGGAACGGCTGGTAGTTTTGAACTGCTAACCTTGAGGTTAGTAGCCCAACTCGTAACCACTACGCTACCAGAGCTCAATGACATATAGTGACCCTATACGATGGAGTAGAGTAGTAGCTACATAGCATTTTCTAGATTGTTTTTCCTCTTTGAAGCCACTGGTGGGTTCCAATTGCTGACCTTTTGGTTAGCAATCACGCACTTAATCACTGTGCCACCAGAGTGCCTAGGAATAAGAGTGTTGTTTTTATTGTTGTTGTTGTTGTTGTTGTTAAGTGCTGTTGAGTTGGTTCCAACTCATAGTGATCCTGTATAGGGTTTCCAAGGCATGGCTGGTGACCTTGAACTGCAGACCTTGCAGTTCAAACCAACTCTGCAATCCAGCACATTAATCCACAGTGCTACATCAGGACTCCAGAAACGAAATAGTACATAAAAATGCATCTTAAAGTCCTATATACTATTCCCTATATATGCCTCTGAGCTTCCTTTTAAGGATTGTGCAATTAATTGTATAGTTAAAGGTGTATTCCTCTTTGCATTCAGATAACGTGACAGGAATACATTTTTAATTGTACCATACAAAGCATCTGTAAGATATGAGCCAACCTAGTTGCTTGGAGAAGCTCCTCCTAGTTCTGAGAACTAAGAAGAGAATTCTAGAGTGAGTCCTCATTTGAAAATGGAGACCATGTGATAGAAGGTATACAAACCTCAGGAAGTTTCTACTGTAGTGTCACAACACACACACGTTGTAAAGTTGTTTCTTATGCCAAAGTATAATTCAATAAAGGTTACTCTCTACAAACTAAAATAATGTAGAAAAGACACAGAACTCAATGACGATCTAATTCAATTTGAAGATACAGTTTAGCTGTCTAAGGAAGTGTTTCCCCAAATGTGCCCTGTATCAATAACTATTTAGTAGGATCTGTGAGAAGAGGTGAGCTGTCAACAAACAGATTAGGGAAACACTGGGCTAAAGAAATGTAAAATAACAATGGAATTATAAAAACCACAAGTTCTCAATGCCTTATGGCCATGGGGGCACTGTAGGCTAAGCACTGGACTGCTAACCACAATGTTGGCAGCTCAAACCATTAGGTTTGAACTTGTATACTCAAGATTTACAGGCTTAGGAACCCTGTACAGGGTTGCTATGAGTTCTGATCCACTTGATGGCAGCGGGTACTGTGCTAATAATATGCAGTGGGAATCTCTCCTGAGAACAAGGGTATCTACCTACACTTGTTTGACCATGGAGCACACCCACCACACACAAAGAACTATACTACTCCTCCTACAAACTGCCAGAGAATCGGCTCCAACTAAAAGCACTATGTTATTGTTAAGTGCTGTCGAACTGGTTCTGACTCACAGCATTCCTGTATAAGGTTTCCCAGAAGCAGATGGAAGGTTTGAGCCATTGATCTTGCAATTAGCATAGCAGTCTACTGCTTATTTTACAATGCCAAACCAGGACTCCTTACATTGTTTAACCAATCTTAAAGATGGTAGAAATAGAGTTTCCTAAAAGTAAAATTCACATGACAACCCCATCTAGAATATGCATACATATATACATATATCATACATACATATATATGTTGTCAAGTGTCACTGAGTCGGTTCCAACTCAGAGCAATCTTGTATAGGGTTTCTGAGGAACAGTTGGTGGGTTTGAACTACCAACCTTGCCATTAGAAGTCCAGTGCTTACCCTACAGCATCACACCACGACTATAGGAACACACATTGGGAAACGCTGATCAAAAGGAAAAATAAAACTTAATTGCTGGAGGCAAGACCCAACTTGAAGCAGTTTAACCTAAAAAGGACATTGAGGTGATCTCCGACACCATAGGCAACAGTGTAAACCTCAGAGAACAGCAGGGTCAAGAAGTGTCTCTGAATATCTGCACCATCCTTATCTCTCCAAAGACAGTCTCCTCCATTTCTCTGGAAACACTGCCAACAGCAGCATATGGCATAATGTCGCACACAACAACAATCTCATTCTTGGCTTCATCTTATTTTTCTTAATCTTGTTTTCCTTTACCATAATCTCCCAAAGCTTTGCTAGAGAGAGATTTAAAGAAAATGGCAGCCCTATAATAGCAACAAGTGAAATAGTGGACCAGTTAGAAATTAAACAGAGACGATTAAAGGTCCTCCTAGTAAGGAGCTCTCTGCTGAAAACTCTATGACTAGCAGAGAGCTACAGATGTCACTTGAGACAAACATGGAGATACCTTCAGCCCTCACCCAGAGTTTATTAACTAATGTTTGTGTATAAAATAAAACATCTGGTTAAAAGCTTGGTTATAAATGGATTAAAATAAAGCTTCTGGTTTTATAAGCGTGGCTGTCAATAGATTAAAATTGAGGCAAGAAATAAAGCTAGAAGCAAATGTGTCAAGAACAATGAAGAATGACTGAGTACCATAAAAACAAAACAAGTACATACATAGCCTGGGGCCATTAAATGTAAAACAAAATGCCCTACATAACTCCAGAATACCTAAGGACAGCTCTTTTTAAACACAGTTAAATAAGTGACCTACACTGGTCTCACATCAAGAAAGCTTCGATTTTTGAATAGAAAAGCCATGGCTAGTGGAGGCATTCGCTATTAAATACACCTTAGGAAATCTACTTTTTAAAAAGCCAAAAGAAAGTATTGGCATTTCAAGGAATAAGATTAAATAATTACACAATAATTAAATACAATTTGGAGTACTGATGTGGAACTGTGGGTTAATGCACTGGACTGCACGGTCAGTTTGAACCACAAGGTCGGTGGTTCAAGCTCACCAGCTGCTCCTTGGAAACCCTATACAGGGTCACTATGGATGAGAGCCAACTCAACAGTACTTAAAAACAACAACAAATACAAGTTAAATCAGAACCTATTGTGTTTAAGACACATTTTATTTTGAGTGGTTTTGTTTTAAATATAAGCAAGACAATGTGGAACTCAACATATATATATATATATAGAGAGAGAGAGAGAGAGAGAGAGAGATTTCTAGAATTTCACACATGAACTTACATGATATACACAGACATGTATGTACCCACAAACACTGATTCTTTAAACATGTAACCTGGAGAGACTCCTCAAGACTGAACAGTAGGTATAGAACAGGAGCCTGAGCAAAGGAGAGGAAGATACCAGCCATGCCACACCATTTCCTACATTCCCATATAAGCCACTTAAGACACAGAATGGACCTAAATGAATTATATGGGAAGAGCTACAAGAGTACACTGCAAAAAGCAAGATTCAAATATGGCTAAATATAATCAAAATTTCCAAAACTATACCATCACAAAATGGAAAGCACAAATCAGAAAACCTAACATAAACTATATAGCACAATCAAGTCCACGTTCATTTCTTTTAACATCTGTAGAAACTAGTCAATATCACATTCAGTCCAATATGTTTAAGAAGCACAAAGATAATTCTGTTAGTGTTGTTGTTTTTATTTTTAAAGGTGTCAAAATAGGGCCCAGACAGCAGAGAAACTAAGACACGGCTGACCTCTGCTGGGCTTCTTAGGCCTTGAGCCTCTAGATTCTGCCAACAACTCACCCCAACACTCCAGCACCCATGGGCACCATCACCCCTCACTGAGTTCCCTCCTCTTTTCCCTACGTCAATCCAAACTTGCTCCTCCTTCAGGGTTGAGTTCAAGTCTCATTGTCTGCAGTAACCCTTTCCTGGTCATTCTATCACTTATGTAATCTCCAACAGCATTTAATTTCGACTACATAGTTTGGCTCAATAATAAAGTTTCTCATGTGCATTGTTTTTTTTTGTCTTCTGCCCTAATCCTATCAGCCTAAACCTACCAGAGACAAATCCACAGTTTAGTAAAGGAAAGTTTAGTCACCAAGTGTAATGAGGGTGACTGTACACCAGAGTAACAGGGGAACAGCTTTAAAAGAAAAGAATCATCAGAGGATTTAGGAGAAGGGTGGAATTTAGATACAATTTAAATGAATAGGTTCAAACCAAAGCAGGTCTTCGTGTAAAGTATAGACAGGCATCAGATCTTAACTGCATAGTAGGTCCAGGGTCCAGTTTCCTTGGTAACAATAAAGTTGGGACAGATGTGGAATGCTGTGTCCAGAAACATCTTCTCTGAAATTCTGCACCTAAACTGCACATTGAAACTGCTTCTCGGTGTAAGTGACTTAATCCTCCAGGCAAGAGTTGGCTGTTTGGTTATCATTTCAGACCGCAAAGCTTCTGATAGCCTCTGATCTTAAAGAACAAAGTCTCTCAGTTCGAAAGAAAGAAGTAGTCACTCAAAACGGAAGGTGTTGAAGGACATTTTAAAGCTCCTTGGGAGAAATTCCTGTTCACTTTGCAGCTGATTTTACCTGTGTCTGTTATTTCAGCTGATGATTGACAGAGCAGATTTTTACAACCCAAGCTAATTTTTGCTCTTTTCACTCTGCAACAAGCCAGACAGGAGTCCTGAGAAGCAAGACCATTTCTGTATTTTTTCGTTTCCTAAATAAAAGTGAGCATGGCACTGCATATATAACAGATGCTTCAAAAATGCCCACTTGATATCTGATTGGCAGATAATGAAGTTCATTTAGATGACCAAAAACAAAGACAATGGGTTATAATTATGTAGCTACATAGCCTTATGGGGACTCCTGATGTGATGCTGTAGGATCAATACTGGACTGCCAACCACAAGGTCATCAGGTCAAACCCACCAGCCTCTCGTTGGAAACTCTATACTCTGTATTTGCAACCGGTGGTTTTGAACTGTCGATCTTGTGGTTCGCAGTCCAGTGCTGATCCTACAACGCTACACCAGGATTCAGTGTTGTTGTTGTTATGTGTTGTCGAGTCAGTTCTGACCCATAGTGACCCCATATAGGGTTTCCAAGAAGCAGCTGGTGGGTTTGAGCTGTTGACCTTGTGGTTTGTAGTCTAGTGCTGATCCTACAGTGCCACACCAGGGTTCAGTGTATATTCAGTATATATAGAGAGAGAATGAGAGAGAAGCAGAGATGGGTGGAGAGTGGACGGTTAGAGGAGGCAGGTATATTACTCACCTACAACACCAAATGCTGAAACAGCTCGAAATAACCCTGAGGATCCTTTCTGTCCCATCTTTGTTCTATTTCCTAGATCCAAGCGGCCAAGAAGTTCTCTTACTTCTTGTTGGGTATATACATGCTAGAAATAAGCAAATTTCATCTGTAAGGCTCACTTACTATTTGCCCCTCAAAAGTAAAAGCTGACTACACGACTCATTAGTTATCTCATAGTGAAGTGCATGATTAAAACCCCACAATTTTAAAAAGCTACCAAATTCTTGAAAATTGCTTATGTGATCATATGTTGCTATACTAAAAAATGTGTCAAATCTTATGCTCTTGAACCACCAAACTCACGGTTCAAACCCACCTTGCAGTCTGGCGCATTAACCCATCACTCTCTGATGGGACCATGGGAAAGCCTTGCTTCAGTTTTCCCTCCTTCTCACTGCTGGGTGGGTATCTGTACAATTCTAAAGACACTTTAGTAAGTGCACTACGGGATATTTTCTAGCTTGAAGTAACTCAGCAGTGAAGAGAATGGTGTTTTTGAAACCTTCATATTCCGCTGTTATCATACTTTTACTTTAGTGACCAGGGAGTTCTGGGGTGGTGCTATATGATAAGTACTGGACAGCTAACCATAAGGTTGGCGTTTCAAACCCACCAACTGCTCCTTGGGAATCTTATACAGGGTCATTATGAGTCAGAACTGAATTCTCCCAGGGGTATACTGGTATGGCACTGTAGGATAAAAACTTGACTGCTAACCGTAAGGTTGGTGGGTCACACCCACCAGCCACTCCTTGGAAACCCTACGCAAGGTCACTATGAGTAGGAACTGACTCGATGGCACTTAGTAACAACAATATTCTCCCTGAAATACACTGTTGCAGCAAGTTCAATACTGCCTAATGGGGCTCAATATATGGATTCTGGTTTGTTCTAAATCTGTGTGTCAAACTGTTTCAATCCAAAGATGCAGTGAATAGAAGTGATTTATTCATTTCTACCTATTCTCCTTCAACTCACTGCCCTCAAAGACATCCTTTCCTAGTACTTATCTTTGTGCTTAGCAGTAGTTATCGATGTGCTGGTAACTCGGAAGGTATAAGATATTCATTCTCCTATTTTTAAAAGAACTAGTCATATGTGCTCATTGCAAAAAAAACTTGGAAATTCAGAAAGTCTTTTAATTAGACTCATCAGAGATAGCCACTCAGCATTTTCCAGTCTGTCCCTTTTTTTTCCTCAAAAAACAATGGGGTTCAGACTAAATATTATTTTAAAGACCACTTTCTTCCAACTTACTAAATATACTTTTAGAATTTTCCATGTCATTAAATTTTATTGATTGGATGATGATTTTATATGTGACTAAAAAGCGTAGTGGTTACGAATCGGGCTGCGAACCTTAAGGTCAGCAGTTCGAAACTACCAGCTGCTCCGTGGAAGAAAGATCAGGCTTTCTACTCCCGTAAAGATTTACACCCTCGGAAGCCCTGTACAGGGTCGCTATGGGTCGAAACTGACTCGATGGCACTTAACAACAACAACAAAGTAGAATTTGGAGTCCTGGTGTGGCACTGTGGGTTAATGTGCCAGACTGCAAAGCCATTTGAACTGCAAGGTCGGTGATTCAAACTCACCAGTCCCTCTTCGGAAACCCTATACAGGGTCGCTATAGGTCAATGGCACTTCACAACAACAAAGCAGAATTTGGAGTACTGGTGTAGCAACTGTGGGTTAATGCACTACACTACAAAGTTGGGTTTGAACTGCAAGGTTGGTGGCCCATGCTCACCAGCCATTCCTCAGAAACCCTAAACAGGGTCACTGTGGGTCAGAATCAACTCGACAGCACTCAACAACAAAGTGGAATTTAGCCACTCTATTTTGGGATGTTGAGTTGCTAAAAACATTTTTCAGTATTATAAATCATACTAAATATTCTTACATTTTACACCTCACAGCTTTATTTCATTCAGATAAAAGGGGAAGCAAAAGTCTTCGATGAAAAGTTTTTAACAAATCTTGTTAAAATGCAGCCACAACATTTAGATGCATTCATATTTCATTCTTCTTTATATAAAATGCCCATTTATCTGAATTCTTTCTTCCTAACGACAACTTTTACCATTTTTTAAAATATTTGTTAATTTGTCAATCAGAGTAGGATATCTTACTTTATAATTCATAGTTATCTAATAATGTGGAAATTTGAACACAGTTTATAAAGTTTATTGAGCTAGCTCATCTATTTCTAATTGGTTTCTAAGAACTCCTCATATAATAAGGGCTTCAACTTCTGATTCAAACATATCCTTAATGGCAGAAGGGTCTCTTTTGTACCCTCATCTTCTTTTAAAAGACCCATTTTCCTATTCTATTTAATACCCTTGTCTTATCAAGAATATACAGCTTATTGATTGATTTTTATCACCTTGAACTTCTTTCTACACATCTGGAATTTCATTCAAAATGAAGTGAAGAGGCTTTAAATTGAGAGGCTCAAGTCACAGAAGAAACCAAAGACTCCAAACCTCACAGCTATACCTTGTGCGTTGTATCTACTACTTGATAAGCTTATAAACTAGTCTTGTGTATTTCCTTTTGAAAACCTGTAGTCTACAAGTTAAATAAAATAACTAGTTTTGTCCAAAACTACCAAGAAGATCATCTCTCTTTCAAACTTGAAATTGAGTAAAGATTATCAAATGACATAAATATTTTAAAGGCTTTGAATAGATGTGGACTCATGGATTGAACTGTGTCCCCTAAAAGATGTGTCACGTTGGCATGGCCATGATTCTCAGTGGCTTGGCAGTTATGTCTCCACATACTTTTTGAAGCCCCTGAGAATAACACAGAGTTGCTGCTGTCCTCCAGCATGCCACAGAAAGACACTATCTGGACAAACCTAAGACCACCCTCATTTCTTCTCTTCCTCAAGGGTGGTGGTTCCTGCTCCTCTTACCTCTGGGAAACCTTGTAGGGGGCTGCCCCCTAGGTGCAGCTATTAGTGGGTTCGCTCCAAGATATAACATGTTGTACAACACTGTTATCATAGATTTTTCCTTGACTAGCTCAGAATTCCCTCGAACTCACTACAAAAACCATATTGTAGTTCACTTTTGAATAAACAACCTAAATTTTTATGCCACCTGAATTAAGTCTCTGTATTATTGACTCTGGAATATAGAACAACTGGGTAACAAAAGTATACAACAAAGAAGAACTTCTTGTTGTTGTTTTTGTTGTTGTTATTAAGTGCCATAGAGTTGGTTCCGATCCATAGTGATGCTGTATAGGGTTTCCAAGGAGCGACTAGTGAGCTTGAACTGCCAACTTTGCAGTTCAAACCGACTTTGCAGTCTAGCGCATTAACCCACAGCACCACAGCAGGACTCCAAAGAAGCACTAGAGGTGACGTTTAGAAGCACTATAAAAATTCTGTAGAGAAGTATAGAAGTCTTCCTTGACTTCACAGAACTTCATATTAGAGCATACAAATATTTCATCTCATCCCTTCAGCACATGCGGTAAGAATGACAATGAAGTCATAAGATGTCAGCTGAAAAAATATTTTCAATATCTTATCCACAGAGTTTATTTCTTAAAACAAATAATTATCAGGAGCAAAATGAAGGCATACTTGTTCTTTTTATTGAATTTCTAATTTTTATAAAATATGTAACATAGAATTAGCCATTTTAACCATTTTTTTATGTTTGATTCAGTGGCATTAATTATATACACAATGTTATGTAACCAACACCACCATTCATTTCCAAAACTTATTCATCATCCCAGAGACTTTTCTCTTTAAGCAATGACTTTCCATCTACCCCTCACACTAGCTGCTGGCAGCCTTTAGCCTACTTTCTGCCTCTATGAATTGCCTATTCTAGAATATTTGTTTCTTTGTGTCAGGCTTACCATATTTTCCAAGGTTACATATTGTAGCATGTGCAGACATACTTCTTAAATTAGTCATTTCAGGACACCTGATCAGAAATTAAATTCTAGCCAATCAAGAAAAATAATCACAAGTTTTAGATGCACAATAAAAAAAAATACGTAACATATCACTAGAAGCTGTTAGGCCATTTCATATCCTTATAAGACAACTGTTGCAAAAATGTGTTCTTTAAACTAGTTACATTTGAAAGACACTTACCCTATCATCAATTATGACCAAATCTTTTGGTTCTGTTCTATCAATTTTCAAGACACGATATTTCGTTTCTGCATGGTTGCTCCCAACTAGAAAGTATCTCTATAAGTAAAAAAGAATGTTGTTAGTTTCTTACGCATTTTGTCTTCTACATATTTTATAATCATTTTTTAATTAAATGCATTTTATTAAGTCAGGTTACTTTTCCAATAGAAATATTTCTGTTAAGTGTAACTGGCAGATAAAATAAAGGCAGTAAAATGATTCCAAAAGGTCAATTTTCAAATGGAAATATTCTTAATGGGTCAAGATAAGCATCAGTCTGGTTTCTGAAATGTGCCCAGTAACCAGGTCAGATGAATTTAATTATATTATACAATTAGAGATTAACATAACTGGAGATTGACATTTAAACTGTATCTGAGAAAAGCAGCTCTCTGGTAAGAATGAGATAACACAACATATAATTTAAACTGCTTAAACAATTTTAGCTATTAAAATGCTGATACTGTACCAAATAAATCTTTACAAATGTTTTAAAGTCTGAAATGATTTTAACATGTTGTAGAGTGCTGTTGAGAGAGTTCTGACTCATAGCAACCCTGTATAGGGTTTCTGGAGCTGTAGATCTTTTGTGGGAGTGGCTGGTAAGCTCAAACTGCCGACCTTGTGGTTTGCAGTCCACTGCTTGTCCTACAGACTAGAGCGCCACTGCACTCTGACTTTGACATAGCAAAAAAAAAAAAAAATCCATCCAAAAGTCCAAGAAAAGAATAAAGTGGATGTACTTTCCAAAAGTGCTTTTTAATGTGGCGCTATAAGATCAACACGGGGCTGCAAGCCACAACGTCAGACGTTTAAACCCTCACTAGCTGCTCCTCAGAAACCCTATACAGGGCGCCACTATGAGTCAGAATTGACTCTATGGCACTTACCGACAACAAAGAGATCATTAATACTCTTTCTTTTCTAAAACAATTCCTTTGGAGCATGCTACCTTAATGCAATGCATCTGTCTTCTTAAATGAGTCCATAGACTGAAATACATAAGAAAAATGTAGGAAGAAAAAATCTTGTATTTAAGTGAGAATGTTCTGTAGAAAAACTAAACATGGATTTTTAAATTACTTCAGAAGTAAGTGAAACTACTATTGGCAAAATATTTGGAGACATGTTGTTTCAAAACTGTCCTTTAAAAAAAAAAGTACCATTTTCAATATTGCAAAAATGGAGAAGACACACTAGAATCAAATGGCATTTACCATCTCACTGACTGGATATATAAACCCACAAAACAATTAAATATCAAAATAAGGTTTTCTAGGTTGGTGACCATATACTGAAGTATGCAGACCAGACTTCACAGGAAACCAGAGGAGAAACAATAACTGTGAGTCAATATATCAGCACAAACGTCAGAGCCTTAAAGAATGGGCAAGATTTGAAAAAATAGGAGTTTTCAAATAAAAATGTGAACACTTGGTAATATTGTTTTAATTCTAAATTTGGAGAAATGGATTCTCTTTTTATTATTATCACTTATTGCACTGTGGGTTAATGTGCCAGACTGCAAAGCCATTTGAACTGCAAGGTTCAAGCTCACCAGTTGCTCCTTGGAAACCCTATACAGGGTCACTATGGGTCGGAATTGACTCGACGGCACTTAACAACAACATACATCTGTATCTATCTGTTTGTGTCCTGGTGTGGCATTGTGGGTTAATGTGCTGGACTGCAAAGTCGCTTTGAACCACAGGTCGGTGGTTCAAGCCCACCAGCTGCTCCTCGGGGACCCTATACAGGGTTTGCTATGAGTTGGAACCAACTCAACGGCACTTAACAATAACATATATCTGTTTGGAGTCCTGCTATGGTACTGTAGGATAAGCACTGGACTGCTAATCGTAAGGTCAGTGGTTCAAACCCACTGGCCATTCCTCAGAAACTCTATACAGGGTCGTTGCTGAATCAGGACCGACTGGAAGGCACTTAGTAATAACAACATGCATCTGTTTATAAAGATCTGTGCTAGACTCCTAAGTTACACAGAGGGGCTTCAACAAGTTTGTGGAAAATGGAATTAAAAAGTAAGGGAATCTTGAATATGTTACAAGATGATGAGTTAGCCCAGTCTCAACAAGAAGGCTAAGCAAAAACTCAACCCTTCATCTTCTAGGAAAGGGCGAGCATGGGTAACCTCCCAATAATAGAATGCCCCGTGCTTCTGAGTCAAATTCCAAATAATAGTGACCATAAAGGGCAGAAGAGAGCTGCTTCATAGGGTTTCCAAGGCTGTGAATCCTTACAGAAGCAGGCTACCTCATCTCTCCCAAGGAGTGGCTGACGGGGCTCAATGGTTAGCAGTCATGTTTAACCACTGTGCCACCAGTTTCTTCACCCTGTAATTGTTGTTATTATTAAGTGCCACAGAGTCGGTTCTGACTCACAGCAACCCTGTATAGGGTTTCCGAGACTGTAAATCTTTACAGGAGCAGGAAGCTTCACCTTTCTGCCATGACACAGCTGGCAGTTTCAAACTGCTGACCTTGAAGTTAGAAGCCCAACTTGTAATCACTTCGCTAACAGAGTTCCTTTATGACTTGGTAGGGTTATCATAAAAACGACTGATGTTATAAATGCATGGTGCATTGGTCTTTGGAGCAAAGACACACACAGGAAGACAGACCTAAACTGGAAGACTCACTCCCCTCCAGAAGCTTCCAGCACATGTACAGGAAAATCTGAGTGGACAGAAAGAACTGGGAACCCATATAACTATGCTAGAATCGTCTTGTTGTTTAGTGCCGTCTAGTCCATTCCGACCCCTAGCGACTCTGTATAGGGTTTCTGAGGAGCAGCTGGTGCGTTTGAACCTCTGACATTTGATTCGCAATCGAGTGCTTATCATACAGCACCATACCATACATCCTTTAATTGTCTAAGAATCTAAAAATGCTTGGAGTAGAAAATAGCGACCTCACGTGGAGTCAGTGAAGAGGGGAAGAACAGCTTTCCCGTTGGCTTGCTGTGAACAGAATTATTCACCTGCACTGCCCCCTGGTGGCAGTAACAACCTAATTCCATACCAGTTTGTAAAAAGAGGGACCTTTTACAAAAAGCCTTGTTTCTCCTCAGTTTTATCTCCTTCCCGCTAAATTCATCAACTCCATAGAAGCTCTAATAGCGCAGTGGTTACGAATCGGGCTGCGAACCTCAAGCTCAGCAGTTCGAAACTACCAACTGTTCTGCAGGAGAAGAATGAGGCTTTCTGAAAAATCCCATAAAGATTTACAGCCTTGGAAATCCTGTACAGGGTCACTATAAGTTGGAACCGACTCCAGGGCACATAGCAACAACAACATAGCTATGCATAGTTTCAGACTCTGTTACATTAAATTTTGTGCTTCCAAATAGATTTTGGCATTTTTAGGGTTAAAAATTACTCTACCGTGTCTATCTATGTTTTCAAGTTCTTCTCCAAGGCGGATTCTTTTTTTTTTTTTTTTCAAACCCACAGTGAAGATGACAAAAATCATACAATGAGCACCCAGAAGCCTTCATCTAGATTCACCAATTGTTAACATTTTGCTACATTTGCTTTACCCTCCCCCCAACCTCTTCAAATTAAAAGGCCCCAGGCCCTGGATCACCCCAGAATTATATGAAATATCACCTCTTGAAGCTTCCAGTTCTACGAGGGAGCTTCCACTACTTCGTGAGAAAAAAAAAATCCCCATTAGCTTTTAATTCTATTTTTCCACAAACCTTCTGATACCCCCTCATATTGCCTAAAAACAAGAAAATCCTCATACATAATCATTACTACCAATGATGTTGTTGTTAAGTGCAAATGAGTCAGTTCCAACTCATAGCGACCCTGTATA
Organism: Chrysochloris asiatica; assembly: GCF_000296735.1. Classification (NCBI taxonomy): domain Eukaryota; kingdom Metazoa; phylum Chordata; class Mammalia; order Afrosoricida; family Chrysochloridae; genus Chrysochloris; species Chrysochloris asiatica. Next base: position 18,034,747 of record NW_006408545.1, read on the forward strand.
GGGTTTCCAATGAGCAGCTGCTGGGTTTGAACTGCCGACCTGGTGCTCAGTAGTCCTGTGCTTACCCTACAGCACACCAACAGGTTATAATATAACCCATATTAAGATTTTTCTAAGTGTCCCTATAATATTCTTTCTTTTACAGCTGTACAATCCAATGAAGGACCATGCATTACATTTGGTAGCCAAGACCTGGTGCATCTACAATTATCCCATCTTTCCATCTAAAACTATCCCTTTGTCTTTGTCTTTCATGGTCTCAACATCTTTAGAGCCAACATTAAAAAAAAAACAAAAAAAAAAAAAAACAGGGTTTCTAACACTGTAAATCAGTACGGGAGCAGAAAGCCTCATCTTTCTCCAATACAGCAACTAGTGGATTCAAACCGCCAGCCCTGTGGTTAACAGCCCAAAAGGTTGTAACACACTATGACACCAGAGGTCTGCCTCTGGAGATAGGAGTTTACATTTTCAAGAAAAAAGATGGGGTCAAAAGCACAACACAATTGGTCTCTATTTGCCTGGCATTAACAGGATAGTCCGGAATACGAGGAAGATGTGGAATATGAGGCTAATGGTCCCATGGGAAAGTGCCATCTTTGCCATGAGACCAGAAGAACTGGATGGCGCCTAGCTACCATGACTGAACATTCTGATCAGCATTCTATAGCGAAATCATGATCAAAAAGGTGAAAATGCTAAACAGAATTTCAAATCCCCATGGAGTCCATGGGGATTTTCTGGACTCATAGAGGTTGGATGAAGCACCAAACTATTTCTCTGAAATAAACTTTAAACCAAAAATATTCCCTGGGGTCTTCATAAAGCCAAACAACTAGTTTAGCTCAACTAGTAAAAAATGTCTGCCTTGAGTATTTATGTTTATGACTCATCTATATGGGATCAACTTGACATCAACTCCGAAGATTAGATGGGAACCTTAGGGGCCCTGGGTGTATGATACAGGTGAGGAACAACACAGAAAAGGAAGGTGAGAAGGGCTGTATAACTCAAATATCATCAATTTCATTGAATTGTACATGTAGAAACTCTTCAATGGGTGTATTTTTTGCTGTGTATTTTCTCAACAAAATAATTTTTTAAATTTTTAAAAAGAAAATGGTACAAGCTTCTAAAGAGGAAAAAAAACAGATTTTGAATAACATTAGAAAGTCTCAACAGTAACACAGGTGGAAGACAAGAACATGCCTTCAAAATTCAAAGAAAAAAAATAATTCCAATCTTTAATCAATAGTCAATATACCAATCAAACATGAGGATTAAATATGAGCATCCAGACATGTGTTGGCTTTAAAAAAAAAAAAAAAAAAAAAAACTCCCATGAACCCCTTCTTATGAAAGTATTGGAGTAGGTGATCTACCAAACTATTGGAGTAGGTGGTCTACCAAAAGGAAGGTATAAATCAAGAAAGAAGTTATAGGATGCAGGAAAACAGGGAAATCCCCACAAGAGAGGCCACAGGATAAAGTTGAGGGGAGCAGCCAGCACGACAGCTGTACAGTAGGCTCGGGGGCAGCCAGACCAGATGTGGACCACTGTTCAAGAAGATGAAACTGAACGTTCAGTGAAAACATTTCCATATCGGAGGGAGAAACTCTAGTTAAACGCAAGATAAATTCATAATAAGAACTAGGGATGGTAGAAACAAGGACAGGTCACCTCAGGTACCAGCAAAGTCTAGAGTACTGAAGAATCAATAATCAATGATGAAGATGATGGAGGTAAATAAGTCGTCCAAAAGGGACAGGGAGGAAAGGAAGCAGTAATTGATGTAGACATGATTTCCTTAAGTCTGCCATGCGTGGCTGGGATTGCCTGAGTGCATATATTCATACAAATAAGCACACATGAATCACCACTGCTGAAGAAAAGACTTGTGTACATGTGTTTGCAAATATGCTGGGAGAGAAGGGATTGTATAGATTATGTTGGGACAGATGGAATTGGTGAGGATTTGAGTAGATGTGGTGTAGTAATTCAACAGTTCAAAACTACCAGCGGCTCCACGGGAGAAAGATTAGGCTTTCTGCTTCCGTAAAGATTTACAGCCTTGGAAACCCTGTACATGGTCGCTATGGGTCGGAACCGACTCAACGGCACTTAACAACAACAACAAACAGCCATAGTCTTTGTAACTCCCATCAAACATTTTTGACCTGCTGGTTTTGGGTAAGAGAGGCAAGAGAAGATGCTGCTAAGATTATATGATTCAGTTGTGAGTGGTTAGTTGTGATTGTAAAAACTTGGAACTCTAACCTGTATCAAATGAGTCATCTCAGCAGTGGTGGTGGTGGTGGTGGTTGTGGTTATATGCCGTGGAGTAAATTCTGACTCATAGCGACCCTGTACAGTTTACTGAGGCTGTAAATCTTTACAGAAGCAGAAAGCCTCATCTGTCTCCCGGGGAACCACTCGCTGATAGTTTTGATCTGCTGACCTTGAGATTAGCAGCCCGACTTGTAGCCACTTCACTACCAGAGCTCTTCATTTCAGAAGTAGAAGTGGGGAACCTCATTACCATCAGAGAAGAAGACCCAAGAGTGGAGCATGCTCTTCAGACCCTGAGATTCCTGCACACTGAACCTCCGTGACTAGGGACAGAAACGTGTGACACAGGAGGAGGGGCAGAGGATCAGCAACACAGAGCCAAGAGCCAGAGCAGGAGCCCACGGAGCAAGTAAAGCTGAGTGACTTTGGGCAGGGCGCTAGTTTCTGAGTGGGGTGCCTCCACACTTATGTTGAGGAGGTAGGTTTACTGACACAGAGCTGAGTACTTTCATGCTGAGGCTTATGATGGAGTGGCATGTTCCGTGGGCTTTATAACATGGGCTTTGTTACACTGGCTGGGCAGAGAGTGGCCTTCCTGTGGGCATGCCTGGGGACAGGCTGTCCTGACTGGAAGAACTTTGCCCTGAGCATTCTGACCCTGAACTGTAACCTCTTAACTTTCCTAATAAATCCCTTAACTGTGAGTATGGTGTTAAGTTCTGTGTGGTTATTGCAATAAGCTATTGAACCCAGTTAAGAATGCTGTGGGAGAGATGGTTGATCTTAGTTGGTTCTCTTCTGAAGGTTATACATCATACACAATTCAAGAAAGAGTTTAAATTCAAAATGTAACTTTATAACTGATGGTACATGGAGGGGACTATAATCATTGTATTGAAGTAAAGTACATAATTTGGTGAATGTAAAATTGATGATCTGCCCTGTATACTTTCTCAATTCACAATAATAACTTAAGAAAAAACAACAACAAAAGTAACTTTAACAAACAAACAAAAAAAGTAACTTTAACAGCAGTAACTTACTCTAAAGATGAATGTGTCTTTAAGAGGCACACGTGAAACACAACAGATGATCCAGGAAATTCAGTATAATGACAGGCTAATTAATCACTCACTTTTCATCTGAGGGAGGGAAAGCAACCTTCTTGAAAGGGGAGAAATTAAAATGTATGACAGCTTCCATGAATGTTAAACTTCACTTGAACTTTCAGATTAAAGCTGTTATTTTAAAGATCCCCATGAAGTTAGTTCTCACAGTTTAATGGAGGTGGTGGGTCTATCACCTCCCCTCTAGCAATCAATTCTGAAAGGAGAAGTGGGTTTCGGCTTTACTGATGGGGACGTTTCAAATCTCCTTCAGAACAAGTCAGAGACTTTGTCAACTCTAACCACAACTTCTCAGTCATCTATAAATCACCTGTTTTCTCTCCCATCTTGTTGTTGTCATGTGCCATGGAGTCAGTTCTAACTCATAGCGACCCTGTACAGGGTTTCCGTGGAGTCGATTCCAACCCATAGTGACCCTGTATAGGGTTTCCCAGGAACAGCTGGTGAGCTTGAACTGCCAACCTTGCAGTTCAAACGGCTTTTGCAGTATGGCGCATTAACCCACAGCGCCACACCAGGACTCCCACCTGATACTAGGGTATGTCAAAAAGTATTGCTACAAAAATCACAGAACCCCTCATTAAACAGAAATACAAAAATGTGAACTCAAGTTTTTCAGTATGTTTCTCAACATACCCTCTTCCATCTAAGTCTACACATTTCCAAAGGTGATGTTTCCATCTCTCTAATCCTACCCTGAAGAATTCTGCAATCTTTGATTTACACTATGTCAAAACAGCAGTTTTGGCATCCTAGAGGGACTCAAATTGTGTTCCTTTTTTTTTAGGTAAAGCAGCCAAGGTTGAATGTCTATCAGATACACAGGATGCAGAGACACTGCGTGTCCTCCAAAGACTGTCTCAGTTGTGTTCCTTCTAACTGTTCTTCGAGTTTGGAGAACATAGACTGAAGAGGCAAGATCAGGGCTGTCAGATGGAGGAAGGTTTCTAATAAAATTCTCATAAGACAACCCTTGATACCCTTGAATTGGTACATTGTTGTTATAGAAAAACAATTCCTTGGCATAACTTTCCCAGCCAGCCTTTTCATCACCTCTTCCTAATCATCCATCTGTGACTGGCCTGAGTCCTTCAAGAAAATCAATCAAAATGACCCTTTAGTGGTGGGGTGGGGTGGATTCTGACTCATAGTGACCCTGTAGAGGGTTTTCGAGGCTGTAAATATTTACAGGAGCAGAAAGCCTCAACTTTCTCCCATAGAGCACCTGGTGGACTCAAACTGCTGACCTTGCAGTTAGCAGTCCAATGCATAAGCCATTAATTACACTACCAGGACTCCTTAAAATGACCCCTCCTTGTTGTTAAGTGCTGTTGAGTAGATTCCAATTCAAAGCAACCGTGTATAGGGTTTCCAGGGAGTGGCTGGTAGGCTTGAACCGCCAACCTTGTGGTTAATACCCTATGTTTATCCTACAGCTCCACACCAGGACTCCAAAATGACCCCTTTGTGTTGTTGTTTAAGTGCCGTCAATGTTTTCTGACCTCTCTGCCTTGAATTTAACTGGCCCAGTAGATCCTTTCAGAAGGTACTGTTTTGATTGTAACTTTTTTATAAATAGTATTTACACTTGTTGCTTTTAACTCTTGTACGCCCCCCCACCAGAATGCACCTTTTTTTTTTAAACAGCCTGTGAGACTGTACCAAGTTCATTACTGAGAGAACTCTGCAACCATCCACTGATGGCAGAGACATGTTTACCATGCTTTGGAATAAACTGTGCATGTATGAACAGGAACCCTAGTAGCAATACATTTTGACTTACCCTACCTAGTATGTTTTGGTTCCCTTCTCCAGTCCTTTAAACAATCATATCCTATGTTGTTCTCGTCTGTTTCTTAATTATACAAATCAAGATTCATTAAGTAAGATGCTTTCCTGATGAAAAGATTCTTCTTGTTGTTTTGTCATTGTTAAGTGCCATCAAGTCGGTTCCGACTCATAGCAGCCCTGTATAAGGTTTCCAAGGTGCAACTGGTCGAGTCTGAACCACAGTGCCACACCAGGATTTAAAGATGTTTCTTACTATTTATTTTATTCTAGTTTATCATATGATAGCAGAGTCCGGGTATGAGGCTGTAGGATAAGCACTGGACTGTTAACTGTAAGGTTGGTGGTTCAAATCCACCAGCTGCTCCTTGGAACCCTTATATGGGGTCCTTGTGAGTAGAATCAACTGGATGGCACTTAACAAGAGGAGAAGGCAAGGAGAAACTTTGGAACAAGACAGGAAATTAATTTTTTAAATTAACAATTTTGAGCTAGCAAGGTCACTGTGTTCATAAAAATTAACACATTATGCAAATAGATTTTTTTTTAGAATAAAGGATACACACTTTTAGGATTTGTTGTTGTTGTTAGGTGCCATCGAGTTAGTACCAACTCAAAGTGACACTAAGCATTACAGAATGAAATACTGCCCAGTCCTGGGCCAACCTCACAATTGTTGCCACGCTTGAGCCCATTGATGCTGCCACTTTGCCAATCCATCTTGCAGGGGGTCTTCCTCTTTTTCTCTGACCCTCCACCTTATCAAACATAATATCCTTCTCCAGCGACTAGTCCCTCCTGACAATATGTCTGAAGTATGAGAGTCGAAGTTTAGTCATCCTGGCCTCCAAGAAGCATTCCGGCTGCACCTCTTCCAACACAGATCTGTTTGCTCTTTTGGTAGCCCATGGCACTTTCAATATTCTCCTCCAACACCATAACTCAAAAGTATGAATTCTTCTACGGTCTTCTTTGGTCACCGTCCAGTTTTCACATACATATGAGGTTACTGAAAATACCATGGCTTGGGTCAGGTGCACCTTAGTCTTCAAGCTGACATCTTTGCTCTTCAACACTTTAAAGGTCTTGTGCAGCAGATTTGCCTAATGCCTAAATGTAAATCATGGAGTCATGGTGTAGCACTGTAGGATAAGCACTGGACAGGGTCGGTTTAAAATGCAAGGTCCATGATTCAAACTCACCAGCTGCTCCTCGGAAACCCTATATAGGATCACTATGAGTTGGAACCGACTCAGTAGCAATTAACAAAAGCAAGAGTAAAGACTATCTAACAATTTTACCTCTAACAAATCTAACAAATTTATCTAACAAATTTGACAACCTGAACTCCAAGTAGAGGCATAAAAACACTACCACAGTTCTGTTCAGCCACCAATTCTAAAGTTAAGTGCTCTGTATTCACCTTTCTGTTATGAGACCCCTACAAAGCTAAGACCTCTACAGGCATCACATTCAGCAAGAGCACCAGTAAACTGAAAACCACCCAGGAAAACTGCTATTTCACTAGGATAACTTCAGATTGTGATTCATAGGGTTTTCATCGGCTACTTTCACAAATACCATCAGATCTTTCTTCTTCATCTCCACTGAAACGCCATCTGTCTACATCATGGATGGAGACCCTGATGGTATTTTAAATCCAGGTGGCATAGCTTCCAACATTACAGCATCAGGCAAACCACCAAAGGATGACAGAATAGTATCTGATATAGTGCTAGAAGATGAATCCCCTAGGTTGGAAGACACTCAAATATACGGCAACAAAGGATTCAAGCATGTTAATGATCACAAAGATGGCACAGGACCATCTTTATTGTATGTGGGGTCACCATGAGTCAGAATTGCTTGGACAACCACTAACAACACAACTTGCAGTTGCTAAAGTCTCCTATGGGCGATGTGAGCATTAGGGCTGGAGTGTTAGGTCCTTAGTTGATCTGCAAGCCTGGGTCACAGAACAGTTAGGGTCAGAGCAGGGTCACAAGAGTCAAAGGGCAGCCCAAAGGTACTAGGAGAGGAGAAAAGGTAAATTGGGGAGCAAGAAGACCCTATACAGGGCCAAAACCACCTACTGCATGCTACCTACCAACCTACTTCTACACACAGGTAACAAAACAAGGTACCATCTTATAACAAATGCATAACACTTGACTTTAAAACTGGTAGCTGAAAAGAACTGTGGAAGTTTTTTGTGTCCGTATGTGTGTTTTAGGACTCCTGGGGCAGTGCTGTAGGACGAGCATTGGACCGCTATCTACAAGGTCAGAGGCTCAAATCACCACCTGGTCCTTGGAAACCCTATACAGGGTCATTATGAGTCAGAACCAACTCAACAGCACTTAACAACAAGAACAACCTGTGTGTTTTGTGAGCATGAAGTTGTTGGGGTAATCTTTTTAGCCTGTCTAAATCATCCTAAAATCCACTTCTAAAACAGGTGACAATGACAACCTGAACTCCAGCTCAGGAGCATTTCTGCCCAATCACCCTTCTAAATGAGGCTCAGGACAAAGTCATCTTGTCCACTGTCTCTTTTACTCCTTGATGGATCCCATAATTCCTTTCTCCACCATCCATTTTCAGTTTGTTGTGCTGTGGTAGCTTGCATGTTGCTGTGATACTGGACTACACAACCAGAATTTCAAATACCAACAGGGTCAACCATGGTGGACAGGTTTTAGCACAGCATCCAGAGTAAGGCAGAGAAAAGAAGAAAGGTCTGATGGTCTACTTGTGAAAATTAACCAGTGAAAACCCAACAGAACAGTGCCTGACATAGTGCTGAAAGATAACAAAAATAGAGTCAAATATGTCAACAATCACAAAGATAGGTTCGTGGCTGAGTGGCTCTTTGCA
>NW_006408545.1:18043188-18048855 GCF_000296735.1 Chrysochloris asiatica
CATTGCACCTCTAGGGCTCCTTCTCTTTGCATTAGACATTCCTAACCATCATCGATAAGAGCCTATGGTTAGCAAGACACTGTACCAAATCTGTGTTGTGAGGGTCAGCAAGGTTTTGACAGTAGCAGAAGGTGAACAGAGACATTGTGAGGAGAGAGAATGTAAAAAAGCACAGGGTAGATATACGGACCTAAAACAAAGCAATTTTACTGCATAAAAGCACATTGTTGATCCTCAGTAACGGTTTGATGAATTAATACATCATTACATATGAAATGCAACAAGAAGAGAACAAATCTTATGTGACTTTGAATGTCAAACTGAAGATTTTCAGAGTTTTCTCTCCTCTGAATGGGGCCACTTATTTCTGAACTGTGTAATATCCCCACTAGACCTCATGAAAGTTGTTAGCTAATGTACTGAGAGTTCTGCACTTGAAGTAGGATATTTATGTTTCTAACCAGGAACAGTTACTAGCACATTTTACAGAAAGCAGAAGGTTTTGTTTGTTTCAATGTCAAAATTATACTCCTGTATGACTCTCCTCAGGGAACCTGAAGATATATGCAAACACAGCAGACCACATCATTTCATCGTCTGATCTGGAGCTAATCAAGTTGTTGGCAAAATTATTTAGTCAGCAATATTTCTATATTCATGATGGAATTGGCTATTTAGGATTGAGCTATATAAACACAGACTCTCTAATTACCTTCTTGAATTCCTGTAATGGAGACAACCTAAGTTCCACTGAACGTGCATTGTAAAACATTTCATAGCATAACGAAGAATGTTATGCAAATTTGCAGTATATGTAATCTTGTTGGTAATAAGTGGATAAGAGTAACCACGGGCCCTAAAATCAGTGAGGAACCTCCATTTACATAAAAAAGTGTATCTACATTCAATTCCCCAATTTTTTATACCCAACGTACATAAAAAACGGGTCTACTCATTGCCACTTGAAGCAGTAAAATGTGTTGACAAAAAGTCAAGTGAACAGCAAGACAATTTTGTCGAAGTTAGCTGTTATTAAACAAAAAAAACGTTGTTTTTTTTCTTTCAAAAACAAAGAGACCCAAATAAGTCAGCAATAAAAGCGCACTGGTGTGGTCCTGCGGGTTAATGTGCTGGACTGCAAGGTCGGTTTAAAACGCAAAGCCGGCAGTGCAAGCTCATCAGCTGCTCTTCGGAAACCCTATACAGGCTCGCTATGGGTAAGAACCGACTCGAAGGCACTTGACAACACCAATCAGTTACGGTTTACCAAGAACAGGAAAACAGAAAGGTTACGCTATGTTAACTACAGAACACTAGAACTCTGACTTTTTGAAAGCTGAGAAGAACCCAGTTAACTCTTACAGAACCTCTTTGAACAGTTTCTAAAGTTCCAAGCACCAGTTTTCAGTGTGATCCGGCCGTGACTTTTAAGTGGATATACGCACATGCGACGCAGCAGGGCCCTGGGTGTGCTAAGCGTGCGAAGACTCTCCAGGCACAGCCTAGGATGGCTAGTTTGGACCACTCCCCACCCCACCCCCACCCCCGCCCCAAGGCGTGGAATCCGGATCTGGGGAGTTGTCCTCCACTCTCCGCCCCGCACCCACCCGCCCGCTAAGCCGCCGCCAGTGCTATGCAGGCCGGGCAGCGCCGGGTACTCACAGCTCTAGTCTCATACAGCACCAGCTTCTGTACTGAGCTGATGATGGGAGCTGCCGCTGCGGGCATGGCCCCGAGCAATCCCGGGCTTCACAGCCGGGCTCAGGAGTCGGCATCCGACGATCGGCCCCTGAGAGAACACACTTAAGAGCCTGGACACCACGTCTAGCTGTGGAAAACACCTGCTGAACACTAAAACTATAGATACACAGCTACTACTCAGGTATTTCCGGGTCTCGGCAGACTCCTGACAAGCCTGGCCCCAGGAAGAGCAGGGGGCGGGACTATAGACTGCACCATAGAGAAGGCTCGTAGAGATTCCCGGAGCATGCGTGCTGCCGAAAGAGGAAGCCAAGGGTCCCCTATGTGATCAAGGCAAGCGAAAAGTGGACGGCGAGAAAATTCGTTGGATTCTCTCGTTTTTCTGTTCCCTCTCTTTGGGCAAGAGGGAAGATTTGGAACTGGCTCTCATCTTTTGAGGAGGGTTTTCAAGTCTTATTTTCTCTGCTTATTTCTGCCTTGATTTCCCTGGAAAACTGATTGTCCTTCACCGAGGGTTGGTCTTTTCCCTTTTTTTGGCCTTATTTTGTTAAATGCCATCGAGTCAGTTCAAAAGACTTGTTACACAGAGGCTATGTGGTACCAGGAATTATAACGAAAACCCTCACCTAAAGCTGGAAATGTTTTACTTTAATCACATATTTGAACGTGAGGATAATAATGTGCAAATTCTGAAAATCAGTTATCAACAATGTACAGTAGTAGAAAGTGCACAGGTCGAGGCACCGCCCCCCCGAGGCACCGCCCCCGAGGCACCGCCCCCCGAGGCACCGCCCCCCCCGAGGCACCGCCCCCCCCTCCCAGGCACCGTCCCAGGAGACTTAGCCGAGCGGTTTCCCTGGCAACTGCTCAACAGATCTGGTTAGACCCTGGAGTTGGCTGTAGCTGAGACTGTGGAGTTAGTCCTGACCAGGTAAGTAGCTTGTTATTATTGTCCACGGCCCAGATGCGTGGCCCAGACGCATTTTAGTATCCGTTGCACAAAACCTCATCTCCTGTGGGGACCCTAGGCCACTTTTTTTTTTCTTGTAAAACTAAACTTAAGGATATCTTCCTAAATTAATGATCCCTTTTTAAAAAACTAAGATCCCTTTAAACGACTGTTGCTGTTAAGCGCCCTCCAGTCGGTTCCGACTCGTAGCGACCCTGTATAGGGTGTCCAACGAGCGACTAGATTTGAACCGCTGACCTTGTGGTTAGCAGTCCAGTGCTTATCCTACAGCGCCACACCGAATAGCAATGTATTACTTCTACTAATATTTATTTAGCACCTATGTGGTGCTGTAGACTACGCCCCGGACTGCTAACTACAAGGTAAGCAGTTCAAACCTACCAGCCGCTCGCCGGATACCCTTTACAGGGTCCCTAGGAGTCGGAGCCTACTGGAGGGCACTTAACAACGTGAAGCGCTTAGGATGAGTACTGGACTACTAACCACCCAGGTCAGCAGTTCAAACCCACCAGCCGCTCTCAGAAAAGCCTGTGCAGGGTCGCTATGAGTCTGAACCGACTCAGTGCACATGACAAGAAGTATACAAAATATACTAGAGTGGCAGCTAGCCTCCTGCCCATTGTGGTAGAGTCCATTCAGATGAGGATTCCTGGTGGTGCAGTGGTTAAAGCACCTGGCTGCTACAAAAAATTATCAACCGTCCACGGGCTAAATGAGGCAGTCTGCTTCCTTGAAGATTTACAGCCTTGGGAACCCTATAGGGTATTTCTAGTCTACCCGATAGGGTCTAACTATGAGTGAATGAATGCGACAGCAATGGGCAGCTAACCTAGCCTAAGTGGACATGCATGCCTAGGTTTCCCAGGACATGTGCCTACTCTAAACCACAGAGCCCTCAGCTAGAGAATTTCTCTACAGAAGAATGACCCCAAGTAAAGAAATGTTTATATTGTAATTGTGAATTATTTGGGTGCTTCTCATGTTCATAACTTTTTAAGGACTCAGAGGACCCATGCAAGTCCATCTCACACCACCAGGGCGGCAGAGACGACACAGTTTAGAAATAAAACACAGACACAAATTAGAGATTAAAGGAGACCACAAGACTCATGACCTCTAGGATCAAGAGCCCCGAGACATGGCGGTACTCCATATTTATTAGCTTCTAGCATTTACATCCCCCCAGGATGCCATACATCGTTGACATTAAAGGGGTCTTTTGACATTATACAGATTAAGGAAATGTTCTTAGGGGAGAGAAAAACAAGACTATAATTCAGGGATGCATGAGTAGGTTTCAAGAGAGAACAATGCAGGGTGCCGATTATCATATCTGTTCATGGTGTACCAATCTGGCTTCTGGTCATGCACTAGCATTAAGGAGCAGCTTTCTGCTTCGTTATGCCATGGTCCAGATGTGACTCGTTTCCTCCCGCATCTATCCTTGGTGTTCTCCAACAAGGACCTCCCATGGTAATCACACCTGATCCTGGGATATATAGAATGTGTGTAATGAGTTAGATTTATTAATATCTACTCTTAAAAACTTTCCCATCTTTACTACTTTAACATCTGAATATCTATGTGTACTAATAGAATCTGGACAGTGGATGAAACAAAAAAAAATGCAGAAAGATCAACCATTTGGTGGTTTGCTTAAGGACTTTGTTGTTGTTAAATGCCATCGATTCTGAGCCATAGCAACCCTGTATAGGGTTTCCAAAAAACAGCTGGTGAGCTTGAACTGCCAACCTTGCAGTTCAAACGACTTTGCAGTCTGGCGCATTAACCCACAGCACCACACCAGGACTTAGGCTTTTTAAATTTTTCTGTTAGTAAATTTCTCTAAATACATTTTAAAATTCTTCTCTCACAAACTCCTTTCTTGCAACTTTTACCCCTTTATCTCTCTGACATCAAAGAATTTCTCTACTGCTTCAGTCTCCAAGGGCTTATTTCAGACCAAAAACTTGATGTAGTGCAATAGAAATAAAAACAAAAAATATGAAGTCTTCAGTTTCTCAATGTTTGTTGTTATAGAAACACAATGATAAAGTTGTCATTGGCACATCCACATGGATCAGCACAGAAGCAGTTTGCTCCAACCAAAGGAGTTTTTCCCTCTCATTTTAGAGAGTTTGTATTTGCTTTCCCACTGCTTTGAGCTCTTTTCTGTTGACTCAGCAAGTCCTTTCAACTAGTTATCTACTGCTTACCCTTCATATCTGATTTCAATATCTTCGTTAGAGAAGCCATCTGTGATTTCTCAGACTGTGTTATATCACCTTATACCTCACATAACAAAATGCACTTTTTTTCCCATGAAAATTATACAGTTTTTAAAGATGGATGCTTTTCTGGTTATTGCTCGCCTTTCCTTCTTGGCTATTGTTGGTAAGTGCTGTTGAGTTGGTTCAGACTCTTACCAACCCTGTATAAATTTCCAAGGCTGTAATTTGTTGTGGGAACTGAAAGTCTCATCTTTCTCCTACAGTTTAACTGGTGAGCTTAAACCTCCAACCTTGTGGTACGCAAACCAGTGCTTATGGTACAAAGCCACTGCACTGCCTTGCTTGACTATTAAATTCCATTATATTTCTAACAACGATTCTCAGCCATGATTGCCTGGGGAGGTATTATGGATGCTGGGTCTCACACCTAGATACTAGGAGTCAGTTCGTCTAAAGTGGGACCAGGGCATCAGAATTTATTTAAACTTCCCCATATGACTCAGATGTGTAGTCAAGATTGTGAAGCAGTGTCATAACACCAGCACAGGGCTTGACATTTGGTTGTTGTTGTTAAGTGTCCTAAAGCGACCCATAGCGACCCAGTGTAGGGTTTGTGAATCTTTTACATCTTTGTGGGAGCAGAAAGCCTTACCTTTTTCCTGCAGAGCGGCTGGTGGGCTCGAATCACAGACCTGTGGTTCACAGTCCAATGCTTATCATATGGAGTCACATTTGTTGTTGTTGTGATTAGGTGCCATCCAGTCG
>NW_006408545.1:18050033-18059325 GCF_000296735.1 Chrysochloris asiatica
AGAGTTCTAGCACCATCCCCTGTGCCTGCTTGGCTCGGTATTCTGTGTTACATAAATCTTTACGGGAGCACAAAGCCACATGGTAGGTACTAAATATATATCAGTTAAATGAATGGATTTCCTAGCTTGGGAGATACCCTTGTCCTGGGGGTGTCAGGTATGGTCTAGACAGGGGTCATACATAAATGCATACTTACATCCTCGGAAACCCTGTACAGGGTCGCTATGGGTCGGACCCGACTCGACGGCACTTAACAACAACAACATAGTTGTTAGGTGTCCTCAAGTTGTTTCCAACTCATAGAGACCCTGTACGCAGCAGAAGGAAACAATGTGTGGTCCTGCACCACTCTCACAATTGTTGTTATGTTTAATCCCATTGTTGCTGTCACTGTGCCTATCCATATCATGGGGGGTGGGGGCGGGCGGTGTCTTCCTATAGAGATCTTTTGAAATCAGCCTCCTCTTCCTCCTACTCCTGCCTGTTTGCTGAGAAGCTATATTCTGCTCATAGTATTTTCCCAATTTCTTCTCCTCTAAACCAATGTGGCTAAGGAGCTCTGGTAATGTAGTGGTTACGAATCGAGCTGCGAACCACAAGGTCAGCAGTTAGAAACTACCAGCTGTTCCACGAGAGAAAGATGAGGCTTTCTGCCACCGTAAAGAAACCCTGTGCAGGGTCGCTATGAGTCAGAACCAACACCATGGCACATAACCACCACCACCACCAAGCCAATGTGGCTAGACTTTTCCTCTTTAAGCCATTTCAGAATTCAAAAGTTAACAATCCCAATCACTCAAGTGGACTAGTAGTGGTCTAATGAAGTAGCAATTACCAGCACCTTACATCATGATGAGATTTATTATTTTTAACCAGAAAGATACGTGTAGATAGCAGCTCTGAGCCTAGGAGGTAGCCAGGACTTTCCCAGGTTCTCCTCTTTTGTTATCCCTGTAGCTCCAACATTTTGTCTCCTGAGTGTGACCAAGGGAGAAATCAGAGGCCAGAGCTTTTACAGTGAAGTGACTGAAAGATCAGGAGCTCTTGACTCCAGAAATCTTTGACTCAAAATGATATCAGTCCACTTAGTTGACCAAGCATTTGAGACAGCTGTTCCTCTATTCAGTAACAAAGAGTGGGTGGTAAAATCAGTTATTAAATGAACTTCAGAAAATAGAGAAATTATAAGACTAGCTGTGACTCTCATGATCCCAATTATCATTACAATATAAAACATGAAGTAATAAGGAGTCAAAATACCAAGAAATGGGTCTATCGTAGGATTCACAATTCAAATTCCTACAGAAAATGCCAACTGATAATGAATACTGCATGTAAGAAAATCCAACTGCAAAAAAATACTATTGAAGTTTTTATAAATTCGATCATTTTTAATCATGTAAGTACACAACATAATATAGGCAGGCATTATGATGTTAGAGATTATATTGAAAAATCAAAATTAAGAAAGTACCATTTCTCAAAGAAATATATAATTTTAATTTTCTTTCATAGTTTACAACTTTTCATTACCGTCTCAAAAGATGGCCCTGTCAGTTCTAACATTTTACATTTGACTTGGATCTTTGAACTGGGAAAAATATCTAGTTCGGTTCCATTTCATAATGAAAACCAACTGTTTGAAGATTTGACAGGTTCCTGAGTCCTTGTAAATGAATCTCCCACATTAAATTGCTTATGTGTTGTATGAGGACACCCAGAACACTTGTCACTTTCTGCTCACCAGATCTGATTGATGTCGTATCATTCATACTGTAGAACAACAAGACTCCTTTGTATTCTAGGCAGACCTCGGTTTTTTTGTGTGCTTTGTTTTATTGTGCTTTGTAAATACTGTGTTCCTTGCAAATTGACAGCTTGCGGCAAAGCAGAGTCGTACAAGCCTATTGGTACCCTTTTCCTACAGCATGTGCTCACTTCTTATCATCTCTCATACTGTGTCACATTTTGGTAATTCTCACAATATTACAAATTATTTCATGTTATTGTACACCACATAGACTACCAAAAAAACATACACACTGCCACCAAGTCAATTGTGACTAACAGCAACCCTATGTAGGGTTTCCAAGACTGTAAATCTTTATGGGAGCAGACAGCCTCGTCTTTCTCCTGTGGAGAGGTTGATGGGTTTGAACCATCAACCTTGTATTTAGCAGCCCAACACCTAGCCCACACCACCACCAAGTCTCCTTAATCGAATTTTAAACATAACCTTTTTTTTTTTTTTTTTACCAGCATCAAGGTACTGTCCCAGCAGTGTATTAGGATTGGATCCAGGTGTCTTTACCAGGATGTTGAACCATGAGTCATTAGAGAGAGCCCACGTATCAATAAACTCTTACTCAGTCTACATTCCCTTTACCCTCAAGATGTATTCTGAGGCATACGGTCTTGATTTCTACTAGGATATAGTGCTAGGTCCTGCAGCTCTGTGGCTGAACACTACCTTTCTTCCTAAAGTACTGCTTCACCAGTTGGGTTGCACTGACGCTTGGCCCCAGTTATTGCTGTAGAAACAGTGAGGAAAAATGACGGCAAAGCTTGTGGAGGGCATGCCTTATCTTGTGAACCATCTGGCTCAGGCAAAAATAGGCTGCTGTGTTCCTGCTAAGGAAGAAATAGGGATGGACGCTGCTACTTAATCCTGAGAGTTTGGGATGATCCGGGAGTTCGAGATATTCAGTTACATCCATCTACCCTGATATCCCTATCCCAGGCCTTATGGCCCTCCCTTTAGTGTAGAAGACCAGGAAGGCCACTTGGAACTGTGAATTTAGATATCTGAATCAGGCCCTTTGCAGAATCAGGTACTTATGAACTTCTGTGTGGGGAAATACTTAAACAGTTAAAATGAGATGCATTGTCGACTGAAAAGGTCAGGTTTCTATTTGGTCTTTGTTGGTGAGATGAGATGGGGAAATCTTCCTTAAGAGAACATGAATAAGTCAGTTTATTTCAGTGGTTAAAAAAATTCTCTTCATCACACTACTATGTGTAGCCACCTAACCTCATAGAAAGTAATAGATTCCCATGATAACATCCACTTCATCAATGCAGCTCACTGAGCGCTCTAGGGTTGTAATGAAAGAGAATCCAGTTCGCATTGTGAATTACTCACTTGTGACATGTTCCTATGTTGGCTTCTTAGTTTAAAGCAATTCCTAGTTCATAATGCAGTGATGGCCCTATAACAAGTTCAATATTAACTTCAACCATCTCAGCAGTGCTACCTGTAGTCCTGATTCTGAATTTTGACCAGTCAACATTTCAACAATTTTATCAACTCCAAGATATAATCAAATTCCTCAAATTGTGAATTTTACGGGTCCTGGAAGAATTGATGCTTTTGAGTTATGGTGTTGGAGGAGAATATTGAAAGTGCCATGGACTGCCAAAAGAACAAACAGATCTGTGTTGGATGAAGAACAGCCAGAGTGCTCCTTGGAGGCCTGGATGGCCAAACTTCATCTCCCATACTTGGGACATATTGTCAGGATGGACCAGTCACTAGAGAAGGATATCATGTTTGATAAGGTAGAGGGTCAAAGAAAAGAAGCCCCCCAGTGAGATGGATTGGCAAAGTTGCAGTATCAATGGGCTCAAGTGTGGCAACAATTGTGAGGTTGGCCCAGCACCAGGCAGTGTTTCGTTCTGTTGTGCATAGTGTCGCTATGAGTAAGTATTGACTCAACGGCACCTAACAACAACATCTTGAAAATAATATTGTTTCAGGGGTTGAATTGTTTTCGACTCAGAAATCCCACATGACAGAAGAGAACTACCCATAGGGTTTCCTTGGCTCAATTCCATAGGAGGAGTCCTGGTGTGGCACTGTGGGTTAATGCGCTGGACTGCAAAGCCTGTGTGAACTGTAAGGTCATCAGTTCAAGCTCATCAGCTGCTCCTTGGAAACCCTACACAGGGTTGCTATGGGTAGGAATCGACTTGACGGCATTTAACAACAACAATAACCACAAATAGCGCTGCAGGATAAGGTACTGGACTACAAGATTGGTTTGAATCACAAGCTCGGTGGTTCAAACTCAACCAGCGGGTCCTTGGAAAGCCTATACAAGATCACTATATATGAGTCAGATTTACTTAACATCACTTAATAACAACAATCTTTATGGGAGCAGATTGTCAGGTCTCGGTGGCTTCAAACTGCCAGCTTTTCAGTTAGCAGCCAAGTCCTTATCTATTGCCCCACAGTTAGAAATAGGGGTGGTGGTGGTGGTGGTTGTGTACCTTCAAGTAGGTTCAGCCACTCTGTGTAGGGCTTCCGAGGCTGTAAATCTAAACGAGAGCAGAACGCTTCAGTTAGCAGTCCAACTCGTAACCCACTACGCTCTCAGGATTCCTTTAGAAGTAGTGAGGGATACTGAAATAGTAAAAGGCAAAAAAACACTTATCTTTGAAAAAGAAATAGTCTAGTTTGCAAAATAATACATGTACGAAATAACTAGAATGATTGTCCTGTATTCTGTGCCTAAAAGATTTTCTCTACTAATTTTTTTCTTTTTCTTTTTGCATGGTAATTTGCAAATACTGTTTTTGGTTGACTGTTTTGGACTGTTATAGTTAATTTAGTACACAATCTGTAAGAATTTAGAGCAGTATTCTCAACTATCTGTCATAAAAGGACCAGTATTTTCTCCCCAATACATGGTCCCTTAGAGCATGACTTGTATGAAAGTTCAGTAATTCCCAACATAGTCAATATCCTGCTTAAGGCTCACTTACTTATCGTACACTTGGATATTGTGGCAATCTCAAATGCTTACTATCAATTGAATTGTCTTCTCATGGGCCAGCACTGGTCCATAGACCACACCAAGTAATACGCATCTAGAGAACTTTCTTGACTGTAAAAATGGGTTCATCTATTGTCATAGTTACCTTACAACTTTTAACCTGGTTTTTGATGGTAAGCAGGAGGTTTGGGACCCAGTGAATGGAATCATGAACATGTATCACAAAGCTGTTTTACCTGGTTTATCTGAGGCACAAGGATGAAGTAGGTAGCTAGTGGCCCGTAGTCCCTGCTACTGTCAATTCTGTAACTGCCCTTGCTCCTTTTGATACCTGATCGTCAGGTGTATGTCCTTTTCCCACCTTAGTCACTGATGATAGAACACTTTTGTGAGCTGCTAGTACATTGGAGGAAAACGGCAGAATAAGAAGTGTCATAGTAGACAGAAGTGATGAGCTAGCTATTATTTAAAGCAGCACCCTTAGATCCAAGATAACAAAGACACAATAACAGCAGAGTGTGTACCTCAGACCAGTTAAGGAGCAGTAAGACTGGATACTTGATTTATTTGAACTTTGGTTCCAGAGAGCTCTGTTGTACAAAGGAATCTTGTGGAAGTTTTTCATAGTGCTGTCTTTACTGAAGATTTCTAAGATAATGGCTAGCTGGTATATAAACCCCCAAACAGACGTTGTATTCTTCCCTGTTAGTGGGCTGGTGGAGTTCTGTGGAACCCCCAGACTCCACACCCCTCCACTCTTCTCATACTGTCCTTTTTTATGTGTTTTGCTTGTTATCCCGCTCAGATGACACAAGTGTCTCATCTTTTGAGAAAGAGAAAGCACTTTTGCATGATGGCTGTTTAGGCTTCTGAGAAATACTTGGTAAGATTGGTATGGGCCAGGAGCATACCAAAATACGTAGAATGAAGACGAAAAACTTGTTCTGGTTTTAGGTATGTTAAAGTAATGAACAAGTTGACTCTTGGTGGAGGTCTACTACAAAGTGAAGTCTTTTGGTTGCTGATATGTGGCTGGGATGTTTTTAAAAAGAGAATAACATTTCCAGTTGATAGTAAAAAGGAAGAAGGAGATACCATTTATAATGCACTGGAGCATTTGTACTGGTAGAAAAGAGTCACTTTTGTACAGTGTATTTATTTTTCTTTATCCAAATGATGAAGGGAAATGTAAAATGAAATGATGTTGTTGGGTGCCATCAGATCGGTACCAACTCATAGCGACCTTATGCACAGCAGAATGAAACACTGCCCGATCCTGGGCCAACCTCACTACTTTTGCCACGCTTGAGTCCATCAATGCTGCCACTTGGCCAATCCATCTCGTTGGGGGTCTTCCTCTTTATCTCTGACCCTCCACCTTACCAAATGTGATATTCTTCTCCAGCGACTGGTCCCTCCTGATAATATGTACAAAGTATGAGAGACGAAGTTTGGCCATCCTGGCCTCCAAGGAGCACTCTGGCTGCACTTCTTACAACACAGATCTGTTGGTTCTTTGGGCAGCTCGTGGCACTTTCAGTATTCTCCTCCAACACATAACTCAAAAGCATCAACTCTTCTATGGTCTTCCTTATTCACTATCCAGCTTTTGCATTCATATGAGGTTATTGAAAATACCGTGGCTTGGGTCAGGCACACCTTAATCCTCAAGCTGACATCTTGCTCTTCAACGCTTTAAAAAGGTTTTGTGCAGCAGATTTGCCTAATGCAATACGTCATTTGATTTCTTGACTGCTGCTTCCATGAGTGTTGATAGTTGATCCAAGAAGAATGAAGTCCTTGACAACTTCAATCTTTTCTGCATTGATAAGAATGTGGTTTATTGGTCCAGTAAAATGATATAGATAGTTGAAAGAAATTATTTTCTAGAAAGCAAATATGTGACCCACCTTGGAAATATTTATTACTTTATAAATTCTCTTCCTGAGTATTTTAATGTTGCTTCCAAGAGACTTATTGTATCATCTTTATCTTTCTAAAAGGATAGATACTCTCGAACTTGCTGGCGCCTAACAACAACAACAGATTCATAATGCCTTCTTTCACCTCCAAATTTTTACTGATGCCATAGATAAAGATAGCTAACTAGTATGTGAGGGGAGTTATTATTTATATCTGCGTCCTTATCAGTTGTAATAGAAAATGCCAATGTGGCACCATTTTCACATAATTTGTCGGATAAAGACTTCACCATATTTTAATGTGCTCGGCAATAGGGCTTTCAGTTAAACTTATATTTTGAACTCCTTTTTTTCTGTCTGGAACACATAATTAATGAACCACATAATGTTGTTGGGTGCTGTTGAATCAATTCTGATTCATAGCGACCTTATGTATAACTGAATGAAACATTCATTGTCTTGAACCACTTAATAGAGAATCTTTAATAAATGCACCATCTCTGGTAAAAAGTTTTAGTGTATTTCCCCTCTTAACATTGCTTTATAGCTATTGAAATTTAAATCCTACGGTTCACAAAGTTTTTGTCCCTCTCAAATCTTTGTAGTGAACCAGTGGTATTTCTTACTACTGTTTGTTTCATAATATCATCTTAAATTATATTCGTATATTCATTACATGGGAATATTCTTAACTTCCACAGAGAAATAGAACTATACCCTGTTTATCTGGAGACATATGGCCCCTATCATAAATTGAATTTGGGTCTCCACAAAATGTGTGTCAACTTGGTTGGGCCATGATGCTCAGTGGTTTGGCAGTTATGTAATGATGTATTATAGAGGTTATGTGATGATCCCCATGACTGATCTGATGTAAAAAAACAATTAAGAGGATTAAGGATAGGCTGCAATACCCTTAAAATTCTGGCGTGGCATGATAGGATAAGCACTGTACTGTTAATCACAAGGTTGGAGGTTCAAACCCACCAACTGCTCCTTGGATACCCTATATAGGGTCGCTATGAATCAGAACTGACCGAACAATAATAACAACAGCAGTACCCTTAATCCTATCGAAACCCTAATCTGATGTATGGGAGTTCCCCAGGGGTGTGGCCTGCATATCTTTCATCTTACAAAGATAAAAGGACAGAAAAATGAGCAGAGAAAGCGATATCTACTACGAAGAAGAAAGAAAAGCCAGCAGTAGAGTGTGTCCTTTGGACCTGGGATCCCTGCATTATAAAGTTCCTAGATTCGGGGAAAGACTGATGCCAAACACATAGAGCTCTCTAGGAATGCTGGGCCTACATTACTGAAGGACCTTTCCGGAGAGATAAAGCCTTCCCGTAGAGCCGGCATTCTGAATTTGGACTTCTAGCCTCTCAAACTATAAGAGAATAAATTTCTGTTTATTGAAACCATTCACTTGTATTTCTAGATAACTAAGACAGCCTTCTCAATCCATTTTGATTTTCTACTCTTGATGGGAAGATGGAGACAAGACCAAGAATAGTCAAGACCAGCTTAAAGAATAACTAGGTAGATGATTTGTCCATCCTAGGTGCTGTAACTCCTTACCAAGTCCGTGTGGTTCCTAGTTAAGGACAGAGTACATTGAGAAATGAATCAGAAGAGAATCTTGAAATGGAAACTTAACTGGTGATAGAGATAACATTGTTGAGCAGTGGAGAGACAATGGCTCTTGAAATAAATGGCCCTTGATGACTATCTACATAGAAAAAGTGAAGTTAGTAGAAGGTTATATAGATTAATGATATACACATATGTTCACAAATAGATGTATATATGTGTACATATTTTACTTTAAGTTGATCTTTAATGTAACATGTGCACATATGTATGCTTTTTCTTTAGTTTAATCTTTCAGAAACACTGTTTTTACTGTGTATTTTATACAGCATATAGTTAGATTTTGTTTTTTGTATCAAACTAAAAGCCTATGATTTTTTTAATAGATGAGCTTATCTTATTTGCAGTTACCCAGGTGTTTAGTGGTGTGGAATGGTTTCTGGATGAAGTAAATTCACAGGTCATTCCATTTCTCCCTAGCCTGCCTGCTTGTTCCCACTAAGTCAGGCACTCTAACAATCTACTCTTTTTATAGCAGTGTTTGTAATATGACTTCCCAAGAGAAGACAGAAGAGTATCCTTTTGTGGACATATTTAATGAAGATGAAGCTGAAAAAAACTTTTTATTGTCCAAACCTGTTTGCTTTATTATATTTGGAAAGCCAGTAAGTTACCTCTTCTATCTTATTTTTAATTATAAATTGTTCGTTTGAAAATCCTGCTCTTATAAATTACCATACAAGAGTGAAAACCACATGTGCTAGTTTTTTTTTGGTTATTTTGTATTGTTTATTAGATTTTCATTTTTTGACCCGAAAGTGATATAATGTTAATGATAAAGTCACAAATTTCTCTGTTATACAGCTATAATTGAAAATTAACCTAAATTGTACTGAGCTTATATATATATGAGGCACTGTAGGATTAGCACTGGACTTCAAACCACAAGATTGGCAGTCAAACCCACCAGCTTCTCCTCGGAAACCCTATACAGGGTC
>NW_006408545.1:18059955-18061354 GCF_000296735.1 Chrysochloris asiatica
TCACATGTATGTACATCACACACACACATCACATGTATGTGCATCACACACATATATATCACATGTGTGTATATCACACACATATATCACATGTATGTACATCACACGCACATATATCACATGTATGTACATCACACACATATATCACATGTATGTACATCACACACATATATCACATGTATGTACATCACACACATATATCACATGTATGTACGTCACACACATATATCACATGTATGTACATCACACACATATATCACATGTATGTACATCACACACATATATCACATGTATGTACGTCACACACACATATCACATGTATGTACATCGCACACACATATATATATCACATGTATGTACATCACACACACACACACACACACACATATATATGTGTGTGTATGAATTTTGTTGTTGCTGCTGTTGTTAAGTGCTGTCAAGTTGGTTCCAACCCATAATTAGTAGTAACTATTACCGTAAGATCAGCAGTACAAGCTCAACAGCGGCTCCTCCGAAATCCTATGCAGGGTTGCTATGGGTTGGAACCAACTTGACAGCACTTAACTATTAGTATAAGGCTTAACTTGTTCTTAAAGAGACACTGTAGAAGCGCAAAGACTAAGGGCTGGATCATTTGACTTCATTTTACATGGACCCTGGGATAGATACCAGGAAATGATTCCCATAATTTTCATTGTTTTCACAAACATAACTCACTTTTAAAAGTCAACAATAGAAACAACCAAATGCAACTATTACTTCATTCATGAAAGTAATCTTTTCTATTTAAATATGATAATTTTCAAATTTTTCAATGACGTTGTTTTGTTGCTAAATGATATAGAGTTGGTTTCAATTCATAGTGATTCTGTATAGGGTTTCTGAGTCTTTAAGTCTTCACGGTAGCAGAAAGCCTCATCTTTCTCCCATGGAGAGGCTGTTGGGTTTGAACTGCAGACCTGGTGGTTTGAAATCCAGGGCTTATGGTATGGAGCCACTGTGCTCCCCCTTTAAAGAAATAAGAAAGAATGTCGTTGCTCTTGAAAATTATTAAATGGAAATATATTTTAAAATTCATGAATTAACCCATACTAAAGGGGGAGGTTCTTGACTGGTTGCTGGGATGTGGGGGGGGGGTGAGGGGAGGGAAGGGAGGGTGGAGCACAGGGCAGGGAATAGACACAGGATAGTTTGGGTGCTAGGGAGGGGGACAATATACAAGAAGGGAGAGGTGAATGAAAGAACAAAGCAGATGGGAGAACAATTAGGCAGGTTTGCATGGGCTAAGTGGGACAGAGGTAAAGAATGATGTATGCACAACCTTGGAACAACAGGGTTCTGGGATACAGGCATTGAAACATGGTTGGAATGGGGGAAAGGGGGAAAATAATGTTAAGAT
>NW_006408545.1:18062724-18092494 GCF_000296735.1 Chrysochloris asiatica
GAGGGGAGGGATTGACTTTGCAGTCTAGGAGCAGAGGTCCCTGGGAGAAAAGCAGAGAGCGGGACCCTACTCAGTGAAGTAGTGATGCCAGAGATAGAGGCAGAGATGATGACGTGGAGAGATGGAGTGGCTGGGGACTCTACACCCAAAGAGGGAGAGAGGCTGTGTACTGAGGACCGGGAGACAGGCTTGCAGGGTATAGCCTTTGGTTGGTTGATGATACATGGAGGGGATTGTAACCATGGCAATGAAACTATACACAATAGGATGAATGTAAAACTAATGTTCTCCCATGTAAACTATCACATAATTCACAATAAAACTTTTTTTAAAAAGTCATGAATTAAACTTTATGAAGGGAATAAAATAATGAATCTCAATATAATCAGAATTCATGTAGTAAATATTTTTCATTGCATTATAAGAATTTTTTATAGTAAATCTTTGGCAGAGAGGACAGAGTACCATTATGATATGTATAGCTTCCTGATTTCAGAGCAGTCGTCTTAATAAAAAAAAAAATTGCATTTTCGGATTAGTTCATAAAATGTGGCATATGGGACAATCGGCGAGGAACCAAAAACACTACATGTCTAGAATATGCTCTTCATTATTGTGTAGGAGACATTTTTACCTTATAAGATTGATGTAATAATCACCACCAACAGAATCTTTAAACTTTGGGATATCTGTTTCACCAACATATGATAAATAACTAATCTATTGGCTTATAAATACTGTTTCTCTTTTTTAAGGGGATTGGTAAAACAATATTAGCCCGTCTGATAGCACAGGCATGGAAATGCATTCGTGTTGAAGGTAAATATTATTTCTTCCCTCAATATTTTATTATAAAAACTTGCAAATATACAGATAAATTGAAATAACTGTATGGTGAGCATCCATATATTCACCATCAAAGGTGTCTGATTAACATTTTGCTATATTTGCATTATCATATGTCTGTTCACCTAGCAACCTATCAAATATTGTCTTTATAATAGTATTATTCATGTTTTGCCCTTCTGTTAATCCTAGTAGTATTCATAGACTTTAGGAGGATTTATGAAATGTCCATTAGCCCACTGTACTGACTCTAATTCTCAGCGTCTATAATTTAGATAATTGGTATAGAAATGGATACTTTGTTGTTGCTATCGAATCAGTTCCAACTCATAGCCATCCTGTATAGGTTTTCCAAGGAACAGCTGGTGGGTTTGAACCACTGACTTTGTAGTTAGCAGTCTAGTGCTTACCTTACAGCACCACACCAGGACTCCATATAATTAAAGATACTTGTAAGGAGCTCTGGTAGCATAGTGATTATGAGTCGGGCTGCTAACCTCACGGTCAGCAGTTCGAAACTACCAGTAGTTCCTAAGGAGAAAGATGAGGCTTTCTGCTCCCGTAAAGATTTACAGCCTTGGAAACCCTCTATAGGGTCGCTATGAGTCGGAATCGACTCCATGGCACACCACCACCACCATCACCACCACCATAAGGAAATTAATGTGAGGTGGTGGTGGAGTGATATTGAGTCAGTTCTGATTCATAGCGACCCTGTATAGGGAGCAGCTGGTAGATTAGAACTGCTGACCCTTGTGGTTACCAGCCCAATGCAGAACCCACTACGCTACAAGGGCTCCCTATGTATACTCTAGTTGACTTCTTTTGAAAGATAAGAAATGAATGAGTTCTCATAACTCTTCTTAAGATCATTTTCCAGAACTTAATTATCTCTGAAGATAAATTTAATTTTTTTATTTATAAACTGCTTAATGTTATCTGCAATATGTAGGACAGTGAGTTGAAATCTTTAGATATAAATATTCTTTTAATAAAGTGATTTATGCCATAGTAAAAAATTAACAGAAGATATATGAAAAAAAAATTTAAATATAGAATAAATGTTGTTGTTGTTGTTGTTGAGTGCTGTCAAGTCAGTTCTGACCCATAGCGACCCTGTACAGGGTTTCCGAGGGTGTAAATCCTTACGGGAGTAGAAAGCCTCATCTTTCTCCCACGGAGCAGCTGGTAGTTTCGAACCGCTGACCTTAAGGTTTGCAGCCCGATTCGTAACCACTACGCTACCAAAACTCCTTTTACTTAAGAAAAATAGAATGAAAACTCACTGTTACATAAAGAAATGCTGGTTAAAATAGCACTAATCCATTTAGTGTCACACTGTAGGATCACCACTGGCAGTTCAAATGCTGATCGGCAGTTCAAGTCCACCACCTGCTCCTCGAAAACCCTATAGAGGGTCACTATGAGTCAGAACTGACTTGACAATATTTAACAACAATCCATGTTTACCTAACAAATTGACAATGAATTTTATTTATTTATTTTAATCATTCTAGTGTGAATTGAGTGAAGGGAAGATCATCAGTTTTACAGTCAATGAATCATACACTTTGTTGCATCTCAATTACAATCCTTCTATGCAATAACAGTGGTCCGACTTCCTCCCTGTGGTTTCTATTTCCATTCTACCCTCCTTCCTATACCTTCTCAACTTTTCCCTTAGGTAAATGTTACTCTTTTGATCTTGAATGATTGACCATTCATTCCATGGAGAGCATGTTATTGTTGTCCCCCCCTATATTGGGCCATCATGGTGAATTTCATTCCAGACCTGATGGGTGGTCAGGGGCAGTAGTCTTGAGTTCCTCCAGTCTCATTCTGACTGCTATTTTTAAAAATAATTTAGAGTTTTGTTCCACATTTTCTTCCACTCTATCCAGGACCTTCTAATGTGCCCTCTCAGAGCAGTTGGAAGTAATAGCTGGACACCATCTAGTTCTTCTGGTCTCAGAGTTGTGGTAACTGGTGATCACCTGCTCCATTGGTCCATTGGACTAGTTGATCCCAAGCATTTTCAATGTTCATCACTCTTCTTTCTTCTGCACATGGAGAAACCAAAAGGTTCACCTTAGATGGCTGCTTATGAGCTTTTAAGATCCCAGACACTACTCACCAAAGTAGCATATAGAACATTGTCATTGTAGACTATGCTATGCCAAGTGACCACGCAGTCCCCTGAGACTTGCCTTAAGATGTTTGAGAAAACCTAATAATTTTTCATCATTTTCTCCCCTGTATGCACCCCATATTCATAGGTGTGTTTGCAGCAAAAGTAAATATCCATATACAAATAGCCTCTTCAAATCCTTCTATATTTGTGGGTATTGTCCCACTCTCCTTCCTATACCCATTCAGCCTGTGTATCTTTCAATGAATCTGTCCACCTAACACTGTTGTTCCAGCATTGTGTATGTGATACTATTTACCTCTATCCCCTTTAGCTCATGCATGCATTCCTTCCTGTGTTTTCGCCTGTTTTCATCATTCTTCTGCCAACCTCCCTCCTTTGTATATTCCCTTTCCGGTCACCAAGTGCAGAAGTGGTACATTCTGGTTATAACTGTATGGTTATAAAAGTAGTGGACCAATAACACTAGTGTATACTTCTATGCAGTACTGTTCATTGAATGTACAAATCATTGGCCTACACAGCATCTCATTTTGACTTCACATTAATTCTCTTGGTGCAAAGTGTTTAGGAAGGGGGCTTCCCACAATTTTGAGCTAGCATGTGGCAGAGACAAGTTCACTATGTATTATATTCGGCTGTTTCTTGCTTTGTTTACACTTCAGTGATACAATGTTTATAAATATGCTTTGTAAATGCTATAGTGATATATAAATGTTAATCTTTATCACAGAACCACTCAAATATATATATTTGTTACGTTGGCAATCCTCATGCCAGTTTTTCCTAATATTTTAATTCGTGGTTTAGCTTTACCGGTTTTGGAGGAACAAATTGCTACTGGAACCCAAACAGGAGCAATGGTAAGCATATCTAACTTTCAGAGTTACTGTGACAAAATAGCTCTGTATCACAGATATGTTAAGCAATAACATATAATATCTATTCTTATTCTTAGTTGCAAGCTTTGCTGATCAGTGGTCAAAGTGTCCCAGATGAACTTATCATAAAGCTAATGTTGGACAAGCTCCAGTCCCCGGAAGTCTCTCACTTTGGTATGTTTATTTGCATACATCTAAAAGTAGCCAAACAACCTTAAAACTTGTGTGCTATCTGAGGCACAGATTGTTTCTGGGGTTGGGCTTTCTTTTGCCTGAGCAGAGGATTCTTGAGTCCTGTTTTATTTGCTTGTTTGTTGTATTCTCCAGATTCTACCTTTGTTTGTTTTCAAAGTAAGTTAATATGATCCAATTGTTTACGTTTTAGTATGTTGCTGTTGTAAAAGTGTCTTCAAGACGGTTTCAACTCATAGCAACCCTATATACGGTTTCTGAGGAGCTGCCCTGCTCATTTGAATCACCGACCTTGTGGATCAAACCAACCTTGCGGTCCAGTGCATTATCCCATCAAAAATCTGTGGGTCATCTAGCAGTGCCCATAGCCTCTGCAGACTGCTTCTTACTCACCGTGAGTTTCAGCACCAAGTCCTGCCAATGGCTCAGCTTCCCTGCATTCATCCACACTTCCAAGGCAACATTGAGGACCAGAACGGCACTAGCTTGTCCTCTGGCTCCAGGCATCAGCAGGCTTCATCCAGCTCACCCAGTCTACCCTCTGACTCTGGACCCAGAACACTCAAAGGGATGCTTGGAACCTAATTTCTCAAGACAAAGACCATTGAAGATCAGAATGACTTACTTAAACAGAAAAGAGCAAATTCTATGGCATTTGCAAAAGAAGAGGAGAATAAAAAATGAAGTGGGAGTAAATCATCCACTTGAAATAGATTTATTACATGAAAGAAGAAAAATTTAGAAAGATAGCTTGAATTCCCAGTAAGTTAAGAAAGGACATTGCCACTATTAAGAATTGTTGTTAGCTACCAGTAGGTCATTTTACAGTCCACGCTCATGGAAACAGTAGTTAAGAAACCAAATGGTGTATTGTTGTTGTTGAGTGCTGTCGAGTCGATTCCAACCCATAGTGACCCTGTATAGAGTTTCCAAGGAGCAACTGGTGAGCTTGAACCACCAACCTTGCAGTTCAAATGGCTTTGCAATCTGGTGCATTAACCCACAGTGCCACACCAGGACTCCAAATGGTATATTCCATTAGCCAAATCTGCTGCATACGACCTCTTTAAAGTGTTCATGAGCAAAGATGTCAGTTTAAGTGCCCTTCACCCAAACTATGGTATTTTCAGTCAACTCATATGCATGTGAATGCTGGACAATGAATAAGGAAGATGGGAGAATTCATGCAGTTCATTTATGGTGTTGGCAAAGAATGTTGAAGGTCATGGATACTGGAAGAACAAACATATCTGTCTTGGAAGTGCAGCCAGAATATTCCTTTAGAAGTTAGGATGGTGAGACTTCAGCTCGCCTACTTTGAACATGTTATCAAGAGGGAGTCGTTTCTGGGGGAAGGACATCATGCTTGATAAAGTAGAGAGCCCTCAAAAAAGGTTTGGAACTGATTTGACAGCATCTAACAATAACAACAACAGCACAACCATGCAATCAGCTGTAACTCACTGTGACCTTATAAAAAACCTAACAGGACACTGCCATCGTCTGCATGTTTGGTAAACTCGTATTTGACTCCATTGTGTCTATCCGTCTCCCTCTTTGTCACTGATTTTCTGCCACACATGATGTCCTTTTTCTAGCCATTGGTCTGTCCTGGATGATATGACTAAAGTAAGTGAGCCAAAGTCTCTCCATCCACATTTCTAAGAATTATATTGGTTGTATTTCTTCTAAGACTGATTTGTTCATTTTGCTGCCAGCCCATGGGCATGTTGGTATTGTTGTTATCAAGTGCTGTCAAGTGAGTTCCAACTCATAGTGACCTTGATAGGGTTTTTTGAGGAGCAGCTGGTGGGTTTGAATGGCTGACCTTGTGGTTATTAGTGCACCCCAGGACTCCTCCATGGAAATTGTTGTTGTTGTTAATAGCCATTGAGTCAGTTCCAACTCAAAGTGACCTTGTATATGTCTTATAAGGAGCAGTTAGTGGGTTTGAACTGCTGACCTTGTGGTTAACAGTCCAGTGTTTATCCTATAGCACCACACCCCAACTCCTCCATGGGAATTGTTTTTGTTGTGTGCCATTCAATCAGTTCTGACACAGCGACACCATATAGGGTTTCTGAGGAGCAGCTAGTGCATTTGAACCACTTTCTTTGTAGTTCAAACTGACCTTGTGGTTCAGGGCTTATCCTGCAGTGCCACACTAGGATTTCTTCATGCGAATTATTGTTGTTGTTGTTATGTGCCATGGAGTCGGTTCCAACTCATAGCAACCCTGTACAGTGTTTCCGAGGCAGGGATAAAAATAAAGATTACAGTGCAGTAAAGTTAAAAACTGTAATCACCAAAGTAAATCAATAATGGAGACAGCAAAGACAGACTCTAGTTAGCGTTAGTTGCTGTTGGGTGGGCTCCACCTCATGGCGATCCTGTGTACAACAGACAAACTGTTGCTCTGACCTGCACCATCCTCACAATCATTGGTATGTTTGAGTCCATTGTTGGGGCCACTGTGTATTTTGAGTGTCTTCCAACTCAGGGGGCTCATCTTCTAGCACTATATTGAACAGTATTCTGTTGTGATGCATCAAGTTGTCATCAGCTAACTTTTAGAAACAAATTGCTAAGCCGTTCCTTCAGGTCTGTCTTAAACTGGAAGTTTTACTAAAATATATCCACTATGGTTGTCCTGCAAAAAAAAAAAAAAAAAAACAAGCTTACTGCCATAAATTGATTTTGATTAATAGTGACCTTGTTTCTGAGGTTCATAGGTATTTTGTAAATCTTTACTGGAGCAAAAAGTCTCATCTTTCTCCCACGGAGCTGCTGGTGATATTAAACCGCCAACCTTGTGTCTAGTAGTATAGTGTTTATCCTGCAGAGCCATCACACTCTTTGTTGTTGTTGTTAACTGTCGTCAAGTCGATTCCGACCCATAGCAACCCTTTATAGGGTTTCCAAGGAGACACTGGTGAGCTTGAACCACCAACCTTGCAGTTCAAACAGCTTTGGAGTCTGGTGCATTAACCCACAGCACCACATAAGGACATCACGCTCTTACTGGTGTTAAAATATCACTTGCAAAATTTCCAGCAGCATTGGTTGGTTGGTTGTGTGCCACTGAGTCAGTTCTGATTTAAGCAGTCTGTATAGCTTTGCAGAGACTGTAAATCTTTATGGAAGCAGAAAGCCTCATCTTTCTCCCACAAAGCAACTGGTAGATTTGAACTACTGGCCTTGTGGTTAGCAGCCCAGCATCATAGCAACATGTATGTATCGTCTATACACAGATGGATGTTTGTAGATAGGTATCCAGTGATAAAGGGGATAAACGTGAGGAAAATACTCATAATTTAGAAGGTGAGATGGGTACATAAGGAAGTAAAAACAAACTGAGGAAAATCACGGTTCCAACTTAGGTCAATAAATGAACTCAAAAGGCATAGTAACTGAAACAAAAACCTGTATGTATGTAGGTAAAGATCTAAGTATAAAAAGCACAAACACACACTAATTTATTTATACTTTTGCCTCACCTTACCACTTAAAAAATTTAGAATGGTTGGTTGTCATTGTTATGTGCTGCAAGCTGGTTCCAACTCATAGCAACCCTGATAGGGTTTCAGAGGAGCAGCTGGTGGGTTTGAACTGCCCATCTTGTGGTTCTCAGTCTAGTGATGATCCTACAGCACCATACCAGGCATTCTTAGAATGGTTTACATGGCTACAAAATTATGACATTTAAAAAGTATTGGCAAAAAGAAAAAGGGGAAAAAAACAGCTTGAAAAAATAAACTCAGACATTCAGAGTGTTCATAGCCTTTTAAACTTTTTATTTTGGAAAACTTTAGACAAGAGTGGTGGAGTGTCCCTGCATCTTTCTCCTGGGGGAACTTCTGGTAATTTTGAACTGCTGACTGTGAGGTTAGCAGCCCGACTTGTAACCACTACGCTACCAGAGCTCCTTTTTAAAACAAGCGTGGTGATGGTGGTTATGTAGAGAGATTCATATGAAGACCACCACCATGTGTCTGTCATCAAACCTCAGCAATAACTACCTCTGGCTAGTCATGTTTCTAGTATATCTCCACCTACTTCTCTCCCCAAGGAGCTCTGGTACTGAAGTGGTTACGAGTCAGGCTACAAACCTCAAGGTCAACAGTTTGAAACTACTAGCTGTTCTGTAGCTGTTTCTGTAAGAAAGATGGGGCTTTCTGCTCCCATAAAGATTTACAGCCTCAGAAACCCTATAAAGGGTCACTATGGGTCGGAACCGACTCCATAGCACATAACTACCATGACCACCACTTCTCTCCCTGGCCAACTTTATTGGTGGTAAGATTTCCCTAATTGCCTCAGTAATTTTTTTTTTTTTTTCATTTTAAGCTTTAAGATTTGCTTTTTAAAAAAAAAAAAAAAAGTTTTTTGCAATAGGATCGTAACTAGATTTCCTATACTGCAATTAGTAGGTGTGTCTCAAGTCTCTTTTAACCTCTCAGTTTCTCCTTCCTTTTTCTATTTTCTTAGCTGAAGAAAAGAAGTCTTTGTTGCCTTAATTTCCTTGGTGCTATTGTGTGGGTCAGAATCAACTCGAGGGCACTTAACAACAACAACAACAATTGTGATAGAAATACTACAAATGAATGACTTTAAAGGACAGAAGTTTATTTTTGCATAGTTCTGAAAGCTAAAGGTCCAAATCAGGGTCTTCTCTGTGACCCTTCTTGGTAGGTCATCTCGGACATTCCTTGTTGGCTCCTTGATCTGTAGGTGATCCTCATATAGTGTGTATGTGTGTGTGTAACTCAAAAGCAATTTTTGTTTTTTAGTTAGTTAGTTAGTTAGAACTAACCCTACTCTTATGTAACCTAGTTAACATAACAACAACAACAACAAAATCCCAATTTCTAAACCAAATTCCATCCGTAGTTACAGGAGTTAGTATTCCAACACATATTTTGAGGACACAATTCAATCTATAACACTTATTTTTGGAGTTTCCCACAAACTGGATTTTGGTCATTGCATCTCCTCCATGTGTTTAACACATTCCTCTGTCTCCTCTACTTCCTGTACATAATCCTTATCCTGGGAGCTGACAGGGGAGAAGTTGGATGATGTCTTGAGTCTGAGTCTGAGGGCCATACTCCCAGCATGTACCTGACATGACCATGTTCTAAGCATGCATGTTTGAAGACTGCAGTAGTGGCAGGTCCTAGACCCGCTTCCCAGTCTCTCCTCACCCATCCTCCTAGCATCCTCAGGGGAATCTCTTTGGAACCTATCACACTGCTAAACACAGTTTGAAAGTCTGCTCAAATTCTCTGCAAAGATTCTCCTCCTGTTTGATCTTATCCAGTAGCTGGGTATGTGGTAGAAGAGAAAATGGATATGAATGGCTTTCAGAACAAGGCTATCCACTAGCATCAGGGATGGTGAGGTATGGCTGTGTTATCAGTGCCTCTCAAATCCCTAAAGGGGGGTGTGTGCTGCCAGGGACACAATGTTGTTGTTGCTAAGTGTTATCAAATCGGTTCTGACTCATAGTCAACCCTGCCATAGGGTTTCCAAGGAGAGGCTGGTGGGTTTGAACACTTGTGGCTAGTAGTCCAATGCTTATCCTACAGTGCCACACCAGGACACTGCATAGTATTGTCAAATTTAATCGCAATTTTTTTCTGTACCGAGTCCTTTTATTCTTGGTGTTTCTGTCACTGTTTAGAAAGAACCTACCTTCAATGCTATTTAATGTCTCTTCTAGTCATAGTCTTTGTGAACTCCCACCAAATGACTTTTTCGTGATGGATCCAGGTAAGGAGATGGAGGGAGATGCTGATGGATTATATGACTCTGTTGTGAGTGGTTGTTAACAGGACTAATTGTGATTGGTCAGTTTTGCCCTCCTGCTGAGTGTGAAATGAGAGCCAGTTCAGAAACAGAGAGGAGAATCTCACTACCACCAAAGAGGACCTAAGAGTGGAGTGTGTTATATTTGGACTTAGAGTATTGAACCTCCTCTAACCAGGGACAGAAAGCTGTGACACCAGAGGAGAGGTAAAGGAGCAATAGCAGCAGCAGAGCCAAGAGCCAGAGCACCAGACAGAGCAGTGGGCTTCCCAGTCCACAGAGCAAGTAAAGCTGAGTGCCTTGGGCAGGAGACTCACTGTGGAGACCTGGGAGTGCAGACAGTGCTGTAGCAGGGATTTGTTGTTATTAGGTGTCATCAAGTCGGTACCAACTCATAGCAACCTTATGCACAGCAGAATGAAACACTGCCCGATCCTGGGCCAACCTCACTATTGTTGCCATGCTTAAGCCCATTGATTCTGCCACTTGGCCAATCCATTTCACTGGGGGTCTTCCTCTTTTTCTCTGACCCTCTACCCTACCAAACATGATATCCTTCTCCAGGGACTGGTCCCTCCTGACAACATGTCTGAAGTATGAGAGATGAAGTTTGGCCATCCTGCCCTCCAAGGAGCACTCTGGCTGCACTTCTTCCAACACAGATCTGTTGGTTCTTCTGGCAGCCTATGGCACTTTCAGTATTCTCCTCCAACACCATAACTCAAAAGCATCAATTCTTCTACGATGGTTGGTGCTATTTTTGTGTGTGCACTGCCCAATCTAAAATTCTAATTCTTCTTCTCACAGCCTGTCGTGCTGTGTTGGTCATGAACAAAAATCAGCTCTAGTGAGCTCCATCCTCACCTAAGGGAAAAGGGGAGCACATCCTGAGAAGCTCTCTGAAAAACTATTTGCCTGGGGAATAGTGGGCAGCCTGGTTTGGGCATTCCCTTTCCCAGATGTAGTTAGTAATTGCGGATGGTCTTACAAGTCATTAGCCACGCATGTAAGGTTGGCCTTAGGTCATATGGGTAGCAGGTCTGGCTGGACACAAAGCTGCCTGCTCTCTCTGTATCTCTCATCACTTCAGTCTGAAAGCAGTAGCCTGCCATCTTCAGTTTTTATTGAACTAGGTACTACCTTCTTTTTCCCGATGTGCCAAGAAGCAGGTATAAAGTGAGAGTGTGATCCTGGACTAGTTGGTTTCCCATTGTCAGTGGTCCGGACAGTCTTCCAGTTTTCCATTGGTGATGGTGATACAGGCTGAACACTGGTCTATAAAGTACCTACTCTGCCTTCTGATAGTATGAGCAGAGCTTTCCCACTAGAAGTGGCAAGGGGCGCACCATTCCTCAATCCGCATAGAAGGATGCGGGCTTTTGGTAATGGTTTCTGGGAGAATGGGAGAGGGATTATCCTTATCTGTGCTTCCATCTTCACACATGTCTCTGGGTTTGGAGGGATTGATAGTGGACTCAGCAGCTCTGACCTGTTTACAGAGTGCCACCCCCCTGAGATCTTCCCAAAATCGGGACAAGTTATTCCACTTGAAAATTTGAATAGAGAAACAAACAGATGATATAGCTGTGTATTCCACCCCTCTTTCCATATACTGTATATCCCTGGGGTGTGGATATGGTGATACTGGTCACCTCTTAGTGGGTGATTGTTGTTAAGTGCTACTGAGTCTGTTCTGACTCACGGCAACCCTGTAAAGGGTTTCTAAGGAGTGGCTGGTGGCTTTGAGACACATGCCTTGCTGTTATTAGTCCAGTGCTTATCCAGTGCCACAACAGAACTCCAAAATTCATTGCTCAGAACATTCAGGAATCTCAAATAATGGCCTGTCCAAAGAGAGCCAGAAACATCCACCAAGTGTGAAATAGATTCGGATATTATGAATACATATAAGGTTTAGCATCCTTGCAAACAGTTGCTCTTCGAATGGTTGGTATATCTAGAGGCAGTGACAGTGGTTGTAGTAGTAAGCAGCATACTGGCAAGCACAGTAGAATGCCAAGCATATATCTGTGACCCATACTGGTCTGACATTGAGTGGTATTGCCAGCATAAAGAAATGGGAGGTAAGTATTGTGTAATCACTTCATGCCTACATGAGAAAAGCATGAACCCTAGAGACTGGCTGCTTTCTGCATTTGTTCAATAAAGGTGGGTGAGCTGGACAAGGGTTTAGTTCGATCTAAGGTTAGACCAGGCAGTTTCCTTCCCTGCAGTGTCCACCACTGGCCAGAGGATTGATGGACGCATCACACACAGAAGAGACTAGAAGTGCTAGTCAAACTCTTGTGAGCAACTTCACGCAAGCTTGTTAACTAAGTGGGCATGGACTGGGTTAGCCAGGAGACTAGGAGAGGGCAGAGTCAAGAAATCAAGGAATCACACGAAGAAGCTAGAAGAGAAAGATCTGCCTTGTCCCTCAGATCATCCCAGTGCCTGCAGTGACTATGTTTTTTGCAAGGATGCCCTAGGCTCCTTTAAAGAACTTTGAAAAAAAATGTGTGCCATGTGACTTCAACTATTATTTCAACACCAGCAAGAGTAAATAAATTAGCTAGGTTCAAAACTAAGGAGCAGAGCAAGACAAGAAGAATCATAAACATCGTTCATAAAAACCAAGAGAATAAGGTCTCCCTTTCTGTCCTTTGAGTTTAAATTGTTTAGGATTGCTTTTGTGAATAGGGTCCAACACATACTTGACAGAAAGTAAAGTGTTTCCTAAATCTTAAGAGAAATTGTCACAAGCCTAAGCATTTAATGATATTTTGAACTATTGTAAGTGGTTGTTTCAAAAACAAAGATGACAGCTTGAGGACTAAGGTGCACCTGAATCAAGCCATGGTATTTTCAATAGTCTCATATGCTTGTGAATGTTGGATAGTGAATCAGAAACACAGTTGATACATTTGAGTTATGGTATTGGAGAAGAATATTAAAGATACCATGGACTGCCTGCCAGAAGAACAAACAAATCTGTGTTGGAAAAAGTACAACCAGAATGTTCCTTAGGAGCCAAAATGGTCAGGCTTCATCTCTCATACTTGGAGATATTATCAGGAGGGACCAGTCCCTGGAGAAGGACATCATGCAGGGTAAAGTTGAGGGTCACAGAAAAAGAGATGGATTGGCACAGTGGCAGCAGCAACAGAGCTCAAATGTAGCAGCACCGCCAGTGTTCCTTTTGTGACTATAAAGGGTCATGAAATCAGAAAATCTGAGGACTGCTATCTTATAAATGCCTGTTGTTGTTAAGTGTCATCGAGTCAGTTTCAACTCATAGAGGCCCTATATAGGATTTCCAAGGAGTGGCTTGAACCACTTTATGTTGCTCATCCTACAGCACCACATCAGGACTTCCTATGCAATGCCTAGAATAGTATAATGGTTTTTAAGTTACCACATTCTACCACCACCACCCCAAGACTGAAACCCAAAAGGATCACACAAGCAGCTATCATAAGCTTGCTGGAAATCACGTTGGTCTACATGTGAGTGGAAGTGGGGGAAAGGCAGCAATGAAGATATGGGCTGACTTCAACCACGTTCTATAGACCCCTGTTGACCTGGAGATGAAAGAGAAAAGGGGAAGGGCTGGTTGGTCCAAATTATGGTGAGTCCTGGGGTCTTCTGAGTCCATGGACAAGGACATAGCCACAGAAGGCTGGAGCTGAGAGTGAAGTATCCAGCTGATATGAAGTGAGGGGAGATGCATAAGAATACCCAAACTTGTAGATAGTACCTTTGATCACTACTTGACTAGAAGATTTTAAAAATTGAATAAAGGAAACAAGTGTAAATTTGATTAACTTGACCTGTACTTATGGATGTAATAGCTGTAAATACTAATTAAGAGGGAAAGATTCTTCAACCTATCCCCCTCTGTATGCCGGGTAGTTAGGGACAGGCAACTTAGACATTGGCTACCTAAAATGAGGGGCTATAAAGGCATGAAGTGACTGGCTTACAAGTTTTCAAGCGGAAGTTTAGTTTCAGAGAGTGCAGGGGGAGGCAGAATCCCCACTGAATAGTTTTCATCTTGTCTAGAGGGTCTGGTGAAAGGAGATGGGGATAAGATTCTTATGATTTAATAGTGAGTATTTGTTATCGTGACTAATTGAGATTGTTACAATTGTAAAGGTAGAAGTTTTGTAACATAAATGGGGGAGTAGTTAATCTTATATTCCAGGAACAGAGAACCCTAGGACCATCAAGGGAGAAGAGCATGAGCGGAATGTGGAACCCCATCAAGAGAAGTAGTGACACCAGAGATGAAGGAAGAGATGAAGACATGGAGAGAGGTAGCAGCTGAGGACTCTAGACTCATGGAAAGAGGAATACTATGTGCTGGCGGCCAGGAGGCAGACTTTCAGAATGTGCCCTTTGGTTGTTTAAATAATTATATATTCCTGAGTGTTTTTGTGTACATCCCCCCGCAAAATAAAACAAACCTCAAAACAGAGGGAATAAAAGCAAATACTGTTGAATGATGATGCACAGAGGAGATTGTAATCATTGCCATGAAAAAATAAGTGCAAAACCAATGTTCTCCATGTAAACTATCATTCAATTCACAATAAAAATTTAAATTAAAAAAAAAAGTTACCACATATTTGTTGGATGAGTCTGGTGGTGTGGTAGCATAAGCACTGGACTGCTAACCACAGAATCAGTAGTTCAAACCCACCAGCCACTCCATGGGAGAAAGATGAGGCTTTCTGCTCCTGTACAGATTTGTAGCCTCAGAAACCCTATACAGGGTCACTATGAGTCATAATTGTTCCAATGGCAGTGAGTAAGTGAGTTACATTCATAAAAATTGTTGAGGACCCAAGAGAGTTTTTACTTGCACAGATTATTCTATTAATATTTAACCATATTAGAAATTCAGATGAAGACATTTTTTAAAAAATGTTTTATTGTGAATTATGTGATAGTTTATATGGGAGAACATTAGTTTTACATTCATCCTATTGTATATTGTTTCACTGTTATGGTTACAATC
This sequence comes from Chrysochloris asiatica, assembly GCF_000296735.1. Lineage (NCBI taxonomy): Eukaryota > Metazoa > Chordata > Mammalia > Afrosoricida > Chrysochloridae > Chrysochloris > Chrysochloris asiatica. The sequence goes on from NW_006408545.1 coordinate 18,077,621, forward strand.
CCCTCTATGCATCATCAACCAACCAAAGGGTATACACTACAAGCCTGCCCCCCGTCGTCAGCACACAGCGCCTCTCCCTCTCTGTGTCTAACGTCCCCAACTGCTCCATCTCTCCACGTCATTGTCTCTACCTCCATCTCAGGCATCACTGCTTCTCTGGATAGGGTCCCACTCTTTGCTTGAAGACATTTTTTTTTTTAATCATTTATTTGTTTAAATTAGCAATAAAGTCATTATGTGTTAGCATAAATAGCATATTTAATGAAAAATATGTTTTTCAAATAAAAAAAATAATTAGTAAAGTGGCATTGTTTTTACATTTTTTGCAAGCCTCTTTAATGTTTGACTGGATCCTCACATCTGCCTCTACTCAATCTGTTACTTTCTGTTTTGTTTGAATCCCGACCAACCCAGAGATATAGTTAGAAACTTGACTAGTGGTATTTCCTTAAAGGTTAGTTACAATGTGGAATCTAAAGCTATTTCAGTGAATTTTCCAAGCTCTGTAACTTTAAAACTCATTGGTCTACCTTGCACTTATAGATCCTTGGTGGTGATGGTGGTTATGTGATGTGGAGTCGCTTCTGACTCACAGCGACCCTGTACAGGGTTTCCAAGGCTGTAAATCTTTACGGGAGCAGAAAACCTCATGTTTCTCCCACAGAACAGCTGGTAGCTTCCAACTGCTGACCTTGAGGTTCACAGCCTGATTCTTAGGTAGTACAAATAGTTTGTGCTTGACTAACTCAAAGGTTGATGGTTTGAACCCATGGTGCTGTGGGCTATTGCATCAGACTGTAAAGTCATTTGTACTGCAAGGTAGATGGTTCAAGCACACCAGATACTCCTTGGAAACTCTATACAGGGTTGCTGTGAGTCAGAGTCGACTCGACAGCACCTAACAGAAAAGCAACACTATGAAAGAAAGGTCTTTGCTTCTATAAAGATTACAACCAAGGAAACACCCTGGGGCAGTTCTACTCAGTAACACACGTTACCAAATTGGAATTGACTAGATGACAAGGCTTTTGTGGAGGTTTTTCTATCCTACACTTGCAATGGGTCTTTTATTCATTCATCCTTTTTTTAATAGCATGCATTGTTCATATGGAAAATAGTGGTTCGCTGAGTGATCCACATCTTTCAAGTGTTGACATGTTTGTTTCATTATACAGTAATTTAAAAATCACATTTGTTAATATCAACACCCATTTCATCAAAAAAGTCTTATGCATCGGGAAGCTCTTAAACTAATGACCATGGATGCAAGTTTTCCAAAATTCTGATTTGTACTTGAATGTCACTATTGGCAACAGATACTGTCAATTATTGTCCTAGAAGTAACAGACTCCTCCTGTTTCACATTTTATACGATGTCTGCCAAATATCCAAGACTGAATAACCATCATTGTCTGTCAGTTGTTCTTACAGAAAAATAGATTGAAGGACGCTTATTCGAGCTGAAGGAGATGAGACTTTAGAAGAAAAGTGTCTTGAGCTAGAGAATAACATAATTAGAGAAATCTGTATGATCAGCACTGGACTGTGAACCACAAGGTGGACAGTCCAAATGGCACACCACCACCACCTCACATTAATCTCTTTATGCTGTTACTGTTATTTTTAAGTGCTGTTGAGTTGGTTCCAACTCAAAGCAACTCTGTAGAGGGTTTCCAAGGCTGTAAATCTTTATGGGAACAGAAAGCTCATCTTTCTGCTGCAGGATTCAAACTTCTGACCTTGTGGTTAGCAGCCCAACACCTAATCCACTATACTACTAGCGCACCTTAATGCAATGTTGTAAGAAGGGTAAATATCAATAAGAAGACTTAGGGTCTTTAGGTGAGGATACAACGCAATAACTGTGCTAAACCAGAATCTTGACTGCCAACATTTTGCTTCATAACTGGTTTGGTGGACACATGAGTATTTTAATACTCTCTATAACTTGGACTGCTGGTATAGTGCTATAGGGTCTTCAAACCATAATGTCAGCAGTTCAAACCCACCAGCTGTTCTTCGGAAACCCTATACTGACTGCTATGAGTCGGAGTCAACTCGATGGCACTTAACCACAACATAACTTAGTTACGGGAATGTGATGACTCCAAGGGATAGCACTAGACCACGAACCAAAATGTTGGCAGTTTGAGCCCACCGTCTGCTCCATGGGAGGAAAATGAGGCATTCTGCTCCACAAAAATTTACAACCTCAGAAACCCTATACAATGTCACTATGAGTCGGAACTAACTCAACACACTTAACAACAACATAACTTAAGTATATGATCGAGCGATTAATCAATAGATCAATAGATATATGATATTCTATTATTTTATGAAATATTAGTTTTAGAAAGAAAAATAAGATACCAACCACCCCTTATAATATGCCTTTACTATTAATCATGTGTACTTTCCTAGCACGAGTTACAAGAATGACTAGCATTGGACTTCCTTCCCTAGACACCTCATGTGTCTAAAATAAATTGATAGAGAATTTTTAAAGCTGTGCCCTGCTGGCCCAGTGATTTTATTATCATGAAAACATCATATATGGGCATAATTCATATAGCAGTAAACTTAATCATTCATTTTAAACTTTGACAGGTAGTGTTTTGACCTGCTTTAATATTTGTCAATAAACTAGATGTTATTTTATAAAGTAATAACAATAAATCCACACTTTTACATGGATGGTAGTCTAAAGCTTTTTAAATGATATTTTCCTCTACAGGTTATATTATCACTGAAATTCCATCATTTTCGCAAGAAGTCATTACTACTTTAGATCAATTAGAATTAATTAAGAACTTAAACCTGAAACCTGATATTATTATCAATATTAAGGTAAGGATAATAAATTGGTTTTATAAAATAGGAAACCATTGTTTTTATAGTAGTTAAATTTAAGGAATGTTTTTAGAACTTTTAGGTAAATATGGAAATCGTCAATTCTTTATACATCATCCTTGGTGGTGGTGAGTCACCCCATGGATTCTAACTCAGAGCACTCCTGTATATGGTTTCTGAGGCTGTAAATCTACGGGAGCAGAAAGCCACATCTTTCTCCAGAGCATCAACCATGGGACCTGAGTTGTACTTTTCTATTCCAGTCACCTGAAACTCTTCCTCACCTCTCCCCAAGGCTTAATCATAGCCATCCTCTGAAAGTCAGTTCAGACATGTTTTTTTTGTTGTTGTTGTTGTTGTTGTTGTTTTCGTTTCTTAGAGCTGCCATAGCAAAGTACTACAAACTGGGTGGCTGAAAGCAATAGAAATGTATTCTCTCCCAAGTCTAGAGACTAGAAGTCCAAATCAGAATACTGGCAGGATGATGGTTTCTCTGAAGGTCTTAGAGGAAGAGCCCTCCTTGTCACTTCCAGCTTCTGGTAGCCCCCAGCATTCCTTGGTTTGTGGCGGCATAACTCTAATCTCTGCCTCTGTCATCTTGTGTCTGTATCTGTGTCTCTTCTCATTTTCCTGTAAGGACATCAGCCTTGTTGAATTAGAGCCCACTTCATGTTAACTAGAAGTCCTGGTGTGGCACCATATGATAAGCACTCGACCTCAAGGTCGGTTTGAACTACAAGGTCGGTGGTTCAAACTCACCAGCTGCTCCTCGAAAACCCACTACAGGGTCGCTATGAGCCAGAATCGACTCAACAGCACTTAACAACAACAACATGTTAATTAATTACATTTGCAGAGATGCTATTTCCCATTAAGTTCAGTCACATTTACAGGTATAAATCAGGGACCAGGGCTTGAACATATCTTTTTGGGGGTCATAAAACAATCCATAACAGACATCATATCCTTAGAGCTTTCCCTGACAACCGTCCCTTACATAGCACCACCTACACTCAGTCCTTTTCCATCAACACTGTACTTAGCACAAGGAGCCCTGATAGCACAGTGATTAAAGCACTTAGCTGCTAACCAAAAGGTGGTCAGTTTGAACCCACCAGCTGTTCCACAAGAGAAAGATGGAAACCATATGGGCAGTTCTCTGTCCTTCCAGGTTGCTCTGAGTTAGAATCAAGTTGGTGGCAGTGAGTTTGGTGGTTTGGGCACTGACCACAGGCAGTCTAACGACTTCCCTGGTGACCATTCATGTTGCTCTGTTTTCTCTATTGTATTACTTACCTCACTATGTTGGAATTGCCCAGTTTCATTCTACACTCTGTCTTACTTGAATGCAGGACCAATGTCTTACTCAGATAAACAATTAAGGTATATGATGCCTAATAGACACCTAATAAGTTTATCAATTAAATAAAATGAAAGAGCAAACAAATAATTAGGATGTTTGAACATGAACAAGCACTGCTAGATTGATTAAGGGTCAGTCAACCAAACTGGGTCCTCTTCTCAGTTGGAATTTGGTAAGTCACGTTCATTAGCCTTAATTTCTTATCTTTACAAAACTGAGAATTGTTGTCTCACAAAGTTGTGTTAAAATGAGTGAGTAGATACCTACTTATTTATGTGAAAGTAAAAAATTAACTTTTGTATCCCTCCCCGCATGGTTCCCCTAAGTTTTATGACAAAGGGCATACAAAAGCTCTGAATCAACTGGAATGGTTCTCAGCTAAGATGTTGGTGCTCTGTGGTGTGTGTGGACCAGCGGTGAGAAAAAGGTGGTGATGCAGGGCCAAGAATGACGTTATCTGCAGCTCCAAACATAGCTCATGGCCTGGGGTCAATCACTATCCCCACACGCCCTTGAGAATCACACATGCTATGAAGGGACAATCTCAACAGAACACATAGGTAGTCTTATCGAGAGAAATTAGACATTAAATAGGCAATTAAGATCTGGTGGGAAGAGAGTGCTTAAATATATAGAGACCATAAGGACCCGCAGCTTGCTAAACTAGAGTCAGAAATTTGGTTCTAAATTTGATGAGCCAAAGTAAACAGAATAATGTGACCAGTTATAGTCATTGTCCAGCAAAAAGCAAGGCATTCCTCCAGAATACCAAGACTCCCATTAAAAATGAGAGAAATCTTATATGGAGCTTGCTATAAGGGACTCTGTTAATATAGTGAATAAAGTCCCTGACCCCATTAATTTTGTAAATATGATAGTAGGTGTCCCATTGCAGTTTCTACAAGGTGCTGAGTGTAAGCCGAGAGCCCAACTTGAGAGTACAACACAGGGAAATCAAGGCAGTGCATGCTTCTCCGATGGCTTGGCCTTTTTTGAAGCTAGCGTCTGGAATTTCTAGAGCAAAAGTTCTTAGCTGGGGATCCATGAACTCCTAAGCATTCAGGATCCTCCTGAAATTATTCGAAAAAGGCTTCATGTGTAAGCAAAAGCCTGAAAGTTTCTCTAGACTCTCAAAGGGTCTGTGTTACAAAAAAATAAATGACAGAAAGGTAAGAGCCAGTGATAATAGAGCAGTGGTTCTCAAAGTACAGTTCCAGAGCCAGCAGCAGCAGCATCCTCACCCAGGATCTTATTAGAAATGCAAATTCCTGGCCCCACACCACCACTAAGAGTTTAAGTTTCTGTCATCCAGCTACCTGTGTGGAAAGCCTGTCAGGTGATTCTGATGCCACTGTTCTGGAAGCAGGTACTTGAGTCACCCTTGAATTGATGGCTTTCTATAAGTGAAACAGGAAACAGCTGAGGGCTTGTCACTGGGCAGAACTCAGACTGTGGGCATTCTGCTGGGTAGCTGAATAAGGGCAAATCCACAACTTTACAGGTTATTGAGTGTGTTCAAAGTACTTAAAAAGTTTTTGTTGTTGTTGAATGATGATGCATGGAGGGGATTGTAATCATTGCAATGAAATGAAATACGATGAGTGTAAAACTGATGTTCTCCCATGTGAATTATCATTCAATTCACAATAAAAACTTAAAATTATTATTTTTTTAAATTGTGTTGTTGGTGAAAGTTTATATCCCCAGTTAGGTTCCCATTTACATTTTTCACCATATGTCAACATTCTCATTATTTTCATTCTGTAGCGTAGTGGTTACGAATCGGGCTGTGAACCTTAAGGTCAGTGGTTCGAAACTACCAGCCGCTCCGCGGGAGAAAGATGAGGCTTTCTACTCCTGTAAGGATTTACACCCTCGGAAACCCTGTACAGGGTTGCTATGGGTCGGCTCCGACTCGAAGGCACTTAACAACAACAACAATTCTGTTTCCAGTAATCTAATTTCGTGACTCCCTCACTTTCTCATCTTTGCTTTAGAGCAGTCATTGACTGTTTAGTGTCATATGGATGATTTTTTAAAAAGAAAGCAATACTCATGGGCGATACTCTTGATTTTATGAACCTGTCATTTAGGTAACAGCTAAACCTTGGGATAGTTTCAGGTCTAAGTTTAAAGAATATCACGGGCTTAGGGAGTCTTGGAGAGTCCTCTAGTTTTAACTGGTCCAGTAAGTCTGTGCTTTTTAATAATTTGAGTTCTGTTCCACGTTTTTCTCGCATTTTGTCAGGATCCATCTATTCTGGTCCTGATTAGAAAAGTCAGTCTGGTAGCTGGGCATCATCTGGTTCTTCCAGTCTCAGGATAGATGAGGCCATGTTTCACATGGACTGTGGAGTCCTGGTGTGGCTCTGTAGGATCAGCATTGGACTGCAAACCACAAGGTCAGCAGTTCAAACCCACTAGCTTCTCCTTGGAAACCCTATACAGGGTTGCTGTGGGTCAGAACCAACTCGAGGATGCTTATCAATAGCAACGTGTGTGCATGCATGCACATACATGTATATAATGTACATATAATTTACCCATTATCAAGTCAATTCTGACTCAGGGCAACCCTATAGGACAGCGTGAAACTGCATCATAGAAACCTTATGGAAGCAGCTGGCCACATCTTCCTCTCACAGACTGGCTGGTGCATTCAAACTTCTGATCTTTCAGTTAGCAACCAGCCACTTAACCACTGCATCACCAGGGCTCCTTCATATACATATAGACATGTAGACACATGTACACATACACATACCTGTACACACATATTGCATACATAGATACATAATTTCTTTAACTAATTTATTGTGAATTGAGTCAAGGTTTACAGGGCAGATCACCAGTTTCACAGTCAGCAAATCATAGATTTTGTTTCCTCTCAATGGCTGCAGTTCCCTGTATGCAACAATAGTTATCCCACTTTCTCTCTTTGGTTCCCATTGCCATTTCATCCACCTTCCCATCCCTTCTCAACTTTGTCCTTAGGTAACTGTTGCCCTTTTGATTTTAAATGATTGACTGTTCCATGGCGAGCATACATTACTAGTATTGTTGTTTCCCTATATACTGATCTCGTGCTTGGCTGAAAGTTGGGCCACAGGGTAAGTTCCTTTCCAGACCTGAAGGGTGGTTGAGGGCCACAGTTTCAGATCTAGTCTCTTTCTGACCGGTAAGCCTGATTTTTTTTTTTTTTTTTAATAATTTTGAGTTTTGTTCCACATTTTCTCCCACTGTATCCGGGACCTTCTAATGTGATGCCTTTCAGAGCAGTTGGTAGTGATAGCAAGGTACCACTTCATCACTCCACGTCATCTTCTCTGCCTCCATCTCAGGCCTCGCTGCTTCTCTGTGTAGGGTCCCGCTCTCAGCTCTTCTCCATTGATGGTCCCAGAGACCTCCACTCCTAGACTGGAGAGTTAATAACTCCCTTCCTTGCTACCAAACATCTACCTTTACATTTCCAACCCTCACAATCAGTCCTGATAACAATCATTCACTATTGTATCACAAGTGACCCTTCTGCATTTCATTTCATCAGCTCCGCCTAGACAGATATAGTACTCACTGGAGATTCTGTCTCCCTCCATGCCCCCTAGCTCTAGGTTCCCTCTTGAAAGCTTGTAAGCCAGTTACTTCTTGCCTTTGTGGTTTCCCCCTCCCCCATTTCGGTATCCAATGTCCAAGTTGCCCATCTCTGTCTACTCTGTAAACACATAAACCCACTCAAGTTCAATCTTTTCTTCGCTTTTGAACTAACCCCATTCATATGCATATGGCCTTGGGCCTCTGGCAGGGTGGATCCCAGTAGGCCCTGGCTACAGATCAGCTATCTTTTTTATCCAGCATGGCATCAGCTCCAGGCAACTACAGAAGCTGCTTTCCCCTCAGAAATATTTTATCCCATCCGCCTTCATTCTTTCTCTTACAAAACCTCATAAATTCATAGGTCTGGAGCCATTGCAATGAATCCTGCACACAGTGCCAACTGCTTAAACCAAGTGGGGACCAGGTCTGACTTCATCTGACTCCACAAAGGGAAAGAAGACCAAACTCAGATTCAGCTCAAGGCCGATTCCTATGAAGTGGAGGTCACACATACCTCCACCCTGTATCCGTGCCTTTAAAATTAGTCAGACTTAAGAAACAATTTAGAAAATTCATCCTTATTTTGTTTCTCTCTCCATACCACATCTTCAGTCAGGTTTTCTAGGGAAGCAAAACCAGTGAAATACACACACACACACACACACACACACACACACACACACACGAGAGTGAGTCAAAAATCAGCTACTCTGGCTGTAGAATTTATTTTAATCAACTTTTAGAAATGACAAGTACATCATTTTTCAACATAACTTCCTTGCTTTTCAATATACTTTGTCCATCTGTCAATAAGCTTTGGTATTCCCTTATTAAAAAATGTTTTAGGCTGAGCCACAAATGCACCGCAGCCTTCACTTCTTCATCAGAGGTGAATATTCATCCTTGAAGGGCTGCTTTCAGGGGACCAAATACGTGAAATTCCAGTGGAGCAAGATTAGGACTATAGGGAGGATGTATTAACACCTCAAAAATGAAGTTTTTACAGTTTCAGCAATGTGTAGGCAGAGGTGTGTGGGTGTCCATTGGCATGCAAGATCACAAAGCCTTTGGATTACAGTCCTCTTGCTTTTAATCCCAAATTTAGGCTTCAACACCTCAGTGAGCACCTCACTGAAATGAGCATTATTATTACTATCAGAACCTTTTTTTTGATCATATTCCAGTACTGACCCTTGAGAATCCCAGAAAACCGTAAGCATCAATTTTCCACCTGATGGCTGACTTTTGTACTTTGTCTTGGTCGGCGACTAAGGATGTTTCTATTCCATACTTTGCCATTTACTCTCAGGTTCATAGTAATGAATCCATGTCTTTGTCACCAGCAATGATGTTTTACCTTCCTTTGAGTACCAGTCCAAATTTTGTTTGCAGATGTCCAGACACTCCTGTTTATTCTCTTCTGTGAGTTGTTTGGTACCCATCCACACAAACTTCTTGAAACCCAAGTTTGTCTTGGATTATTTCTTAGGCAGAGCCATGGCTGATTTGCAAATGATTTGCTACATAATCCACTGTTACTTGTCTGTTTGACAAAATCATTTCAAGTACATGATCAGTGTTGTCATCAGCTGTGGACACAGATGAGTGTTTTAATATAACCAGATAATATAATGCAGATCATTTTTGACTCACCTTCACATATATGTGTATATATATTTAATATAACCAGATAATATAATGCAGATAATTTTGACTCACCTTCACATATGTGTGTGTATGTGTGTGTGTGTGTGTGTGTATATATATATATATATATAATGAGAGAGAAGTCTATTATCAAGAAAATGACTTATAATTGCAGTTCCAGGTCCCCAGAAAGAGTCCCTCCCATGTGACCATTATATTTGAAGCAGGCCACACCCCCAAGTAAGCAACCCTTTAATTGATTGGCTACTCATGGCCACTCATCATAGTTAACAGTGCCTGTATTAGGTTTCATCATCATGAGAATAAGCACATCCAACTACTAAACCTCTGGAAATTCTGATCTAGTCAAGTTGACAGAGAACCCTACCTTACATACAGTTACGCCCAGATATTCAAGAGCCACTGCCAGAAATCATCCAGATTTTTTTGTCCTGAAAACTATGCAGAGCAGGATTTACCAACCCCAAACTTTGTAGCTAGTTAGGTGCCATCAAGTTGATTTTGACTCATAGTGATTTCATGTAACTGAATAGAATTGCCCCATAGTGTTTTCTAGACTGTAACTGTTACAGGAACAAATCATCAGGTCTTTCTCCAGCTTCAACTGCCAGCCATTTGGTTAGCAGCTGAGCACTTAACCATTGTGTCACCAGGGTTCTTTCCCAAAACCATTTGTTTGTTGCTTTGTTAAGTGCTGTCATGTCGGTTTTGACTCATAGTAACCCTATATAGAATTTCTGAGGCACAGCTGGTTTTTGAACTGCTGACCTTGTGGTCCAGTGCTTATCCTACAGCTTATCACCCCAGGACTTCATTGTTGTTGTTAAGTGCCATCGAATCGGTTCTGACCTATAGCGACCCTGTATAGGGTTTCTGAGGCTGTAAGTCTTTACGGGAGCAGAAAGCCTCCTCTTTCTCATGTGGAACCGCTGACAGTTTTGAACTGCTAACCTTGAGGTTAGCAGCCCAACTTGTAACCACTACGCTAGCAGAGCTGTGCTCACAGAGCATGGGATAGGATCAGAAGACCTGGTTCCACATAGAATTTCTCCATGTGACATTGCAGTCTAGCAGAGTGCAGTCCCGTAGCCTGCCAGAGCTGCACTTCCTCACCTGTAAAATGGCTCTAATCATCCTATCAGATCACATATCTTATAGTTAGTAAGGGAGTTCAGTAAAACTGCACATGTGAAAGCACTTTGAAAACAGGACCCTTACTCTGCAGACTTTGGTTTTGGCTTTTTCACTACTTAGACTCAGTTTTTTCATTTGCAAAATGAAGGGATTAGACTCCATTCCTGTGCCACATAACGTGTGTTTAGGCAACCATATACATCTGTGGTCCCAACTCCCATAAAGCCTATTATATTAGATATTTGCAGTTCATAATAAAAACAAGTGCTGCATCAAAACACTATTAGTATTACTATTCCTACCGCTGTCATGAAAGAGCTCTGGTAGTGTAGTGGTTACAAATTGGGCTGCAAACTGCAAGGTCAGCAGTTCAAAACTACCAGCTGTTCCGCGGGAGAAAGATGAGGCTTTCTGCTCCCATGAAGATTTACAGCCTTGGAAACCCTGTACAGGGTCTCTATGAGTTGGAACCAACTCCACGGCACATAACCACCAGCACCAGCAGTATCATCAAGTCGATTCCAGATCACAACGGCCCTAAATAGGGTTTCTAAGACTATAAATCTTTGTGAGAGCACACAAGCTAATCTTTTCCCTGCACAGTGGCTAGTGGGTTTCACTGCCGACCTTGTGGTTAGCAGCCCAGTGCCTAGCCCACAGTGCTACTTTGTTGTTGTTGCTAAGTGCTGTTGAGTTGGTTCCAACTCAGCCACCCTGTATAGGGTTTCTGAGGAGCAGCTGGTGGGTTTGAACTGCCACCTTGTAGTTCAAATCAACCTTGCAGTCTAATGCTTATCCTACAGTGCCACACCAAGATTCCCAGTGCCACTAGGACTCATTATTTATTATTATTATTATTATGTTATAGATTTTTAGTGCTTTTTATTCATAGCAAGTTATATGATATGCAAGAGGGCTTCAAAATGTATAGGGAAAAATTACATTATTTTTCATTACATTTTTCTACTAACTTTTTAAAGTCCTGCATACTATATACTTTGTTGTTGTTAAGTGCCATTGAGTCAGTTCTGACCCACAGCAACCCTGTATAGGGTTTCAGAGGAATGGCTGGTGAGCTTGAACCACTAACCTTGCAGTTCAAACCAACTTTGCAGTCCATCACATTAACCCACAGCGCCACATCAGGACTCCACTGTATACTTAAGACAAACATTTTATTAATTGACATAAAACAGACTTAGGAACAGAACTCATAAATTCATAATCCAGGGACTCCCTAAATATAATATGGTTTGGGCACAATGTCTAAATCTTATAATATCGTATTTCAAAGAAAGCATTATAGATGTTAAAGTGACACATAGACTAGATGGATGACCTTTCCGGTTCCATTCATGATTGCTATTTTATCAAGTCCTTAACCCAAAAATATAAATTATGCTGCTGCTGCTGTGTACCATCAAGTCAGTTACAACTCATAGTGACCCTCTATAGGGTGTCCGAGGCTGTACATCTTATGGGAGCAGAAAGCCTCATCTGTCTTCCAGGGAGCAGTGGCTAGCAGCCTAATTCATAACCCATTATGTTATCAGGGCTCCTTAAATAGTATATAGAATATGTATTTTACATGTTGGAAATATCTGAAAATTCCCTCATTTTACACCATTCTCAACATTTTGTAAACTAATCTAACAGAAGCCTGTGTACCTTTCCACACTGTGATTTTCTCTTCTATTGCTTTACTCTACCATTCTCCTGACCTTTTTTGTTATCGTAAAACTACTAACACTTCCTCACTTATGTATTAATTTCAGACAAACAAAAGTGTTGGTACAGCAAAAAGATTGTGTCTCGTGCCTCTCTTGGCATGAACCGATATGATGCAAAATCACAATATTGTATTGACTCAGGGTGTTAAGGAATTTTTTGGGGTTTATGTATTTCATTATTTGTAAATAGGAATTTAAAGTATATTCAAAATGTTGTAAGTAATTTATCAATGTTGTTCCCTAGTGCCCTGACTTCGATTTATGCCAAAGAATTTCTGGGCAAAGACAGCACAGTAGTACCGGGTACATATACCCGAGAGATCAGTGGGATCCTGAAATCATTGAAAGTCGCAGGAAAAAGAAGAAGGAAACCCAAAAAGAGGGGAAAGGAGAAGAGGAAGGAGAAGAGGAAGAAGAACAAGAAGAAGAAGAGGTAATCTGCCAATCAGCATCCTAACCATAGCCGACCCAGCTGCTGTGGAGCTGATTTCAACTCAGAGTAGCACTGTGCCCTAAGGTGCCTAAGGCTGTCAGTCTCTACACAAGCCAACTGCCACATCTGTCTTCTGTGGCCAGGCTGTGGGTTTGATTAACAGCTGAGCGCTTACCCACTGCACCACCAAAGCTCCTTATCAGTATACTGTACTTTAAAAATTTACTCTAATGAAATTGGAGTCCTGGTGTGGTGCTGTGGAATAAAACACTAGACTGTTAACCACAAGGTCGGCAGTTCAAACCCACAAGGTGCACCTCGGAAACCCTATATGGGATCGCTGTGAATCGGAACCAAGTGGATGGCACTTAACAACAACAGCGACCTAACTAAATTAAAGGAGAATGGGAAATAACAGGCTGAAAAAGTTACATTCCTTTTACATTTTTATTAAGACTGGAGGAAGTAAAAATATGTCATGTTTTCAAGAAATATTAGTTCATAATCTAGAGAGCATCAAGTTTTACCTTGTCAGTGTAGAAGTTGCTCTCGATCCTGAACATCTAATCTGCTTCAGTTCATAGCAGCAAAGAGTTTTTGGTCCCTGCTCTGTGGCAAGCACCCTGCAAGCGAGACTTGAGGAGTGAAAGCAGTAAAAGGCAAAGTGTAAGGTGTGGCTCTCTCTCACTTCCTCTGGGTTCTACACAAATGTCACTTCTTCTGAGAAATGTCACTTCATGGCTACCTGACATGATGCCTTCTCCCAGCACTCTCCTATCTCTCTGCCTTGCTTTAATTTTTCCCTAGCATTTGTTGTTGTAAGTGCCATCGAATCAGTTCTGACTCATAGTAACCTGGTAGAGGATTTCTGAGAAACAGCTGGTGGATTTGAATCGCCGACCTTGAGGTTCAAAGCGACCTTGCAGTCCAGTGCGTTATCCCACAGCGCCACACCAGGACTCCACGTTATTTTTGTGTCTGCATTGGTCGGGAATCTAACCTGGGTCAACTGCTTGGATTTACCACCACGAACAAATCAGGCTTCTAACCTCAAGGTCAGTAATTCAAAACTACCAGCTGTTCCACGGGAGAAAGATGAGGTTTTCTGTTCCTGTAAAGATTTACAGCCTTGGAAACCCTGTGCAGGGTCGCTATGAGTCGGAACCAACTCCACGGCACATTAACAACAACAACACCAGCCACTCCTCAGAAACCCTATCCAGGGTGTATATGGGTCAGAACCGACTCAACGGCACTTAACAACAGTACTATAAGCACTGGACTGCGTGTGAACCACAAGGTTGAAGTCACCACAGAGAAAGATGAGGCTTTTCTCTCTAGCAAAAAAAATTACAGAAACCCTATACAGGGTCACTAAGAGTCAGAATCAACTAGACAGCGCTTAACAACAATGCATTATATGGAGTCCTGAGCACAATTAAGTGTTCCAGAATACTCATTCTTTACAGTGTTATCCATAGCTTGTCATGGTCCACACAGTCAAAAGCCTTTGCATAGTCAGTAAAGCACAAGTAAACATTTTTCTGGTACTCTTTGACTTTAGGCAAGATCCATCTGACATCAGCAATGATGTCCCTTGTTCCGTGTCATCCTCTGAATCTGACCTGAACCCTGTCAATGTACTGTTGCAGCCGTTTTTTAATTATCTTTAGCACATTTTACTTGCATGTGATATTAATGATATTGTATGCTGATTTCTGCATTCTGTTGGATCACCTCTCTTTGGAATGGGAACAAATATGAATGTCTTCCAATCAGTTAACCAGATAGCTGTTTTCCAAATTTATTGCCATAAATGAGTAAGTGGCTCCAGTGTTGCATAAGTTTGTTGAAATTTTTCAATTTGTATTCCATCAATTCCCGGATCATTGTTCTTTGTCTATGCCTTCAGAGCACCTTCGACTTCTTCCTTCAGTACCATTGGCTATTGATCTACCACTTGAAATGATTGACCATCAACCATTTTGATTTGGTACAGTGACTCTGTATATTCCTTCCATCTTCTTATGATGCTTTCTGCATCATTCAATATTTCGCCCATTGTTGTTGTTGTCAGGTGCCATCGAGTCAGAACCGAC
>NW_006408545.1:18092594-18095384 GCF_000296735.1 Chrysochloris asiatica
GCATAGTCAATAAAGCATAGGTAAACATCTTTCTGATATTCTCTGCTTCCAGCCAAGATCCACCGGACATCAGCAATGAAATCTCTCATTCCACGGCCTCTTCTGAATCCAGCTTGAATCATCAAAAGTAGTGTGTTAAAATCTCCCATTATTACTGTTGAGCTGTCTATCTCTTCAAATCTATAAGATTTTATTTTATGTATTTTGAGTCTCTTTTATTGGGAGCAAAAATATTTATTAGGGTTATATCAGCTTGTTTTATTGACCCTTTAATCATGTGATAATGTCCTTTGTCTCTTACACTGTTTTTGGTTTTGTTTTTTTTCAGATTTTAAGTGTCATTTGTTTTTTTTTTTTAAGGTTTTTATTGTGAATTGAGTAAAGTTTACAGGCCAGATCATCAGTTTTACATTCAACAAATCATATATATACCTTGTTTCATTACAATGATTATAATCCCCTCCATGTACCATAAGTTAACAGGATTTCTCTCTATCTACTTTAGCTTTTTTAAAAAAACAAACACTAAGGCATATATAAAAATTTACATCTCCAAAGGGCACATTCTGCAAATCTGCCTCCTAACCACCAGCTCTTAGTCCCTCTCTTCCCATGAATCTAGAGTCCTCAACCGCTCCCTCTTTCCACGTCCTCATCTCTGCCTCCATCTCTGGCTTCTCTGCTTCTCTGGATAAGGTCCTGCATTCTGCTTGTGCGCTTCTCCCTCGATGGTCCTAGGGTCTTCTGTTTCTGGACTGTAAGATTAACCACTCCCCTGTTTTGTTACAAAACCTCTATCTTTACAATTGTGACAGTCACAATTAGTCATGATAACAATTATTCACAATTGAATCATATGAATCTTATCCCCATCTCTTTTCACCAGACCCATCTAGACAAGATGAAATCTATTCAGTGGGGACTCTTTCTTTTCCCCCATACTCTTAAACTAAACTCCCTCTTGAAACCTTGTAAACCAGTCACTTTCATGGCTTTATCGCCCCCTCATTTTAGGTAGCCAATGTCTAAGTTGCCCGTCCCTATATACCCTGTATACAGAGGGGATAGCATTGATACTTGATGTGAAAACTCCCTCCCTCTTTGTTGGTATTTAGAGTTACTACCTCCATGAGTTTAAGTCAGGTTCATCAAATTGTAGCACTTTACCCTTGTTTCCTTTATCAAAAAAAATTTTTTTTGTGTGTAATCTTCCTCTAGTTGAATTCTGATTGTCAAGCCATCGAGGCTAGGTAAAATGGGTACTGTCTGCAAGTTTGGGTGTTCTTGTGCATCTCCCCTCACTTCATATCAGCTGGATGCTTCACTCTCAGCTCAAGCCCTCTGTGGCTATGTCCTTGTCCATGGGCTCAAGTGTCCTCAGGGCTCACCACACTTTGGACCAACCAGCCCTTCCTCTTCTCTCTCTCATCTCCAGGTAAACAGGAGTCAATAGACTGTAGTTGAACTCAGCCCATTTCTTCATTGCTGCCTTTCCCCCTCTTCCACTCACTAGTAGACCAATGTGGTTGCCAGCAAGCTTACATGCTAGTTTGTGTGTTCCCTTTGAGTTTCAGTCTTAGGAAGGAAGTTTGTCCTGAAGGAACTTGATTGCTAGCCTTGATGTCTTCCTGGCAAACAGCTTGCTTATTCCTATAGTCATCATGCTGGCATTTTTGTTTTGGGTTTTTCCTGATGATCTTTCTTTGAAGATGTATCTTCTGTCACTGTAGCTGTTCCAGTCTGCTTGTCCTTTCTAGTGGGAATGTCCTACCTCATAAGGTTCTGGATGGAACTCAGGATTCCACCTAAGGTCCTATACTCTGTAAAGGCTTTGCACCAAAGCTATTTCACTGGGCAAGTTCTAGAAACCCCTTTGCGGTATTCCAATCAGTTATAGGCTGAAGATGGGCTTACAAGTTTTCTCTAATCATGTTTCCCAACATTCCTTTCTATCCCATTCAAGTGTCTATTTTACAATAGTAGTCAAGGGAAACTAATATTTGTAAGACAGTCAAGCATTTTAGTATTATTACCCTTCTTCAAGCTATACCTAGATCCTTGGATCCCAGAGCCCTGTTGTTCCAAGTTTGAGCATGCATTACTATTTACCTCTGTCCCACTTAGGACTTGCAAACCTGTATCAGTGTTCCCCTATCTATCTTGTCCTTCCGCCTCCTCCCTGTTCTTGTATTGCCCTCCCCAACACCCGAACTAAACCCCCCACCCCAACCCCATTGTTGTGGTTACCTTATATTCCATTAATTCTTCCCTCCATTTAAGACAGTCTATTTTACCCTGTAATCTACCTGACCTTCCCACTACCTGGATCTCTGTTCCTCTGTGTTTACCTTCTTTCACATTGTTAATTGTTTGATCATAGACTGACCTCCCAGACCTCTGTTCTTATAATTTTATTCTGTTCTTGACTCTTCCATTTGTGGATTGAGTTCACGGTGATGCTGCCACATATGTCATTTTGTAGTTGTTGTCTGTCCTTGTTGGTTCTCAGTCCACAGAAATTCCTTTAGGATATTTTTCATAGCAGGGTTGGCTTTGGCAAAATCCCTTCACTTCTGTTTATCCTGGAATGTTTTGATTACACACCGTATTTGATTGACAGCTTTGCTGGGGGGTTTTCTTTCAGGGTTTTATATATGTCTCCCCATTGTCTTCTTGCTTGCATGGTTTCTGTTGAGAGATCCGAGCTTAATCTGATTTGCTTGACTTTGTATGTTAAACTTCTCTTTTCCCTAGCTGCTTTCAGGATTCTGTCCTTATCTTTGATTTTGG
>NW_006408545.1:18095484-18109879 GCF_000296735.1 Chrysochloris asiatica
TAACCATTTCCTTTTGGTACAATGACTCTGTGTATTCCTTCCATCTTTTCTTGATGCATTCTGCATCATTCAACAATTTGCCCAGAGAATCTTTCAATAACGAAAGTCGAGGCTTGAATTTTTTCTTCAGTTCACCCAGCTTGAGAAATGCTGACCGTGTTCTTCCCTTTTGGTTTTCTAACTCCAGGTCTTTGCACATTTCATTATAATATTTGACGTTGTCTTCTCAACCTGCCCTTTGAAATTTCTGTTCAGCTCTTTTACCTCCTCATTTCTTCCATTTGCTTTAGCATCTCTATGCTGAAGAGCAAGTTTCAAAGTCTCTTCTGACATCCTTTTTGGTCATTTCCTTTTTTCTTCTTAATGACTTTTGCTTTCTTTCTGTATGATGTTCTTGATGTCATTCTACAACTCTTCTGTTCTGAGTGTCTAATTCATCAAATCTGTACTTGAGATGATCTCTAAATTCATATGGGATATGTTCAAGATTATATTTAGACTCTTGTGGACTTGTAATTTTCTTCAGCTTCAGCCTGAACTTGCATATGAGCAATTAATTAATGGTCTGTTCCACAGTCTGCTCCTGGCCTTGTTTTGGCTTGTGATAAGGAGCTACTTCTCCATCTCGTCCCACAGATGTAGTCACTGATTTCTGTGTATTCCATTTGGTGAAGTTCATGTGTATAGTTGTCTTTTATGCTGTTTAAAAATGGTGTTTGCAATAAAGAAATTATTGGTCTTGCAACATTTTATCTTGAGGTCTCCAGCATCTTTTCTGTCACCAAGGCCATATTTTTTAACCTTTGCATTCCAATCACCAGTAATTATCAATACATCTTAATTTCATGTTTGATCAGTTTCAGACTGAAGAAGTTGGTAGAATTCTTCAATTTCATCATCACTGACTTTAGTGGTTGGTTTGTAATTATATAGTGGTTGTTGTTAAGTGCCATCGAGTCGGTTCTGACTCATAGCAACCTTGTTTAGGGTTTCTGAGGAGGTGTTGGTGAGTCTGAACTGCCAAACCTGTGGTTCAAACCAACCTTGAGGTCAAGTGCTTATCCTATGTGTTAACTGGTTTTCATTGTAGGCATATGGATATTAATATTAACTATCACAGTCCTTTTTGATGAAGAATGCGATACGATTGCTCTTTAATTTTTCATTTCTAGTATAGTAAATCATCTGATTGTCAGCTTCAAAATGGACAATACCAGTCCATTTCATCTCATTAATGCCTAGTATTCCATTTTATTTTTGACAACTTCCAGTTTTCCTAGAGTCATACTTTATACATTCCATGTTCCAATTATTAATGGATGCTTACAGCTGTTTCTCCTCATTTTGAGTTGTGCCCCAGTGGCAAATGAAGGTTCCCAAATGCTTTACTCCTTTCCTGTCATCCGGTTAACTCTAAGGAGGTAACTCTTTTCCAGTCGTATTTTGAGTGCCTTCCAACCTGCCAGGCTCATCTTCTGGCACTATATCTGACAATATTCTGATGCTCTTCATCAAGTTTCAATATTCAATATTCTGGTACTATTTGACAGTGTTCCACTACGATCATAAGGTTTTCAGTGGCTAAACATTCAGAAGTAGTCCACCTTTCTTTCTTCCTAATCTGTCTTAGATTGGAATCTCAGCTGAAAGCTGGCCACCATGGGTATTTAAAATACGGATGGCATAGGTTCCAGCAGCACATCAGCACACAAGTCACCACAGTACTACAGACTGACATGTGAGTGGTGTGAAGGTGCAGCGGGAATGTTCAAGCTCTCCTAAATCAAATCTTCAGTGTCTAATCTTCCACCTCCCCCACTTCTCACCCTCCAATGGTAGATGTAAGAAGGCATGGGTTTGGCTTGCCAATGAATAACCACTAATCTAATGATATTTGAATTGCTTTCCTTTCCATGTAGGCGTTTATTGCCGAGATGCAGATGGTGGCTGAAATTCTTCAACATCTAGTTCAGAGGCCTGAAGATTACTTGGAAAATATCGAAAACCTTATTAAACTTTATAAGGAACTGATACTCCATCCTATCGAAGTAAGAAAAACATGTATTTCTGAAAATGGGAAGTTGTTATTTGTGTTTTATCACTTGTTAAGTGCCTTTTTGCATCTCTATATATGAGTATTGTTGTTCTTGAGAAGATCTCTAAATTCAGGTAAGATATATTCAAGGTCATATTTTGGCTCTCATGGACTTGTTTTAATTTTCTTCAGCTTCTTCCTGTACTTGCATATGAGCAATTGGGGGTGTGTTCCACAGTCTTACTGTTGAGCTTTTCCACTGCCTCTTCCCATTATCCAGAATTCCAGAAGTGAAAAACATCCAGGCCCTACAGCAAAGCATAAATAAAAGTGATTGTCTTAGTGCTGGCAAAGCAAGAATTTCAAAGTAATAAACTTAGAGTTTAGATCTAGCTGACACTTGCTGTATTGGATGTTGTTGTTGTTGTTATTAACTGCCGTCGAGTCGTTTCCGACCCATAGCGACCCTGTACAGGGTTTCCGAGGCTGTAAATTTTTATGGGAGCAGAATGCCTCATCTTTCTCCCGCGGAACAGCTGGTAGTTTCGAACTGCTGGCCTTAAGGTTCACAGCCTGATTCGTAACCACTACGCTACCAGAGCTCCTTAATAGTAAAGGAATTGCCTTATGGTAATTCCAAGGTAATGATGTGCAATGGTGCACAAAAGTGATAGGCCTGAAATTTGACTTGGATTATGTGTCTCCTCAGTTGGGTAGCTAAGCTCCCTGAAACATTTTCTATTTGAAAGGACATTGCTTAAACTAAGTGGGAACTATGTCTGACTTCCTCTGGCTTCACAAGAGGGAAAGAGAATCCAACTCAAAATCAGCCCAAGACCAATTCCTATGAAGCAGAGGTCAGACATGCCCCCACCCTACAACCTTCTTTACCCTATTCTGACACCAACCATCCCTCCCACAGCACTCTGCTTCACACCTGGGTTTGAAAATCTATTGCCATGTAGTCCCTTGGCCTCTGCCCTAGTCTGTGGGCCTGGAGCCTACAACTGCTCTTGTCTCTTCCTGCCACCACCTCTGCCATCACCTTTGCTGTCACCACTTTTCTAGGTAGAGATATCACACTCCACTCATGTTCTTCCTTCCTGGAATCTTCCATTCCTGCTTCTGAGATGGCTCCTTTTAAACCTAGTTGGAAGGAAAAGCTAACCAATCCCAGTCTTAGAGTCATGAAGACCTTATTTGCATGTTCCCACCCAATCACTTGGTGGAAATTAAGAAAACATTGGACAGAAAAGCCATATCAAGTAAATTCAAGGTTTTTTTTGGATTTATAGAGACATTTAGACTTCAGTGTAGAGAATAAATGAGAAAACAGAAGGGAAATGAAAATCATGGTACAAAGAGTAGTTCTGGATTTTGTAATGTTTTTGTTATTAAGTGCCAGCAAGTCGGTTCCAACTCATAACAACCTTATATGGGGTTCTTAAGGAGCAGCTGGTGAGTTTGAACTGTCGACTTGGTGGTTAGGCGGCAAGTGCTTATCCTACAGCCTCACACCAAGACTACTGAAAATTATTTGCATTATACCATGTAAAAAGCAAGGGATTTAACTAAAGATTTCTTCATAATGTGTTAAGATTCTGATCTTGTATTTCATTTTCCCTGTGATCCTGTATTTTTAAGATTTCTGTTATCCACAGGAAATGATGGCTGAACACAATTCCCAGTATCTCATTGAGCTGGATGGAAATAAACCACCAGAGGAGCTTTTTCTGGTGGGTACAGTTATTGGGGGAAATATCTCACAGTTTGAAAAAAATTTTTAATTGTTGACTACATTGTACTTATAATAATTATTAGAAATAGATTTACATTTATAAACCAACTTGTTTCTGAAAAATTTATTTTGACACACCATTTTGATGTTTTATTTATTTATATTTAAATCCATACTTAATTTGAATTTGAAGTCTATATTTGGTAAAAGAAAAAAAAAAAATCTTCAAAGAAAAGTTAAAACAAAGACCAGTCAATAAGCCCATGAAAAGATGCTCAGCATCGTTAGGCATTGTTGTTAGTTATTGTCAAGTTAGTTCTAACTCATGTGACCCCCTGTGTGCAGAGCAGAATGGCTCTGTAGGGGTTTTAAGACTGTGACCTTTAAGGAACAGCTCACAAGGCCTGTCACCCACAGTGCCTCTAGGGAGGTTTGAACCACCAGCCTTTCTACTAGTAATCCAGCACCTAACAATTGGCACCACCAGGGACTCATTAGTCATTAACCAAAACCAAAACCTCACTGATGTTAAGTAGATTTAACTCATACGACCCTGTAGGACAGAGTAGAATTGCTTCAGAGGGTTTCCAAGGCAAGGAAGCAGACTGCCTCATAGTTTTCTTGTGTAACAGCTAGTGGATTTGAACTGCCAACCTTTCCATTAGCATTTAACCCACTGCACCTCCAGGGCTCTGGTGTTATACCATCACTAAAATCAAATAAATAAATAAACCCACTGCCACTCATAGGGATCCAATAGGAGATCCATAGGGTTTCTGAAACTGTAAATCTTTTAGGGAGCAAACAGCCTCACCTATGTCCCACAGAACAGCAGATAGGTTTGAACTGCTGACCTTGTGGCTAGTAGTTCAGTGCCTAATCCACAGATCCACCAAACTGATTAGTCATTGTTGTTAAGTGCCAGGGAGTCAGTTTCAAGTCACAATGACCCTGTATAGTGTTTCTGAGGAGCGACTGGTGGGTTTGAACCTTGCAGTTAGCAATCCAGAGCTGATCCTACAGCACCATTGGGAAATACAAATCCAACCCATAACATCCTTGGAAGTGAGGGTTTTGGAATTCTGGCTCTTCCCTTTCCCTTGGACACGTCATCAGGAAAGACCAGTCATTAAATTGATATTATGTTTGATAAAGGAGAGGATCCATAAAAGCAAAGGAAGCCCTCAATGAGATGAACTACCACAATTAGAAAACCAGTGGACTCAGGTATACCAGCAACCAAGAAGATGGCAAAGGACCAAGCACCCTTTGTTGTTTTGCACTGTTTTTTATGTAAAGTCCTCAGGAGTAGGAGTCAACTCAGCAGCAGCTAACAACAGGGTGATTGAAAAAAACAGACAGTTCCAAGTGTTGGTGAGGAATGTAAAATGTGTAGCCACTTTGGATATCAGTTTATTGTTGTTGTGTTATTAAGTCAGTTCCAACTCAAAGCGACCCTGTATAGGGTTTCTGAGGAGGGACTGGTGGGCTGGAACTGTTGAACTTGTGGTTAGTAGTCCAGTGCTTATCCTACAGCGCCAAAACAGGACTCTGTGGAGATTAGTTTGACAGGTCCTTAACGATTAAACATAGAGTCACCTCATGACTCAGCAATTCCACTCCACGTTTTATACCCAATAAAAATCAAAATATATGCTCACACAGAAATTTGTACATGAATATTCATAGCACAATAGTCAAAATTAAAAACAACCTAAATATCCATCAAGTGATTTTTCTATTGCTGAACCGTATTTTGGTTCAGCAATAGAAAAATGAAGTACTGACACATGCTACAACATGAATAGACTTTGGACACATTATGCAAAGTGGAAGAAGTGAGCCACAAAAAACCACATAGTGTATGAGTACATGTATGTGGAATGTCCGAAACAGGCATTTGTTGTTGTTGTTGTTGTTAAGTGCTGTCGAGTCAGTGTCAAGTCGTAGCAACTCTGTATAGGGTTTCCATGGTGTGTCTGGTGGGTTTGAACCTCCAGCCTTGCAGTTAATAATCCATTGTTTATCTTACAGCACCATACCAAATATGAATATTAGAAAGATACAGTATTATTTTAACTGTAAAAAAAAGCAAATGGCAATGTGGTAAAAATATTTTTCATCTTTAATTATTGGAGCACAGTGATTCCATATGATAAACAATGGACTGTGAACCACCAAGACCAGCCCACCAGCTGCTCCACAGGAGAAAGATGAGGCTTTCTGCTCCTGCGACGACTCACAGCCTCAGAAACCCTATATAGTGTCACTATGAGTCACAAGTGTCTCCAGGGCACTTAACAACAACTATCCTTAATTATTAACAACAATCAAAACAAAAAATACTGTGATATTTTATTAGGAAAGGGCAAGGGCCTCATTAGAAAAAATGAGCAAAAGGCAATTTACAAAGAAATGGTCACTAAATATTTTTTAAATGGCGATAATCTAAGTAAGAGTAAGGATTTCTGGTGTGGCGCCGCCAGTTAATGCGGTAAACTGCAACATCGGTTTGGGCTGTTAAGGCCTGCAGTTCCAACTCACCAGCTGCTCCTTGGAAACCCTGTACAGGGTCACTATGAGTCAGATCCCGACTCGATGGCACTTAGTAACAACAGCAATTTAAGTAAATGTAAATTTAAACAACAAAACATTTCTTGGCAGATTAAATGAATGTATCCAATGGGTTTGGAAGTTTCTGGAAATGGACACTCTTCATCCTGAAAAGTGGTATGACTCCTTTTTAACTGAGTCATTTTTAACTGAGTCACAACCAACTCAATGACACTTAACAACAAACTGTCTGTACTCTTTGTAGGAATCTTGGTGTGGCACTGTAGGATAGATACTAGACCACAAGGTTGGTCGAACTGCAAGGCTCGTGGTTCAAACCCACCAGCTGCCCCTTGGAAACCCTATACAGGTCACTATGAGTCGGAGCCAACCCAACGGCATGTAACAACAGCAACAACTCTTTGTATAGCGCTCCACTGCTAACTAAAATGTCATTGGTTTGACCCCACCAGGTGCTCTATGGGAGAAAAATGTAACAGTCTGCTTCTGTAAAGGTTCACAGCCTTGGAAGCCCTACTCTGGCCTCGAAGGTTGCTATGAGTTGGAATTGACTCAGTGACAATGGGGTATATACTCTTTGTCCAAAGAGTTCCAGATTCTAGTAATTTATTCTAAGGAAATACAGAGATATAAATATTTTTTTGTTCAAAATGTTTATAATCAGAAAGAAGGAAAACTTTTTAGAAAGATAATTTTTTCCTGTGTGAGTTTTAAAAATAATATGCTTTTTTACTAAAATGCAAACGTGATTTTTCCCTTTATAGTAACAACACTAAATTCATCATTTAAATATAGCTCATTTGGCAAATCCTCATTTCAAATGTAAGGAAGTACAGATGCAGGGTTGTTGGTTTTTTTCCCAAAATGGAGAAAAAATTTTTCATTTTTTTCTCATTTAAAAAGTTATATACCTCATTGGTTAAAAATAACCAGAAAATACAAAAATGCAGTAAGTATCTCTAGAATACCTAGTGGGTGTCCTGCATAATGATAGGGTTTAGGGATACAAATGGGAAGGTGTCCCTCCCCTCATGTAGTAGCTAACATAGTCCTCCCAAAGTTTTATATGCTTTCCTCATTCCCTCCTCTCCCCACCCCAGATTCTTCCACATAGTGTCCTAACAGCACAGCTCTTAAGATTCAAGAACAAAAAGAGACCCTGTTTAACCCCAGTGTTGGTCCTGTTTGAATCATGAGTCCATCTCTGAGTCATTCACTGGCCAGGGAGATGAGAGACTATTATCAGGCAGTCTGGGAGCACAGGAGCACTAGAAGATGGGAGGTGGGTGGGAGAGCGCAAAAGCATATCTCAGGTAGGGCACCACTGAGCAACTTCTGTTAGCATGGTAAACACAGAGATATAGGAGGGACTGAAGGAATACTTACCACTCCTGCCCCACCCCCAAGTCCAAAAGGGTGCCAGGCATTCTGAGACTGGGGAAAAGATGGGGCAAGGTATTTCTGCTGACATGTGACTGTGGGCACTATCATCTATTTATCTTGAAACTGGGGTGGGGGTGAGGACACAATTTAGAGATTGCCCATAGGCCCTCATTACTCTCCCTATGCTCCTGAGAGAATGCCAGGATTGGGATTTGCAGCCCCACCAAAATTGAAGCCATTTTCCAAAGAAAGTATCGGTGCTGTTTCCAAAAGACAATAAAGATGCTAGATTAAGCAAAAGTGGTACGTAATCGTCCACCTCACATAACTGAGTCTCGAAGAGTTTTCTGATTTTTTGAGAATGCCCTGTATGTGGGCAGATGCTAAGAGACAATAACCACAAGCACTTAAGTGAGGAGAGAACTGTGATTAAATCACCGTGGCAAATGCACTAACAATGAGGTGTTTGTTCCCTACGGAGTTTCAACTGTAGTTGTTTTAATACCAGGATATAGCAGAGTGGACAAGTTCTTAGTTTCAGTCATTGTAAAATAAAGATGTTGTATCTGCTTGTCTCTTGTAACTCCATTTCTTTACCTGAATTTTATAATCAATGAAAAAGATACATAATGTACTGCACTTTTCTAGAATGCTTGAAATATTCAAATATTGTTGCTCTTATACATTGCTTCTTTAAACGTAGATGGTGATGGAGCGACTTAAATATTTGAACCTGAGACGAGCAGCTGTTTTAACTAAACTTCAGAGTGCAGAGGAAGAAATTAATGATGTAATGGAAAATGTAAGTTAATTGGCTGGCAGTCTACTTTTTCATTATATAGTGTGACCTTCATTTGTATCTTTTCAAAATTTAAAAGGAGTTTCTGAATACTTTTTATAAAAATGAGTTTGAGAATCCCCACTATAGTATTTGGACCACTAAAGGAGGCTGACTGGTTAGGATTGATTGATGTAGAAGTTCCTCTGAGTTTGAAAGGACTTTAAATGGATGGCTTTTAAAGAATCAATATAATGAGAATGCTTCAAATAATGATTCCCAGTGCTGAATGTGTAGTAGGGTCATTTAGGAAGCTTTTTACATACTCCCAGGTGACAAAGGGCTCTGTCATTAATTAAAAGGAACAAATCAAAACTTTCCTAGAAGGCTCTATGCAGCCAGAGATGAGAATAGTTGGTTTAAAGGATAAGAGAGGCACAAATACCTCAATGTGGACGTATTCCTGGGTGAAGCATCCATAACACCTGGTAAATTGGGAGAAAATGTAGGTGTGTGGGGGTCTTGAATTCTAGCTCTCCGGCACCAGATCTGTGACTCTTCTTCACCTTGTATAAAGGTGAAGAACTCACCCAGTGATAAAAAGGGATAATAACCCTTACCGGGAAGGGTTGTTGTAAGGATTCAATAAGAGGGTTTCTTTTTTAAGCAAATCTTCTACAAAAGAACTCTTTAAAATATTCAAGAGCAAAGATATCACTAAGGTGCACCTAACCCAAGTAATGGTATTTTCAATTGTCTCATATACATGCAAAAGTTGGATAATAAATAAGGAAACACATAGAAGAATCAGTGCATTTGGCTTATGGTGTTGGGCTAGAACATTGAAAGTACCAAGAACTGCCAAAATAACAAACAAATCTGTCTTAGAAGAAGTACAGCCAGAATGCTCCAAAGCCAAGATGGCAATACTTCGTCACTCGTTCTTTAACTACGTTATAAGGAGGGAATAGTCCCTAGAGAAGGACATCATGCTCGGTAAAGTGGAGGGTCAACAAAAAAGGGGAAGACCCCCAACAAGATAGATTGACACAGTGGCAGCACCAATAGACTCAAACATAACAATAGTGAGGATGGTCCAGGACTGAACAATGTTTCATCCTGTTGTGCATAGGGTTGCTATGGAAAGGAACTGACTTGATGGCATATAGCAACAACAATTTTTCTTAGCTTTTATTGTGAATTGAGTGAAGGTTTACAGATAAGATCATCAGCTTTACAGTCAACAAATCATACACTTTGTTTCATTTCAATGATTTTAATCCCTTCCATGAAACAACAGTTATCCTACTTCCTCCCTGTGGTACCAATTCCCATTCTGCCCACATATTTATCCCTTCTCAAATGTGTCCTTAGGTAAATGTTGCCCCTTTGATTTTGAATGATTGACCATTCCATTGTGAACATACCTCACTACTATTGTTGTCCCCCTGAGATGCCTATCTTCTGGTTGGCTGAAAATTGGGCTACGAGGGTGAGTTCCTTTCCAGACCTGAAAGGTGGTCAAGGGGCATAGTCTCAGGTTCCTCCAATCACTTTCTGACTAGTAAGTGGCCCGTCTTTTTTTTTTTAATAATTTTAAGTTTTGTTCCACATTTTCTCCCACTTTATTTGTCATCTTCTAATGTGATACATTTCAGAGCAGTTGGTAGTGATAGCCAGGTACCATCTAGTTCTTCTGGTCTCAGAGTCACACAAACTGAAGTGCTTCCTCAGAAGGTTGGAAATAGAAATACTGCATGGCCTAGCAATCCCTCTATGTGGTATACAGCCACAAGAAATAAGAGTCAGCACACAAGTCAGTACATGCACACTGATGTTCACTGCAGCACTATTCACAATAGCGAAAAATGGAGACAGCCTAGATGCCTACCAATGGAAGAATGGATAAACAAATTTTGGCACTTACATACAAGGGAATACTGTGCAACGGTGAATAATAATGATGAATCTGAAACACTGCATAACATGGATGTACCAGGAGTACATTATGCTGAATGAAACTAGTCAATCACAAAAGGACAAATATTGTAAGAGACCACTATTATAAAACTCAAGAAAAGATTTTCATGTTAAAAGAAACATTCTTTGATGGTTACCAGGGGTGGAAGGGAAGGGAGAGTAATTCACTGGCTAGAGGGTGATGGGCAGGAAAATATGCAAGACGAGAGTGATTAGTAGAAGAATGATGAAGACAGGTGAAAACACAGGTAGGTACTCAGGGCTAAAGGGGATAGAGGTGAAACGTGTTATATATAAAACTTTGGAACAACAGTGTTCTGTGGGAAGACACATGGACAGGTACACAGTTTGAATATGTCCAGGAGGAAGAGTGAAAGTATAGTAAAAAATATATAAGGGTTTGAAACATGATATTTGTACATAGGCATTTTACATTTACTGCAAACACACCTATGAATGTGTATACAGAGGACAAAATGATGTACGCTTCTTAGATAGTATCAAACAGCTTAAGGCAATGAGTTGCTGGATCTGGAGGCTAGGACCATAGTCTCAGGGGAACCATGGTCAATTTTGGTATAACATAGTCCAAATTTGGTATAACATAGTCCACAAAGACGGTGTTCTACATCCTGCTTTGTTGAGTAGCGACTGGGATCTTAAAAGCTCATGAATGACTATATAAGCCACAACTATTGGTCTCTGCAGGATAATGCGCTGGACCACAAGGTCAGTTTGAGCCACAGTCAGTAGTTCAAACTCACCAGCCACTCCTTGGAAACCCTGTACAGGATCACTATGAGTTGGAACCAGCTCAATGGCACTTAAAAACATTAGTCTCTCCATGTGGGGAAGAAAGAAGAGTGATGAGAAGTGACAATGTTTGGAATCAATTAGTCCAATGGACTATGTAAATGTCAGTCTGCATGACTCTGAGATGGTACCTGGCTAATACTACCACTGCTCTGAAAGGGAACACATTAGAGGGTCCTGGATAAAGTGGGAGAAAAGTTAAGAAGAAAACTCAAAGTCAGTAAAAAATAATGAAAGACCAGACTTACTGGTTAGACAGAGACTGATAGAACCCTTTGTCACTCTTCAGGTCTGGAACTGAACTCACTTCCTTTGGCTCAATTTTCAGCCAATAATAGACAGGTCTATAAGGGGAATAATAACACTAGTGAGATCCACACAACTGGTGTGATGCTATAGGAAAGGCACCAGATTGCTGACCACAAGGTTAGAGATCCAAACTCACCAGCCACTACTTGGAAACCCTATACAGTGTCACTATGAGTCAGAACTGACTCGATGGCACTTAACAACAACATCAATCTCTCCATGTGGAGAAGAAAGAAGAGTGATGAGAATTGATGATGTTTGGAATCAATTAGTCCAATGGAACATGTGAATATTAGTCTGCATGACTGAGACCACAAGAACTAGATGGTGCCTGGCTACCACTACCAACAGCTCTTTAAAGGGATCACATTAGAAGGTCCCAGATAGAGTGGGTGAAAATGTGGAACAGAATTCAAAATTATGAAAAAAAGACTGGGTTTATTGGTCAGAAAGAGACCAAAGGAACCCGAGACTATGACCCTTGACCACCCTTCAGGTCTGGAAAGGAACTCACCCTCCCAGCCCATTTTTCAGCCAAGCAGTAGATAGGCATAAAGGGGGACAAGAACAGTAGTAAGGTATGCTCACCATAGAATGGTCAGTCATCCAAAATCAAAGGGGCAACATTTACCTAAGGACAAAGTGGAGAGGTAATAGGAAAGTGGGTTGGATAGATATGGGAGCCACGTGGAAGAAGTGAGGTGACTTGTTGCTTGGAAGAGATTGCAATCATTCAGGTGAAACAAAGTGTATGGTATGTTGAATGTGAAACTGATCATCTTGTCTGTAAACCTTCACTCAACTGCCAATTAAAAACTTTAAATATATATTGATTTTTCCATTCTTTTCTGTGGAATAGTTTGAATAGAATTGGTGTAAGCTCCTCTATGAATATTTTGTAGAATTCATCAGTAAATCACCTGGCCTGGATTTTTTTGTTGTTGGAAATTTTTAATGACCTCATCAATTTCTTCTTTTGTTATGTTGTTGTTGAGTGTTGTCGAATCATTTCCGACCCACAGAGACCCTGTATAGGGTTTCCAAGGAGCAACTGGTGAGCTTGAACCACCAACCTTGCAATTCAAATGGCTTTGCAGTCTGGCACATTAACCCACATCACCATACCCGGACTCCTCTTTTGCCTGTTCAAGTTTGTTTTTGTTTTTGTTTTGAAGTTTTTATTGTGCATTGAGTGAAAGTTTACAGGGCAGATCATCAGTTTTACATTTAACAAATCATATCCTTTGTTTCATTACAATGATTATAATCCCCTCCATGTACTATTAGTTAACAGTATTTCTCTCTATTCATTTTAGCTCTTATTAAAAAAAAAACAAAACACTCAAGCATATATAATAATTTAAACCACCAAAAGGCACATTCTGAAAGCCTGCTTCCTGGCCACCAGCTCTCAGTCCCTCTCTTTCCATGAATCTAGAGTCCTCAGCTACTCCCTCTCTGCAGGTCTCCATCTCCGCATCCATCTTTGATGTTGCTGCTTCACCTGCTAGGGTCCCATATTCCTCTTGCGCTCTTCTCCCTTGATGATCAAGTTTTTTTAAATTTTACTTCAGTGTTAGTTTAGATAGGTCGTATGTTTCTAGAAATTTTTCCATGTCCTCCAGACTTTCAAATTTGTTGGAGTACACTGCTTCATATGTTGTTATTGTTGTTGTTAAGGGCCATCGAATCGGTTCCAACCCATAGCAACCCAGTATAGGGTTTCTGAGGGACAGCTGGTGATCTTGAACTGCCGACCTTACCGTTCAAACGGCTTTGCAGTCTGGCGCTTTAACCCACAGCACCACAATTCTTCATATAGTACTCTGTTATTATCCTTTTTATTTATGTTGGTTCTGTTGTAACATCACCCATATCATTTCTTATTTGTGTTTTTTGTATCCTTCATTTGGTTTGTCAATTTTATTATTCCTTTCCAAGAACTAACTTCATGTGTTGTTGATTTTTTTTTCTATTGTTTTTTGGTTTCTGTTTCATTTGTTTATGCACTAATCTTTATTATTTATTTTCTTAATTGGAATTAGACTTTTCTTTGCTACTCTTTTTCTAATTGTTGGAGATGCTGTGCTAATGTGTTGATTTTGATCCTTTCTTCTTTTAGAATGTGTACATGGTTATAAATTGACATTTAAGCTCTGATTTTGCTGAGTCCTGGTGTGGTGCTGAGGGTTAATGTGCTGGACTGCAAGGTCAGTTTGAACTACAAGTTCAGTAGCTCAAGCTTACTAGCCACTCCTTGGAAACCCAATACAGGGGTCACTATGTGTCGGAACTGACTCACTAGCACTTAACAACAACAAAGTTTTTGTATATTGTATTTTCATTCTAATTTGATTCAAGGAATTTTTTATTTCATTTTTTATTTGTTCTATTACCCAGTAGTTTTTAAGCAGGTGCTGTTAAGTTTCTATGTATTTTTTTTTCACCTCCTTTTATTCATTTCTAATTTTATAGCATTGTGATCTGAAAAGGTGCTTTTTAAATTTCTTTTTTAAATGTTTTTACATTTATTGATTGAGACTTGCTTTGTGGCCTAACATGTATGATCTATGCTGGAGACTACTCCCTGTGCACTGGAAATGAATGTGTACTGTGCTGCTGTTGAGTGCTTTGTATATCTATACACCTGTGAGGTCAAGTGGGTTGATTGTGTTGCTTAGTTCTTCTGTGTCTTGGATGAGTTTCTTTCTAGTTATTCTTCCTTTCATCAAAAGTTGTTGTTGTTGTTGTTGTTGTTGTTGTTGTTGTCAGGTGCCATCGAGTC
>NW_006408545.1:18114239-18126875 GCF_000296735.1 Chrysochloris asiatica
GTATAATGTTTTGATACATTTTATAATCATTTTTCTGAATTCCTTCTCAGGCATTTCCAAAGCCTGCCCATCTTCCAGTATGGAGTGTAGGTCTATTTCCAGCTCATTTGTCTCAGTCACTTTATCTCGTTTCTGGACATGTGCTGATATGGTTATCTGCTTCTGTTTTGGGGGCATATTCAGGAGTTATCTGTGGCCTTAATACTTAGATGGGTGCATATTTTGGTATTTTTTATGCTTTCTGATTGCCTCCAGGTAGATATGATCAGGAGATGCGCTTCCCTTTTCACTCCTTTCAGAGAAAATTCAAGATGCCACTGTTGGTCTCTGTGATGTAACTCAGGATTTAATTTTTGGCCTATTTCCTTTTTAGTCTTGCCAGTCCCGCTCCACAATCCCCTTTCAGGCCTTTTTTTCTAGTTATGAACAGTCCAGGGCCAGCTGTGGCCATTTGGTTTTAAGTGGAAACTATCTCTATAAATTTTGAGGAGATCTGTGCGCATGTGTAGTAGAACCCTTGGGAGCTGGGGGTGGGGTGTCCACTCGCTCAGGCACTCCCTCTAGTCACCAGAATGGAGGTGCGCAGATAGCGAGAGACCAATGACTAGATACCGAAAAAACAAAAAAGAATGTCCACACCTTTATCTCCGTGATTCTGTTAGGCATCCGTGGCTGCTCGGATCCTTCCCCCACTCGGTCTTGCCCAAGATGGCAGCTCCTGGAGCAGCTGAGCATCTTGAATTAGAAAGCAATGGATTTCTTTGCTTCTGCTACAAATTCCCCTAGCTGTAAGCCTTCCAACCTTCTAAATATTCATTTATATGTGGTTCAGATTTCTGGCACCAACTCCTGAGCCTGCTTGGTCTGGTGTTCTGTGTTGTTGCTGACGGAGCTCTTCACTGCACTTCCACTCGATCCGCCATCTTATTTGTTCTCCTCTTACACTGGTTTTTGTCTTAAATTCTGGTTTATCAGAAATTAATATTGTCACTCATGCTCATTTCTATTTCCATTAGCTTGATACATTTTTTCCATCCTTTGATTTTTCATCTGTTTTTTGTCTTTGTGTGTAAGGTGTGTCTCTTATAGACAGCATATGGAAGGATCCTGTTTTCTTATCCATTCTGCTACTCTCTCTTAACTGGTGCAATCAACCCACCAGTGTCATTATCAATAGGTATCAAGTACTTGCAGTCATTTTGCTGTGTGTGTTTTTTGTGGTGCTGGTGGTTTCTTCCATAAAAATTTCTGTGCTGAGTTCATTTTGTCTGTGTGTTTTCTTGTCAATTTTTTCATTGCTGTTAGTTTAATGTTTACTAAATCTTCATGGTTTTCCTTTTTCTTGATTTGATGTGAAGGTGTATTAATTTTCCTTGAGGTTACTCTGTAATTTATTACTTTATTCCCTGGTTTAAAGCAGTCTGCAACAACTTAAACACTTAGATAAACTGAGTATCTGGCACATATTCAAATGTTTTTAGTAGGAGTTTTCCTGAAGCTATATTAAGAAAACATCTATATTTTATGATAGAAAATACTTAGGAAACTTTAAGCAGGGTTTTATAATAAACATGAGAAAACTATTATTATCAAATCTAGCATAAGTGTTGCAATTAAGAAAAAATGTAATTTGCTATTTTTTTTCAATAGTAATGTAAGATCAAGTAAGAAATAAAATGTATAATACTATTAATTTTAGCAAAACTCAAGTCCATGTTTTCAATGTAGTTTTTGTACTTAAAGGAACCCTGGTGGAGCAGTGGTTAAGCATTTGGTTGCTAAAGTTGGTTCAAACCCACCAGGCACTCCAGGAGAGAAAATACCTGGCTATCTGCTCCTGTAGCATAGTGGTTATGAATCGGGCTGCTAACCTTAAGGTTGGCAGTTCAAAACTACCAGCTGTTCTGTGGGAGAAAGATGAGGCTTTCTGCTCTCGTAAAGATTTACAGCCTCAGAAACCCTGTACAGGGTCACTATGAGTTGGAACCGACTCCATGGTACTTAACAACAACAACATCTGCTCCTGTAAACATGTCAGCCTTGGAAACCTTATGAGATGGTTCTACTCTGTCAGACAGTGTTGCTGTGAGTTCAAACTGACTCACTGATAATACAACAACATGTGTAATTAACAGGATGAGCTGTTCCGTACTCTTGCATCTTATAAATTAATTGCACCAAGATATAGATGGCATAGAAGCAGATGGGGCCGTACATGTCCTGTGACTTTAAAGGAAGGTAACATTTCTTCAGGAGTACCAGATTGTTCTGTGAGGTAAGTACAGCTTTCAGAACTTAATTTTGAAAACTTGTTTGCACATTTGGTCAGTTACTTATCATTGTGGTCAATTTTAAGTTTTCTAGGTAAAATGTACTGTCTTTCATCAGAAGAAGCATTAAAAACATTTTCATTGAATCCGCGTCCCTATCTACTTCCACCTATGCCAGTGCCACCATGTAAAGTATTCATATTTGGACCTCAGTCTTCAGGGAAAACAACACTTAGCAGTTTGCTTGCTGAAAAGTATAAAGGAAAGGTAATGCTATCTGTTTATAGACCTGTCTGTCTCTGCTTGTTTACAGTTTGTAGGATTTTATTTGTATTCACTTATTTTATACTGTCACTTGGATAATTGTGGTGGTGGTAGTGTGTCATTGAGTCAGTTCCAAATCATAGCTACCCTGTATAGAGCTTCAGAGGTGGGGCTGGTGGGTTTAAACCGCTGACTTTGTGATTTAAACTGACCTTGCAGTCCAGTGTTTATCCTATAGTGCCATACCAGAATATATATAATGAATGCTGAGGAGGCTTCAAAAGTTATGGAAAAATGGATTTAAAAGATAGATAGTGGAATTTTTTTTCCATTTTGAAGCCCCCTTATGTGTGTGCATGTGTGTGCGTGTGTGCATGTACAGGCTGTATCTTCAGTTTTCACAGTAATTTATGCTTTATGTTGGTTTCCTTATGTAATCTTTGCAGGTTGTTGACTATGCCAAACTTGTTCAACCACGTTTTGATCAAGCCCTTGAAAAATTAATTGGAAATAATATAGCTGAAATCACGGAAACATCCATTAAAGTTGTACAAGAAAAACTTCTTGTAGAACTACAAAATAAAAGACAAGGTGAACCATCTTTTTTACAATCTATATAATTTAGTTCAGGTGTGTTTTAAGTTTCAGGAACTAATTAAGTCTAGCTACTTGAGGACAAAGGAGTTCTGGTAGCATAGTGGTTACGAATCAGGCTGCTGTCCTCAGGGTCAGCAGTTAGAAACTACCAGCTGTTCCACAGGAGAAAGACGAGGCTTTCAGCTCCCATAAAGATTTACAGCCTCGGAAATGCTGTACAGGGTCGCTATGAGTCAGAACTGACTCCACGGCACATAACAACAACTTGAGGACAAAGACTTTGTTTTGCTGATCTTGGTAGCAGTAGCAGTTAGTGTATTGTTGTCTCTTAGTAAGTGGTTGAAGGAGTGAGTATATATAAATCCATTTTAGATCTCTAAGAAAAGGAATAGGAAAGAGCTTACAATTTGGATTTATTCACCTTTGTAGGTCAAAAACTGAGCAGTATTTACACCTTTATCTACACCAGCCATTAAAACAACAATCCATGTGGCTCTTGTGGTACTGTTTTGTTTTGTTTTAAGGTTATATGTCAGCCCTGATTGCAGTGAATTTATCTATCTGGTGAATATTAATTTCAAATTCAGAAGGTCATAAAGCAGTGGATGTGGAAAAAGCCTTACTGATCAATTAACACAATTCTCTAATTTTATCAATGTGGAAACTGAGGCCCATGGAAGTTTAAAAAAAAAAAAAGACAAAATTAAATCCATCCCCATCGAGTGGGTTCCAACACATAGTGGTCCTATAGGTTATAGTAAAACTGCTCCATACAGTTTCCAAGGCTGTAATCTTTACAGAAGCAAACTGCCCCATCTTTCTCCTACAGAACAGCTGGTAGGTTCCAACAGCCAACCTCCAGTTAGTAGCCATTAACTTCTGTGCTCCAAAAATCAAACCCACTGCCATTGAGTGAATTCTGGCTCACAGTGACCCTGTATAGGGTCTCCTAGAGTGTAAATCCTTACAGGAGCAGACAGCTTCATCTTTCTCCCACAGATCAGTTGGTGGGTTTGAACTGCCGACCTTATTTGCTCTTTCTGTGCTCCATATGAACATTAAATGGTTTCTTTAAATTCACCAGCTAGCAGCATAACTGAGACTTGAGCCCCTGGTTCCAAAATCCTCATAAAGTCGTCTTTGTCCGTCCCAACCCTTCTGCTGCTGGCTGCATCTCACAACACCTTATCACATTATTTTTGAATCAACACAAGGAGCTTTTTTCTGGTTTCCTGAGGAAAAACTAGAGTACTTATTTGAATGGCTACTTTTGAAATTCATTGACTGAATTTGGTAGAATTTATATCTATTGTTAGCACCCATGTAGTTGGTCCCATTAGAACACATGAGAGTGGGTTCATGTAAAACATCTCTTCTTAATAGAATGCCCTGGATGCAGTACTTTGTATGCACTAGATAGAATCTGCTCACTTTCAAAGATCTTGATCCATAATTCAGAATTAACACCATCAATTTAAGACTAGATTTGACCACTACTGTTTGGAGTCCCTAGAGATGTGGCAATGTCCTGTCCCTAAATATGACCAGCACAGCTGTGATTCCAAATATTCTTTTTCCTATAAAGGTTTCTTCATTATTAAAGTAATTCTAGGTCTGAATTCCAGTCCCAGTTGTCATCACAAGAGTGAATGGAACGCCCACAACCCCTCTCTCTATAATAAAGTGCCGTAGAATGTGTCGCAGATGTCAGCACTGCAGTCAGCTGGTTGACAGATATTTTCTATTGAGCATCACTATAAAGAGTTCCATGTGCAAAAAAAAAAGTAATTATAACTAATATTTATTGAACAGTTACTGTATGCAGGAGGTATGCATGCATGATCCTGTTTTATCCTTACAATAGTTCTATGAACTAAGTATTTTTCCTTTTTACTACATGAAGAAACTGAGACTCAGAGAGAGTATGTAATTTTCCCCCAGTTAACAGTCTACAAGTGATTGGGATTCAAAACCATGTCTACACTCTTGTCCTCTCTGTGTCTGAAGTGTTCACAGAAAATTGGAAAACAAGGACAGAAGAAAAAGTCATACATATTTCTACTCCCCAGAGACTCCCACTTCCCTCTCATTTTTCTATTCATTTTGGTAATGATTCATTGTGATCTGATGGAATATGGTTTTTTTAATACTCATGTCCTAGTGTGGCACTGTAGGATCAGCACTGGACTGTTAACCACAGTGTTGATGGTTCAAGCCCACCAGCCACTCCTTGGACACCATATATAGGGTCGCTATGACTCAAACTGACTCAATGGCACTTAACAACAACAACATGGACAAATTAGGAAGTAAAATTTATTCTGGTTTATAGACTACACAACTGAATGTAGCTTTAGTAAATAAAGCATATCAGTGATAATAACCAAGTTCTCACTACACTTAACTCATATCTCGAATTCTGGAAGGCACTGCAGTAAATATTTGTCATTTTTGGTAAGTGACCAAAGGACTGGGGATAATTGGAGGGCTAGATCACAGTCACATAACATGGCCCCCCTGCTCCTGGCAGGGGGACTGGGCTGTGGGGCTCTCTCTCCAGAGCACACAATTCTTGCCTGAGGTAGTAATGCCCAGCACCATGTATTTCACTTTTCTGGCACACTACATAAGTGGACTCTGTTTCTTTTGTTGTGGTTATAAAGTGCCACTGAGTCAGTTCTGACTCATTGCAACCCTGTACAGGGCTTCCAAGGCTATAAATCTTTGCAGGAGCTGAAAGCCTCATCTTTCTCCCTTGAGCAGCTGGTGTGCTCCAACTGCTGACTTTACAGTCCTACAGAGTCACCATGCTTCCCCTTTCTCTCTCGTTCTTTGTGTGTGTTAGGTGCCATCAAGCAGGCTCCAACTCATAGCAACCATATGCACACCAGAACAGAACCCTGCCCAGTCTGCCCATCCTCACAACGGTTACACTTGTGCCCATTACCACTGCCCCTGTGTCAGTCCATCTCATTGGAGGTCTTCCTCTTTTTTGCTCACTCTCCACTTTACCAAGCATGACCAGTCCCTCCTGATAACATGTCCAAAGTATGAGAGAGGAAGTCTCACCATTCTAGCTCCTAAGAAGCATTCTGGTTGTACTTCTTCCAATATGGACTTGTTTGTTCTTCTGGCAGTCCATGTGCTTTTAATATTCTTCTCCAACACCTAATGTAAATGTATTAATTCTTCCATAGTCTTTCTTATTCACTGTCCAACTTTCACGTGCATATAACACTATTGAAAATACCATGGTTTGGGGTCAGGCATACCATAGTCCTCAAACTGGTATCTGTGCTCTTGAACACTTTAAAGAGGTCTTATGCATCCGATTTGCCTAATGCAATCTGTTGCTATTAAGTGCCGTCCTATTGGTTCCAACTCATAGTGACCCTGTATAGCGTTACAAGGGGCAGCTTTTGTGTTTGAACAGCCAACCTTGTGATTAGTAGTCCAGTGCTTATTCTACCGAGCCATATTAGGACAACACGCCATTTGATAGTTTGACTGCTGCTTCCATTAGTGGTGAATGTGGATCCAAGCAAAATGAAGACTTTGACAATTTCAATCTTTTTTCATGTATCATGATACTATTTATTGATCCAGTTGTGAGGAGTTTCATTTATTTTTTAGACAGCATATGATTGGAATTTCTTGTTCCAACCAGAGGCACTTTTTAAAAGAGACATTTAAACCCATTTATTAGACTCTGTATACAAATGCTCAGTTTTTCTTTTATTATCTTATTTGGTAATTTTGATACTTTCTAGTGGTCTCTGCTTACCCTTTAGTTTTGAATCATAGGTTACATTGGCTGTTCCCCTTTCCACCCACCACACTCCAGTGGTTAGAAGTTTGTGTCCTGTTTTGATACTATAACTATCCGTTGCTACTAAATCAACATCTACTCATTGTGACTCCTTCTATGTCAGAATAGAACTGTGTTCCATAGGTTTTGGTTTTGTTTTTTTATATCTCAGACATCTTTTACACCTTG
Organism: Chrysochloris asiatica; assembly: GCF_000296735.1. Taxonomy (NCBI): domain Eukaryota; kingdom Metazoa; phylum Chordata; class Mammalia; order Afrosoricida; family Chrysochloridae; genus Chrysochloris; species Chrysochloris asiatica. Next base: position 18,121,368 of record NW_006408545.1, read on the forward strand.
TGCCATGAATTCATAGGGAATAGTTCTGTCAGCTCAGGCTCTTTTCCATTGGTTGTCACAAAGTATGCCTGTCTGAGTGAAGCAGGTTGGAGCTTCGGGTGAACCCAGGTAACTTTCTCTTGGACTTCCTTGTTTTTCTAATCTTTTCGCTTCACCAAGAAGCCATCTTGTTTCTTAGAATGCTTAAAATGCTCAGTTCTCTTGGCAAGAATCTTGCTTCTAATTTATTCACAACAATGCCAATAACACGCTAAGTAGCATTTATTAAAGCTACAATCTTCCCGTTGTGCCATGGTAACATTTGTGGGGTATTCTTTTTTGAGTAATGCCCTTTCCCTTATCTATAATATCACCTTTCTTGTAGATCCACATGGATGTGACCAAAGGACCAATGCCAGGTTTTCTAAAAAAGCTGCAGAATGTATAGCAAGTGGTTTTTTCTTTCTTTTTTTTCTTGTGTTGTCATTTTGGCAGATTTGCAAGATGGCAGTTCCAGTCTAAAGGGTTTTCAGTGGCTAATTTTTTTGCCCCTGAAACAAATCTCCAGGCCTTTCTTCCTAGGTGCCTCTGGATGGATTCCAACCTCCAGTGTTTCAGTAAACACTGAGTGCATTAACTATACCACCCAGGATTTGTTAACCTCATTTCTCTATGTTTGAAATGAAAGATAATAGCAATCAATAGCTAATAAGTGAAATACTTTATAATTTACCAAGTGCTTTCAAAGGCATGATTTCATTTGTTTCTCTGACTGTCTGTCAAGTAATATTTTACTGTTATTTGAGTTTCGGAAATGATTTCAGCGCTCTGGCCAAAGGCAGTAGAGTTCCTGGCAGATTTCAGAGTCTACCCATGGCCTTTGAATGAAACCCAGCCTAGTTTCATCCCACTAGCCAGTTTCCCAGCCAGGAAGGATCACTGGTGGAGGCTGAAAGCTGGCCCCAGTGACCAGCTGCCTCTCTCAATGCCCAGTGGGCAAAGGAACCATGAAGATTGATGCTCGGTTCTGGAGTCCAAATAAAAGCCAGGGAGCCAGGCAGCTTCCTCTGTGCTCACCCCAAGCCAGACCTCAGCCACTCCACCTCCCCCAGGGATTAACCCCAGGAGGACAGTAAGGGCTGGAACACCCCTCCACCCCTGGCCTAGTGAAACTTGGCCCTGTAGACACTTGAGGTTGTGAAGCAAATGAAACCACCCCCTCCTAGAGCAGCCTCAACTTTAGACAGGTGTGAGGTTTTTTTTAGCATAAAAACTATACTAATTATACTAAAGATGTTGTTGTTAAGTGCCATTGAGTAAGTTCCAACCCATAGTGACCCTGTATAGGGTTTCCAAGGAGTAGCTGGTGAACTTGAACCACCGACCTTGTGGTTCAAATGACTTTGCAGTTCAGGGCATTAGCCCACAGTGCCACACCAGGAGTTCATACTAAAGATAATGACTGCTAATCTGAGAAAGGAGCCCTATAGGCACAGTGGTTACAAATTGGTCTGTGAACGGAAAAGTGAGATGTTCTGACCCACCAGCTGCTCCACGGGAGAAAGACGTGGCAGTCTGCTTCCGTGAAGATGTACAGTCTTAGAAAGCTCTCAGGGGGTAGTTCTGTTCTGTCCTGTAGGGTTGCTAAGAGTCAGAATCCACTCAGCAGGACTCAGAACAGTAGCCTGGAGCAGACTTCTTGCGTGCCATTTTCTATATGAAGTATTGAATTTGTCATCCCTGAATCCTTGCAACAGTGCTTTCAACTTTATGATCCACATTTTAACAAGTAGAAATTGAGAAAGGGAGACCAAAGTCATGCGGTTCTTAAGTGACAAAGTAAGAATTCACACTCAGGTCTGTCTGATGTTAAAGCAGGGATTTGTCACCAGTAAGCCCATCTGCCTACCCCCAACTTCCTTTTGCTCACACAGCCATTGATTCTCTTTCAGCTGCTTACCTTTTAAGAGAATTTCAACAAGAATTTGAAACAAAGGAGCATGAAGACCTCCAAGTGGAAGCATTTAAAAGCCTAGACAAATTTCCTGCTTCTGTTGATGGAGATGGTAAAGAAATTGTTTATCATTGATGTTGTCGGCCACATTGCCCCTAACATACATCGATTAGCTGATGAAGCTTATTTTTCTTTCTCTGTATTAGACAGTCAAGAACCCCTAAGACAGAGCTCTCTAGAAGACACTGAAGGAGTCAAAATGAAGTCAGAAAAAGGTTCACATAATCAAAGGGTCAAAAGTGATAAAGAAGGTAACAAAATGAACCTCAAGTGCCATTTAGTTCATTTCCATTTATTTCGTATTTGATCTTATGTTTACAGTAAGCTTAAAATTACATGAACACATGAATGGAAACATCAGAGGGAAAAAAGCTAGCTAGTTCAAAAGTAAATCTACTAGAATGAGCATGAAAACATAAAATAGGGAGTCAAACACAATTAGAGCCCAAAGAAAATTTTTGAATGATTTTAAACAAGATAGCCTCATTTTTATGGGATGCAAATTCTTTCTTCAAAACTCTCTCAGTCCCTTTAATGTGCTGCTGGAATAAGAGCACCGTAAGCCCAGAGTTTTAACTGTGAAATTTTATCATATAGTGTTATATATCGTATAAAATGTTCCTTTTCTTATTTTAGCATAATTGTGAGCATATGCTATAAATTGTTTCTACCTTTTTTAATGTAGGCAAAATAATAAACATTTTAACATTTAACTATAATATGATATTGCTTCATTAGGAAATACATTAAACTGTTTGTTGGTAAGTGTCATCAACTTGTTTCCGACTCATAGCGATTCTGTCTATACACAATAGAACAAAATTGTTCAGTCCTACACCATCCTCACAATTCTCGTCCTGTTTGAACCCATTGTCACTGCCACCATGTCAGTCCATGTCCTTGGGGGCTTCCTCTTTTTCACTGACTCTCTACTTTTCCAAGCATGATGTCCTTCTCCAAGAACTGGTTTCTTCTGAGAGCATGTCTCACCATCCTTGCTTCTAAGGAGTATCCTGACTACTTCTTCCAAGACAGATTTGTCTGTTCATTTCACAGTCCATGGTACTTTCAGTAATCTTCACCAACACCATTGATTTTTCTAGTCTTCAGCTTCAGTCTGAACTTGCATGTGAGTAATTAATGGTCTGCTCCACAGTCAGTTCCTGCCCGTGTTTTGGCAGATAATATTCAGCTTCTCCACAGTCGAATTCCACAACTATTGTCAATTTGACTCCTAATTCCATCTGGTGAGGTACACATGTATGTTGTTGTTGTTGTTAGGTGCCATCAAGTTAGTTCTGACTCATAGCCACCCTATGCAAAACAGAAAGAAACACTGCCCAGTCCTGTGCCATCCTCACAAGTGTTGTTACACTTGTGCCTGTTGCTGCTTTGCACTGTACCAATCCATCTTATTGGAGGTCTTCCTCCTTGTCACTGACCCTCCACTTTACCAAGCATGATGTCCTTCTCCAGGGGCTGTTCCCTCCTGATAATATGTCTGAAGTATGAGAGATGAAGACATCGATTAAGTTCTGACCCATAGCGACCCTGTATAGGGTTTCCAAAGAGCAGCTGGTGAGCTTAAATTGCCAACCTTGCAGTTCAAACAACTTTGCAGTCTGGCACATTAACCCACAGCACGACACCAGGACTCCAGCTATAGACAGAGTAAAATTGTTTTGGCATGAAAGTCCCAAATTATGTTAGTTTCAGTAAAATACAAAATACAGATAATCCATTCCTTAGTTGCTTTTAAAATATTTTATTTCCTTATTTCTGAAGTTAATATTTTAATATTTACTGTTGTTCTTAGGTGTCATCGAGTCGGTTCTCACTCAGAGCAACCCTATACAGGGTTTTCAAGAAGGAGCTGTTGAGTTGCCAATCTTGTGGTTAGCAGTCCAGTGCTTATTCTATAGTGCCACACTAGGACCCATATTTTAATATTAATTGCTTATATTTCTTCTTTTTGAGGTGACCATACTTATCTCTCGCTCATTTTTTCCAAATTGCATATTGATTATATGGTCTATCTGTATTTCAAATCCACCAACCACTCCTCGGAAACCCTATACAGGGTCACTATGAGTTGTAACTATTTCAACAGCACTTAACAACAACTATCACAATATACTTTTTTTTTTAATTAGACTTATTTTTCACTTTTCCCCCAAATTCTATGTTTTGTCTTTTAAATAAGCTTGCTATTTTAGAAATAGATATTTTCCTTATTTTTTAGTAAGTAATTAATTTTCCTTTGTTGATTTCTTTTTATTATTGTTTTATTGTTATAAAAATAACACTTGCCAATTTAACATTTTTCGCAAATGAATTTCAGGAATATTGGTAATATTCGTCAGGTTATGCAGCCATTATCACTATCTGCTTCCAAAACATTCTACCAGCATTAGCAGAAACTCAGTGTTCCTTAAGCTAAGACTTCCTTTTTCCTTCTTCCTCCTACCCTTGAAAAACTTTGGTTTCTAACAAGCTAAAAAACACAGAAAACAAAATTGTTGCTGTTGATTCATTTCCATCTCAAAGTGAAATTATAAGACAGACTAGAACTGACTTATAGGAGTCCTGGTGTGGTGCTATAGTTTAAGCCCTAGACTGCAAACTACAAGGTTGACAGTTCAAACCCACCAGTTGCTTCTTGGAAACCCTAAACAGAGTTTCTATGAGTCAGAATTGATTTGATGGCACTTAACAGCAACAATAATAAATAGGATTTACAAGTTTGTAAGTTTTTATAGAAGCAGACTAACACATATCTCTGAGAAGCAGCTGGGGTGTTTGAACTGCTGACCTTTCAGTTAGCAAACAGACCTTTCAGTGATTCACCATTTGCCTCTTTCATATAAGTGGCATCCTATAATATTTGTCCTTTTGTGACTGACTTATTTCATAATGTTTTCTACATTCATCCATATTGATGCTATCAATAAATGGTAGAATTCTCCAGTGAAGCCACATGCTCTAGGATTTTCTTTGTTGGGAGGTTTCTGATCCCTGTTTCAATCTCTTCACTTGTTCTGGATCTTTTGAGGTGTCCTACAGGGAAGCCCAGTTAATACCACCATTATTCAAATTTAAGTACCAACCACTAAAGCCAGTGAGGATGAAATAGAAGAATTCTACCAATTTCTTCAATCTGAAATTGAACGAACATGCAATCAAAATGTGTTGATCATTACTGGTAATTGGAATGCAAAGATTAGGAGCAAAGAGGTAATATCAGTAGTTAGGAAATATGGCCTTGGTGATAGAAATGATGCTGGAGAACGCATGATAGCATTCTGCAAAATCAATAATTAGTTCATTTCAAATACTTTCTTTAGACAGCATAAGAGATGGCTATGTACATGGACCCCACCAGATGGAATACATAGAAATCAAATAGACTACATCTGCGGAAAGAGAAGATGGAAAAGCTCCATATCATCAGTGAAAACAAGGCCAGGGGCAGACTGTGGAACAGACCATCAATTACTCATATGCAAATTCAAACT
>NW_006408545.1:18130990-18136031 GCF_000296735.1 Chrysochloris asiatica
TTTCTGCTCCTGCAAAGTTTACAGCCTTGGAAACCCTATACAGGGTTGCTGTGAGTCAGAATCAGCTCTGCAGCACTTAACAACTAATGCACATGGATTGTTCTCTAGAATAGACCATATATTAGATCACTAAGCAAGTCTCAGGAGTCCTGGTGTGGTATGGTGGGTTAATGTGCCAGACTGCAAAGCTGTTTGAACTGCAAGGTCGGTGGTTCAATCTCACCAGCTGCTCCTCAGGAAACCTATACAGAGTCGCTATGCATTGGAAGCAACTCGACGGATTTAACAACAACAAAAAAAATCAAGTCTCAATGCATTTAAAAAGACTGAAACTACACTATAGTATTTTCTATAACAACTGCAATGGAATGAGACTAGAAATTAATAAAAGACGAAATAGATAAGTATGTGGAAATTAAACAACCCACTATTAGACAATGAGTGGGTGAAGAAAGAATTTAAAAAGAAAATCAGAAAATAGAATTGAATGAAGTGAAAGTACAACATGCCAAAACTTAAGGGGTACAGTTTTTATTTATTTATCTTTTTGTATTTAGTTGTAAATGCATCTGTAACTTTTTTTTTAATTGTGAATTATGTGATAGTTTATATGGAGAACATTAGCTTTACATTCATCCTATCATATTTTGTTTCATTGCCATGATTACAGTCCTCTCCATACACCATCAGACAACCGAAGTATACACCCTGCAAGCTTGCCCGCTGGTCATCAGCACACAGCTCCTCTCCCTCCATGGGTCCAGAGTCCCCAGCCACTCCATCTCTCCACATTATCATCTCTGCCTCCATCTCTGGCATCACTGCTTCTATGTGTAGGGTCCCACACTCCGCTCTTCTCCCTTGATGGTCCCAAGAACCTCTGCTCCTGGATTGCAAAATCAACCACTCTGCTCCTTTTGTTACAAAATGTCTACCTTTACATTTCCAACCCTCACAGTCAGTCCTGATAGCAATTATTCACTATTGTACCACAAGAGTCTTATCCCCATCTGCTTTCATCTGCCCCATCCAGACAGATTAGAAACCACTCAGTGGAGATTCTACCTTCCCCTACACTCTCTGGAATTAGGCTCCCTCTTAAAAGCTTGTAAGCCAGTGACTTCTTGCCTTTGTAGCCCCCCCCATTTTGGGTAGCCAATGTCTGAGTTGCCCATCCCTGTCTACCCTGTATGCCGAGGGGGTGGGAATGATCGTCACTGTAAAGATTAGTTCCCTCTTTTGAGCTTCTACATCCATGAGTATAGGTCATGTTCATCAAATTGTATCAAATTACTCTTTTTTTCCTCTTCTTTCTTCTTCTAGATGAGTTCTGATCATCCAGCCATTGAAGCCAGGTCAAGTGGGTACTATCTGCAGGTATGGGTGTTCCTGTGCATATGCCTTCTCTTTTTATCAGCTGGACATTTCACTCTCCACTCTAGTCCTCTGTGGCCATGTCACTGTCTCTGGGCCCAAGAAGTCCCCAGGTCTTGCCAAACTGCTGGGCAACCAGGTCTCCACCCTGGCACACAGGAGTCTATAGAACATGGCCGAACTTAGCTCACAACTTCATCGCTGCTTGTCCCCCACTTCTCCTTATTGGTGACCAACATGGTCACCAGTCAGACCATATGCCTGCTCATGTATTCCCCTTGAGAAGGGGGTTTGTCCTGAGGAGACCCGATGACTTGCCTTGATGGCTTCTGGGTGAACAACTTGTTTGTTCTTGTAGTAGTCCATCAGACTGCCATTATTGTTTTTGATTTTTTCCTGCTGGTCTTCAAGGAGTATCTTCTGTTCTTCTAGCTGCTCCAGGCTGGTCTGCTTGTCCTTTCAAGTGGAGATTTCGCATCTCAGGAGATTCTGAATGGGGTTCAGATTCCACCTATGGTCTTATGCAGTGCAAAGGCTCCTAAGGAAGCCTCTTTACTGGGCAAGTTGAAACTCCATTTTAGGTATTCCAATCAGTTATAGGCTGAAGACAGACTTACAAGCTTTCTATGGTTGTCACTTATATTTAATATACAATGTGGACCAGTTAATTTTGTTTGTTTGTTTCCTCCTACTATGTCAGAAAGCTATGTTTTTGCATAGTGTTGATTTCAAGCCTAATAGGAGTTGGACTGGTCACTCAGAAACTCAGCCCTCCTTCCCGAACACTCATGTGTACACAGACACACACTTCAAAGAAGGACCCCACTTCCCTATACATTAAAAGTTATACTGGGAACCACAATCTGCTGCCTAGCATCAATGCTCAGGAAGAGGCCCTCTTCTTTCCTCTGTTCCCTCTCTGGGGAGGCAGTCCATGTTAGAAGTGGACATGAGTGCCTCCACCCACTGCTGGATAGCAGTGCAGGGCTGCCTGGCTTGCTAGTTATCAGTGGTGAAGGGAATTCTGACCAGTACCTTTGGCTCCTTTCCCCAGGTCTTTGGATAAGGACAGCTTGTGCCTCTTAGAGTCTGGAAGGTGTTGTTGTTAGGTGTCATCGAGTCGGTACCAACCCATAGTGACCTTATGCACAGCAGAACAAAACACTGCCCGATTCCTGGACCAACCTCACTACTGTTGCCACACTCGAGTCCATCGATGCTGCCACTTGGCCAATCCATCTTGTTGGGGGTCTTCCTCTTTTTCTCCGACCCTGCACCTTACCAAACATGATATCCTTCTCCAGCGACTGCTCCCTCCTGACAATATGTCCAAAGTATGAAAGACGAAGTTTGGCCATCTTGGCCTCTAAGGAGCACTCTGGTAGTTGCTTAACAAAGGCAATGTTGATTCATCTTCCATTTAGAGCCACTGGTATTTTATAGTGAATGGAGATTACTACTCTTATTGTTCTGGGTTACGTTATTCTCTCTATCTTCCAATGCTGATAGATACATTTACCTATACTAGCTAGTGTAGTGGTTACAAATCAGGCTGCTAATCTCAAGGTCAGCAGTTCAAAACTACCAGCAGTTCCGTGGGAGAAAGATGAGGCTTTCTGCTCCTATAAAGATTTACAGCCTGGGAAACCCTATACAAGGTCGCTACGATTCAGGACCAACTCCACAACACATAACCACCACCACTACCAAGGTTATGGCTGCTATTTTGGTAACAATTTGGGAACATAAATCCTGGATCCCTGGGCCCACTCTACAGTCTCCGTTGGGAATCTACATACACTTTCCTTTAATATTATTCTTTAGGTGTTAACAATGTTTTATTCACAGACGGAAAAGAAAGCAGTGAAAATAGGTCCAAATTCAAAAGAATGTCTCAACACCCTAGTCAAGAACGACTGGAGTTTTATTCCAAAAAAGGTGAACTAGTATTTGAGTAATTTTGGTTCTCTTAAATTGTAGTTTTATAAAACACAACAGCGCTTTCAGACTGTAAAAGAGAAATGTGATGGGACTGCAGGCGGCTGTAGCCGCAATAGCAGGTTGGAGCCAACGCGCAGACCCCGCTGGCAGCCCCAGCAGCAGCCGCCTAGCGAGCCGACGCCCCCGCCCGGGTCGCCTGCCCTCCGCTCATGCATAAGCCGCCGAGCGATGGCAGCAACGGGAGCTAGCCGAGCGTGGAGCTGCAGTCATTGCCACCGCGGGCCCTGGGAGATGTGCCTGGAGGAGGGCGGCACCGCTGGGCTGGGCAAGCTCCGCTCCTAGTGGCCATTGCACACTTCTACTGGCAGGACTTTGAGATCGAAGTATTAGAAGCAGCTCTTCACAGAGATCTGTGGAGTTTATCAGTGACCTGATCACCTGCTTGCTTCAGGACTGCTATCAAGGAAGAAAATCACGCCTCAGACATTCCACAGCTACCTAGAGGACCTATCATCAACTACCGCTGGGAGCTTGAAGAACGGAAGCCCAACCCTCTGAGAGAAGCTAACTTCCAAAAACTGTCACTTGGCACTCATGTGAAGATCTTGCACCACCTCTGTGATTATCAACTAGATGCATATGATGTCTTCGATCTTCTCAAGGGTCTGGATGCAGATAGTCTTCGAGTGGAACCTCTGAGTGAAGACAATTCTGGGGCACTCTATTGGTATTTCTATGGGACACGAATGTATAAAGAGGACCCTGTACAAGGAAAATCCAATGGAGAACTCTCTTTGAGCAAGGAAAGTGAAATCTAAAAAAAGTATCTCAAATGTTCCTGGAAAACAGGAAAAAGAAGAGGAAGTCTCCTCAAACAGAAAAAAAAAAAAACTACAAGAGGAGAGTCTAGTGAGTGAAAAGCAGGGAGAAAACTCAGAGGAGAAATGGTTCCCAAGGGCCAGGCCAAGGCACTTGGTGGCTCCCGTACCAAACAGAAGAGGAATGGAGACAGGTCACTGAGAGTTTTTGAGGGAGCTCAAAAACTCATTGCCTGAAAGGCAGCTCTAGAAACTCCTCAGTGAGGACTTCCTGCCTGAGATCTGTAACATGATTGCCCAGAAACATAAATGGCAATTGAACAAATGGACCTCACGTATGGAATATATAGGAATCAAAACAGACTACATTTGTGGAATGAGCCAATAAAGAAGCTAATATGAGTAAGAACGAAATTAAGAGCTACCTTCAGAATATACCATCATTTGTTCATATGATACGCAAGTTCGGGTTGAAGCAGTAGAAAATTAAAACAAATCAACCAGAGTCAAACTATGACTTCATATCCCACCTGATTTTTAAAGACCATCTCAAGAATATATTTGATGCTTTGAACACTAATGAACAAAGACCAGGCGAGTTGTTGGAGCCCATCAAAGACATCATGGATTAAAAAGACAAGAAAGAAAGAAAAGACTAAAATTGATGTGAGAAGAGACTCTGAAACTTGCTTGTAAATAGAGTTGTTTTTGTTATGGGCCATCAAGTTGGTTCCTACCCATAGTGCTTCTGAGGAGCAGCTGGTGGGTTTGCAGTTAATCCAATACTTATCCTATAGCACTGCAGCTAAAGTAAAAGGGAGAAACTGTAAAGGTAGATGTTTTGTAACATAAAGGGGAAGTAGTTAATCTTACACTCCAGGAACACAAAGGACCTTAGGACCACCAAG
>NW_006408545.1:18136786-18139575 GCF_000296735.1 Chrysochloris asiatica
TGTATCGTAAAGGTATCTTAAAGTATCATAAAGGGTACTCTCTCACAAATAGCTGGATGTGCAGAAACGGGGCAAAAAGCATGTGAAATGTTGCTTTGGTAAAAAGAGTAGTAGAGAAACAAGAGATCTGTCTTTCTGCTCTGCCATTCCTTGCACGTGACTTTCATAATCATTCACAAAATGCCTTTTGGCGCTACAGCCATTATGTCAGTATGTCTACCAGGAAGAGGAGAGAAGGCAAGGGACAAAAAACAGGCAATCCACCCTACTAACTCTTTTAAGACTCACTAAAACATATTTCTGTTTGCATCTCATTGGTTCATCCCAAGCTGTAAGAGAAGCTGGGAGATACAGTCTTTTTAGCTGGTCACATTGCTGGCCACAATAAAATAAGGGTTCTGTTACTAAGGAAGAGGAAAATGGATATTGGGTAGACAAAAAACATCTTCTAGCACATCTCACAACTTTGTCTGGTAAGTTTTGCCTTATCATGCTCCCTATTACCAAAGCTTTGGGAAGATAGGGTGCTTTCTGTGAATTGTCTGGTCTCTCCATCCCTGAGAACAGATTTCTCACTTCAAGGCAGGGAGCATTGATGATCCTTTGGGTTTGGGAGAGCTGGGATCAATTGGGCCCTGGCAGGAGACCCTGGCAGAGGGAGCGCTGGGGTATCAGCACAGGAAGCACAACTAGAAAGGCAGAGACACCAGAGCCAGGTGGAACCACCAAACTTCTGTCTCATTAGAGCAGTGGATGAGCTTTCATATCAGAATCATCCAGGGAGTCATACAAGGAAACACATCAGCACCAAATGAGGGCAAGAAGCAAGTGTAACACTTGACAAGCCAGCCTATGCCACCTTTCCCATTCTCTCCAACTCCCCCATCTCCTGTCCTCTTACTGTCCATATAGGCTTGTGCTTGTAATAGAAGCATTCATCTTGTTTTCTGGCTCATTCCCTAGATGCTTTAACTTGACCCCTGAAATCCTTTGACTCCTCCTTCCAAATTTCCTTGGATCACACTCCTCCTGCCTGGCTCACTTTACTTTTGTCTTACTCACTGCGATGCTGATGCCACTGCTTGAAGTCTGTGCTAAAAGATTCTGTGGGTCCTGAATTAACACTTTCTCTTTCCAGGTGTGGCGTTGTAGGATAAACACTCGACTGCAATATCAGTTTGAACCGCAGGGTCGGTGGTTCAAATCCACCAGCTACTCCTTGGAAACACAGGGTCTCTGTGAGTCGGAACCAACTCAACAGCACTTACAACAGCAACAACTTCCTATTCTTATCTCCCTCTCCTCCAACGTGTGGTGCAGTGACACAAAGATAATACTTTCCTGGGTCAGGAATTAACAATCATGTCTTATTGCCAGTGGTATTGTCCACCAAAATCATTGATGGCATGAATTCATTTATTTTACTTTAGCTTCCATAGAAGACTTAGTAGAAGAGGTAACTGCAAACCATCCAGAGGTTGTTGCCATGGTTGAGGAAGCTATACAAATGACAAAGAATATGAACTTTGAACATCCATATGAAAAGCATGCTGAAATTTTAGAGGAAGTCCTTAAAGAGGTAAGCAACCCAGATTGATAATTTTTACACTTAATCTTTACAATTAGCACTGGGCTGCACACCACAAGGTCAGTGGTTTGAACCCACCAGCCACTCCATGGGAGAAAGATGAGGCTTTCTGCTCCTACAAAGTTGTACACCCCTGGAAACTCTATATTGGGTCTCTATGAGTCAGAACCAATGTGACAACAACCACAATGACAGCATTTATTGTTTTATTGACTATGCAAAGACATTCTGTTGTGTGGGCCATAACAAAGCATGGATAACAAGAGAATGGGAGAAGAATGGGAATTCCAGAATACTTAATTGTGCTCACAAAGAACATGTACATAGACGCAGTCATTAGAACAGAACAAGGATATACTGAATGATTTAAAATTAGGAAAGGTGTATGTCAGGGTTGTATTCTTTCACCATATTTATTCAATCTATATGCTGAGCAAATAATTTAAGCTGGAGGAAAACACAGCATCAGGACTAGAGGAGGGCATCTTAACAATCTACAGTATGCGGATAACACAACCTTGCTTGCTAGAAGTGAAAAGGACTTGAAATAATTACTGATGAATATCAAAGACTAGCCTTCGGTATGTATTGCACCTCAATGTAAATAAAACAAAAATACTCATAACTGGACTCCTGGTGTGGCACTGTAGGATAAACACTCGACTGCCAACCAACTACAAGGTCAGCAGTTCAAACCCACCAGCCCCTCTTCGGAAACCTTATACAGAGTCGCTATGAGTCAGAACTGACTCAACAGTGCTTAACAACACCACAACAACACAATTAATTAGCTCATAGATGATGTATCTAATCTTGTCACTGGCTTCATATGCACCATCGTTGAACCAATGGAATTAAATCAAAGACATTAAAAACTAGTGCATTCATTTTAAAGCTATAAAGCTGGGTTATATAATTTTTTTGATAATAAAAAATTTACTGAAGAGCATCAGCAGTTGCTCACTGAGATACATTATACAAAATGCAAATTAAGTTGAAGGCTACAGATTTCAATATTGTTCACTGAGATGTTTTTAACTTAATTAAAATAATTATATAGAGAGAGAGAAAAAAAAAGAGAGAGAGAGAGTCCTGGTGTGGCTCTGTGGGTTAATGCATCAGCCTACAAATCCATTTGAACTGCAAGGTCGGTGGTTCAAACTCACCATCTGCTCCTCGGAAACCCTATACAGGGTTGCTA
>NW_006408545.1:18139835-18143503 GCF_000296735.1 Chrysochloris asiatica
TATACACTGTTGTTATTGTTAGGTTCCATAACATTTTTGTCGATATTGTTTCAAATGTTGTGTTGTTCCGTGCCACCCAGCCGGTTCTGACTCACAGTGACCCTATGAACAACAGAATGAAACACTGCCCAATCTACACCATCCTCACAATTGTTGTCGTGTTTGAGTCCATTGTTGCTGCTACTGTGTCAGTCCATCTCATTGGAAGGTTTCCTCTTTTTCATTAACCCAATACTGGCACTGCAGGTTAATGTGCTGGACTGCACAGTTGGTTTGAACTGCAAGGTTGGTGGTTCAAGCTCACCAGCCTTCCCTCGGAAACCCTATACAGGGTTGCTATGAGTCGGAACTGACTTAACGGCACCTATCTGTTCTTCAGATAATCGCTAAATTCAGGTGGGATGTATTCAAGGTCATTTTTGGCTTTTGTGGATTTGTTTTAAATTTCTTCAGCCTGAATTTGCATATGAGCAATTGGTGGTCTGTTCCACAGTCTGTCCCTGGTCGTATTCTGGCTGATAATATGGGGCTTTTCCACCATCTCTTTCCACAGATGTATTCAATTTGATTTCTGTGTATTCCATCTGTTGAGGTCCATGTGTACAGTCGTCTTTTATGTTGTTTTAAAACAGTATTTTCAATGAACAAGTAAGTCATTAGTCTTGCAAAATTCTATCGTGTGATCTTCAGCATCGTTTCTATCACCAAGGCCATATTTTCCAACTACTGATCCTTCCTCTTGTTTCCAACCTTTGCATTCTAATCGCCAGTAATTATCACTACATCTTGCTTCCATGTGTGATTAATTTCAGACTAAAGAAGTTGGTAGAATTCTTCAATTTCATCATCAGTGGTTTCAATAGTTGGTGCATAAATTTGAATAGTAATGATATTAACTGGTCTTCCTTTTAGGCTATGAATATTATTGTATCACAGACAGCGTTGTACTTCTCATTGCGAAATATAAGTATGCTGGAACACTTAATTGTGCTCATGAGGAACCTGTACCTAGACTAAGAGACAATTGTTTGAACAGAACAAGGGAACACCGAATGGTTTAAAAGTAGGAAAGGTGTGCATCAATGTATTCTTTCACTATACTTATTCAATCTGTATGCTGAGCAAATAATCCAAGAAACTGGATTATATGAAGAAAAACTTGGCATCAGGATTGGAGAAAGACTCATTAGCAACGTGCAGTATGTAGATGATACAACCTTGCTTGCTGAAAACAAAGAGGCCTTAAAGTACTTACTGATGGAGAAAAGATTGAAGTTATCAAAGATTTCATTTTGCTCAGATCAACCATCAACACTTAATCTTTTCTCCATTTATATGGATGTTGTTTATTGGTCCAGTGGTGAGGATTTTTGTTTTCTGTACATTGAAATGCAACCCATACCATAAAGATTTATAGCCTAAGAAACTCTAAACAGGGTCACTATGAGTAGAACAGACTTGACGGGCACTTAGTCACAACATATGTATGTGAAAGCTGGACAATGAATAAGGAAAACAGAAGTATCGATGCCTTGTAATTATGGCATTGTCAAAGAATATTAAACATACCATACATAGACTTCTAAGGGGATGAACACATCTTTGTTGGAAGAAGTACAGCCGGAATGCTGTAGAAGCAAGGGTGGGGAGACTTTGTCTTGCATACTTAGGACATGTTATCAGGAAGGACAATTCCTTTGAAAAGAATATCATGCTTGGCAAAGTATTGTTTGTTATTGTTAAATCCTGAGGAATTGGTTCTGACTCATAGCGACCCTGTATAGGATTTCTGGCGGGTTTGAACTGCCAATGTTGAGGTTAGCAATCTAGTGCTTACACTACAGTGCAACACTTGGCAAAGTACATTGTGGTTGTTAAACTGGTAGGTTTGAATCACTGACCTTTCTATTAGCATTCTAGTGTTTTAACCACTGTACCAGCAAGGCTTCTCAAACACTATTGTTAGGTGCTTATGTACAACAGAAGAAAACGCTGCCCAGTCCTACCCCATCCTACAGTTGTTACATATGAACCTATTGTTGATTGCCACTGCATCAATCCATCTCATTGAGGGTTGTCCTCTTTTCATTTGTACCTCTTGGCATTATGTCCAAAGTACAAGAGACAAAGTTTTGCCATCGTTGCTTCTAAGGAGCAATCTGATGGCACTTTTTCCAGAATAGATTTATTGGTTCTTCTGGCAGACCATGGTACTTTCAATATTTTTCTCCAGCGTTTGCCTTCATGAGAATTGATTGTGAATCCAAGTAAAATGAAATATTTGACAACTTCAATCTTTTCTCCATACATCATGATCTATTTATTGCATGATTTGGGAGGATTTTTGCTTTCTTTACATTGAGATGCAATCCATACTGAAGTCTTTGATCTTCATCAGTAAGTACTTCAAGCCCTCAATGATTCCTGCAAGCAAGGTTATATCATCGGCATATTTAAGGTTATTAAGAAGTCTTCCTCCAATCCTGGTGCCTCATTCTTTTTTATGTAATCCAGTTTCTTGGATTATTTGCTTAGCATACACATTGAATCAGTATGGTGAAAGGATACAACCCTGATACACACCTTTTCAGATTCTAAGCCATTCTGTATCCCCTTGTTCTGTTCAAACAACTGCCTCTTTGTCTATGGACAGGTTCCTCTGAGCACAATTAAGTATTTGGGAATTCCCATTCGTCACAATATTATCCATAATTTGTTATGACCCACATAGCCAAATGCCTTTGCATAGTCTATAAAACACAAACAAACATGCTTCTGGTATTCTCCGCTTCCAGCCAAGATCCATCTGACATGAGTAAAGTTATCCCTAATTCCATGTCTGCTTCTGAATCCAACTTGAATTTCTGGCAACTCCCCTCGGATTTACTGCTGCAGAAATTTTTTAATTATCTTCAGCAAAAGTTTACATGCCTGTGCTATTAATGATATTGTTCAATGGTTTCCTCATTCTGTTGGGTTACCTTTCTTTGTAATAGACATAAAGATGGATCTCTTTCAATCAGTTAGCCAGGTAACTGTCTTCCAAATTTCTTGGCATAAACCAGTGAATGCCTCCAGTGCTGAGTCAGTTCATTAAAATATTTCAATTGGTATCCCATTAATTCCTGGAGCTTTGTTTGTCAGGTTCCTTCAGTACAGTTTAGACTTCTTCAATGATCAGTTCTTGACCATTTGCTACCTCTCAAAATGGTTGAACATTAGCCAATTCTTTTTGGTGATTCTGTGTATTACTTTCATCTTTTTGTAAAACTTTTTATTGTGAGTTGAGTGAAGGCTTTTATGGTTTACAGATTAGATAATCAGTTTTACATTCAACAAATCACATACTTTGTTTCATTTCCATGTTTGCAATCCCTTCAGTGTAACATCACTTATCCCACGCCCTCCCTGGGATTCTTGTTTCTTGTGAGAAACGTCGTCTATACTGACAAATGCTCAACTAATCCAATCTGTACTCATTTTAGCGAGAATGAGGTTTTCTTTATTCGATTTTGCAAAAATCAGGTGCCCAGCCCCCATAGACACAGGCAGATGTGCACTGCATGGCCATTTGACAAAGAGTTTTATTAACTTAACTTGGAAAAAGCCCTTCCTCCATTTCCTCTTTACTGGGTACTTTGGGGTTTACAGTCTTTCCTGAAAGTCAC
>NW_006408545.1:18144038-18146690 GCF_000296735.1 Chrysochloris asiatica
ACGGCTTTGCAGTCTGACACATCAACCCACAGAGCCACACCCTGGGAAACCCTGTACAGGGTTGCTATTAGTCGGAACCGACTCCACGGCACACCACCACTACTTGGCTGGAAATGAAGAACTAAATTACCAGAGTACATTAAGTTCTACAACTGAAGCGCAACCAAAGGCCATAGTCCTAGGTCCCTCTAGTCTCTTTCTGATGTGTGAGCCTGATCTTTTTTTATACTTTTAAGTGTTATTCCATATTTTCTCACATCCCTCCACCTTCTTTTGATGCTTCCTATGCCGTTCAATATTTTACCCATAAAATCCTTAAATATTGCAACTCGAGGCTTCAATTTTTTTCTTCAGTTTTTTCAGCTTGAGAAATTTTCGGCATTGTTCTTCTCTTTTGGTGTTCTGACTCCATGCTTCTGAATATTTCATTATTTTACTTTGTCTTCTCAAGTTTCCCTTTGAAATTTTCTGTTCAGGCTTTTTACTTCATCATTTCCTCCCGTTACTTTAGCTTCTTCATGTTCAAAAGCAAGTTTCAGAGTCTCTTCTGACATCTATTTTGGCTTTTTTTTTTTTTCTTTCCTGTCTTTTTAATGACCTTTTGCTTTCTTCATATATGATGTCTTTTATATCATTACACAACTTTTATGGTCTTCAGTCATTAGTGCCTAATGCATCGAGTCTGTTCTTCAGATGGCCTTGAAATTCAGGTGGGATATTCTAAAAGTCTTATTTTGATTCTCATGGGCTTATTTTAGTTTTGTTCAGCTTCAGCCTGAACTTTCATATAAACAATTGATGGTCTGTTCTATAGTCCACCCCTAGCCTAGTCTTTGCTAATAATATCAAGCTTCTCTATCACTTCTTCCCACAGATGTAGTCAATTTGATTCCTGCATAGTCCATCTGGTAAAGTCCACATATAAAGTCACCACTTTTGTTGTTGAAAAAGATATTTTGCAATGAATAGGTCATTGGTCTTGCAAAATTATTTTCCAAGTACTGATCTTTCCTCTTTATTTCCAACTTTTGCATTTCAATCACCAGTAATTATCAATGCATCTTGATTGCATGTTTGACCAACTTTTGACTGAAGAAGTTAGTAGAATTCTTCAATTTCCTCATCTTTAGTTTTAGTGATTGGTGAATCAATTTGGATAATAACAGTGCTGTTTTTTGTTATTGCTTTCTGTGCTTTTCCTAGCAGCCTCAGCTTTACATAAGTGTGCTTTTTAGTCTATCTCTCTTCTTTCACTCCTGAGCATCTGCTTTCTCTCCCTTTTCCTTACGTCTTCCTCTCCCTTCCTCTTTTCTCCGCAGCGCCTCACCACTAAGATCAGAACTGGCCACTCTGTGATACTGAATAAATATAACCAAAATGTCTGTGACATTTACTAATAAAGGCT
Source organism: Chrysochloris asiatica (assembly GCF_000296735.1). NCBI lineage: Eukaryota > Metazoa > Chordata > Mammalia > Afrosoricida > Chrysochloridae > Chrysochloris > Chrysochloris asiatica. The sequence goes on from NW_006408545.1 coordinate 18,145,444, forward strand.
TTTGATTTCCATTCTTGGTTTTTAAAAATGAAAGCTTTTTTGCTTTAAAATGAAGACTATGTTTTAAAATTAAGTGGCTCTTTATTCTTCTGAGAATAACAAGAACTTAAAAGGTACTTGGATAAGATCCACAAAATGCCATACCAAAGTAGCACTGTACCTCATTGTTGACTTGCCATGCTATGGTTGTAATAATTGTGTGCAATTCTTCACAGGTAACAAAAGAAAACAAAAACAGGTTTCCTGGTGCTCAAAAACATGGAGGATGGATTGTGGATAACTGCCCTTTGACAAGGGATCTGTGGTTAGCCTTAGTCGAGAAAGGAATTTTACCGGATTTAATCATCTTTCTATCAGATTCGGAAACCCATGGTTGGTAAACATTTGTCATTTAAATTTTGAAATGAATTATCAATCGGTGATAATATATTTGGTTAAAATAAAGAATGGATACAAATACCACCCCAGAAATTTCTGCAGTTTCTGCAAATGCAACATGAGGTTTCTGTCTACTGAGTAGGTGGCAAGAGATAGCATCCAGGAGAACCACTGGAAGTTTCCAAAGGTTTTTATAATTTTTCTTGGAAGCTCCCACTCCTCTGTTATCAACTTGGTTAGGTTCCAGAGACCAGGTCACTATACACAAATTGCGGATGTGCAATATGGAGGATGACCACATCAGATCACAAATTAAAGGATGGTGGCATCATTATGAAACTGTCAAATTTCATCATTGCCTAACTGCTCAATTATACCATCACAGAACTGCCAAAAGTGCTGAGCATCATGGCCCAGCCAAGTTGGCCCAATAACCTTCACCATCTCACAGCCAGCGTTACTCTCACCTAGCACCACAGCCTCTGTGCTGTCAAACATACATCTTTACGGTGCAAAACTAAGCAGAGAGTAATTTTCTACTATTATAGTGAAGACAAAATGTTGATAAGTGAGGAGAAGGTATATAAGGGAGCCCTGGTGTGGTGCAGGGAAACCTGGTGTGGCACTATAGGATAAGCACTGGACTGACAACCACAAAGTCGGTGGTTCAAACCTACCAGCCACTCCTCAGAAACCCCATCCAGGGTCACTGTGAGTCAGAACTGATTCAACAACATACAACAACAAAGTATATAAGGCTCTTGGTAAAAGACAATGTTTATGAGTGTTATGATTTTTTTGCATATAATACAGTCACAGAAATAATGCACAATGTATGTAACATACATAGTGCACGGATGCACAAGGGG
>NW_006408545.1:18146790-18148060 GCF_000296735.1 Chrysochloris asiatica
CAACTTTGTGTATTCTTGTGCGACCCCTCTCACTTCATTCATATCAGCTGGATGCTTCACTCTCAGCTCTTGACCTTTGTGGCTATGTCCTTGTCCATAGTCCCAGGTTTCCCAGATCTCACCATATTTGGGACCAACCAGCCCTTCTTCTTCTCTCTCTCATCTCCAGGTCAACAGGAGTCAATAGACTGTGGTTGAACTCAACCCATTTCTTCATTGCTGCCTTTCCCCCTCTTCCACTCACCAGTAGACCAACATAAGCACCAGCAAGCTTACATGCCTGCTCATGTGTTCCCTTTGAGTTTCAGTCTTGGGTTTGTCTTGAAGGAACTTGATTGCTTGCCTTGATGGCTTCAGTACATTTACTTTTAGACATTTAAAAGTTTTGTTCAAAATGTAAGTTATAGTTGTCGATTATGATTCATAGCAACCCTATGTACAACAGAAAACCTGCCCGATCCTGTGCCATCCCTGCAATAATTGCTGTGTTTTAACCCATAGTTGCAACTATTGTCTCAGTTCATCTCCTTGAGGGTCTTTCTCTTTTCCCCATGACCCTCATTGTACCAAGCATGATGTCCATTTCCAGAGACTGTTCATGACTGATACCACATCCAAAATATGTGAGACATTCTTACCATTCTCACTTCTAAGGATCATTCTGTCTGTACCTCATCCAATACAGATTTTTCCATCTTTTGGCAGTCTGTGGTATACCCATTACTTTTCACGAACACCATAATTCAAATGCATCCGTTCTTTTTTGGTCTTTCTTATTTATTGCCCAGCTGCCACATGCATATGAAGCAATTGAAAATACCATACATATCTTGGGTTGTTGTAGTTGTTAGATGCCATCAAGTTGGTACCAACTCATAGTGACCCTATGCACAACAGAACCAAACACTGTCTGGTCCTGCCCTAACCTCACAATTGTTGCTACATTGGTGCCTATTGCTGTTGCCACTGTGCCAATCCTTCTTGTTGGGGGTCTTCCTCTTTTTTTCCGACTCTCCACTTTACCAAACATGATGTCATTCTCCAGTGACTGGTCCCTCCTGATAATATGTCCAAAGAATGAGAGATGAAGTCTGGCCATACTGGCTTTCAAGGAGCATTCTGGCTGTACTTCTTCCAACACAGATTGGTTTGTTCTTTTGGTAGTCCATGGTACTTTTAATATTCTTCTCTAACACCATAACTCAATTGCATCAATTCTTCCATGGTCTTCCTTATTCACTGTCCAACTTTTACATGTACATGAAGTTAT
>NW_006408545.1:18148160-18149046 GCF_000296735.1 Chrysochloris asiatica
CAAGTGTGTTAACATTGCGTCCTGTTTCAATCTCAAAAGACAAGTTATCTACATTTGATAGTAAAGGCTCTGTCCCAAATTTGTGTGCAATAAAGAACTTTATTCTGGTGTGGCGCTGGGGGTTAATGCACTAGACTGCAAAGTCAGTTTGAACTGCAAGGTTGGTGGTTGAAGCTCACCAATCGCTTCTTGGAAACCCTCTAGAGGGTCGCTATGGGTCAGAACCGACTCAACGGCACTTAACAACAATAACAACAAAGAACTTCTAAAATGTGAACACATAATCTGTCTGCTCGTGGCTGGCTCAAGACTGTACTTCAATACATTATCAAATTATTTAGATTAGGAAATAAAAGTATATAAAAAAAAGACTTTGTTTTTTAATTGTTCTTCCTTGCTCTTCAGAAAATTTAAATTATAATTTGTCCACTGGGATTCCTGCTTCTCAAAGTGGTAAAGATCAAGACTATTCAGAGTGAAAATTACTTTCTGTGAATCCACTAAGGCTCCTGCTAGTCATGATTGTGTTCTCAAATGCCACTTCCCTTCTCCCTTCAGGGACTAGCAGTTTCAGCTGGGGTAGGGGTGAGGTCTACACCTAGAGATGTTAGATTTCCAGAAATTATGAAGGCAAGAAGAAAGAAGGAATACATGAGGAGTAAGTGAAGTGTGTGGTAGAGGTTTTTGTTTTTTTTTTAAGTGTTGAAGATTCATCTAAATCAGTCATTTCATTAGGAACTGAACACAGACACGTCTCATGATTTGATAGGGATGGGGGGAAATGGGTTAAGAGCTATTACCTTAGGTCTCTGGTTTAGAAAAAAAGAGTGGGTGATAAGTATCATATATTTTTAACATCATAGATAATTGTTTTCATCTATTGTCC
>NW_006408545.1:18151336-18184173 GCF_000296735.1 Chrysochloris asiatica
TCTTTTATCCATTTATATAAATATTGTTTATTGGTCCTATGGTGAGGATTTTTGTTTCCTTTACATTGAGGTGCAGCCCATACCAAAGACTGTATGTAGTCTTTGATATTCATCAGTAAGTATTTTAAATCCTCTTCACTTCCAGCAAGCAAAGTTGTATCATCTGTATATCGCAGGTTGTTAATGAGTCTTCCACCAATCCTGATGCCACATTTTATTTCGTATAATTCAGCTTCTTGCATTATTTGCTCAGCATACAGATCAATGAGTATGGTAAAAGAATACAGCCCTGGCGCACACCTTTCCTAATTTTAGATCTTTCAGTGGTCCCTTGCTCTGTTCAAACAACTGCCTCTTGATCTAAGTACAGATTCCTCATGAGCACAATTAAGTGTCTGGAATACTCATTCTCCGCAATGTTGTTCTTAGTTTGCCATGATCCACACAATCAAAAGCCTTTATGTAGTCAATAAAGCACAGGTAAACATCTTTCTTGTTTCGCTACTTTCATTAAGATCCATTTGACATCAGCAATGATATCCCTCTTTCCACATCCTCTTCTGAATCCAACTGATCCTATAACACCACACCAGGACCCCATGGGTGACCCTGCTTGTATTTAAAATACTAGTGGCATAGCTTCCAGCATCATAGCAACATGCAAACTACCGCAGTTTGACAAACTGACAGACGAATGGCAAGGCACTACAGTACAACAAACTGACAGATTGGTGGAAGTAGTTTGTAGGAGTGGTTAATATCTAGCAGCAAAGTCTTCCTCGTTCTTGTGAGGGCTTATATATTTATCAGCACACAACCCAGTATTTGGATCAGGAAAGTCTCAAAAAGAGCACAACATGAACTAAGACTAATTACTGCTTTTTTTGCAATCAAAATGGGGAAGGACGAGTTCAGAAATAATACCCAGTAGTCTCAGAGTTCTGGGATGTAAACAAAGAGGACTCAAAGTACACCAAGACTTGACTATAGGACATAGGATTAGAATATAATGAGAGCGCACTCCATATTAACAAGATACAGACCTGTTGGGAGGAGAGATATGTTTATAATGATAGTAGTATCACTGGATTTTCAAAGGATAGGATAATGAGCACAAAGAATGCAGAATGTAAATGAATGAAGGGCCTTGTGATAGTTATGGCTTTCTGCCAACTTGGCTGGGCCAGGATTCTCAGTGGTTTCACAGTTCAAATGTAGTTTTTACCTCCATGATTAGCTCTAATATGATGCCATCACCCCATAATGTGATTTGATGTGATCAACTCAGATCTAATGTAATTATTCTGTGTATTGTATATCCTCACTTCCATGATATTAGCAGATGCAGTCGATAGGATTAGGTTGTATTTTGAGTTGATCTCTTTTGAGATACAAAAGGAGAGAGTTGTGAGCAGAGCTAAGAAGGACTTACTACCACCAAGGTAGAAGAGCCAAGAATGGCATGCATCCTTTCAAACTGAAGTCCCTACACTGTGAAGCTCCTAGATCCAGGAGAAGCTTGATGCCAAGACATAAAGAGATCTCCAATGAATACTGGGCCTACAGATGCTAAAAAGAGAAAAGAACCTTTCCCCAAAACTGACAGAGAGAAAGCCTTCCCCTAGCACCAGCATTTGGAATTTGAACCTCTAGCCTCCTAAACTGTGAGGGAATAGATGTCTAATTGGTGAAGGCATCCAGTTGTAGTCTTCCTGTTGTAGCAGTGCTAGAGGACTGAGACAGGCCTAAAGGAACAATCTGAAGGGATGTGGTGTTATTGTGAATGGGCTCTATTTAACCACTCCCTTGTTGATGGACACTTTATACTGCTTTAATCATGAAAAAAGAGATGCTGTCAACCTTCATAAATATGTTTCTTTGTGCAGTAGTATTTTTGAGGGTCAAATTCCTAAACATAGAATTTGTAGGTCAAAGGTTTTAATAGATACTACTTTTCTCATCATTTTACTGACTTTCTTCATAGCTGTCATCACCATTATTAAGTCAAGTTTATTACTTCAACCCTAATGAACATCAGATTCTTTCTAGATACTTAAGTATTTTCTTTCCTGTTCTCCCAAATTTTCATCATTACTGTATTAAAAAGAAAATGAGGGTATTTTACTCACTATAAAAATGCCAAAATAAAGAAAATTTAAAACTCCCATAATGCTACCAGCCAGAGATAATTACTATAAATTATTAGTTTGATTTGTTTTCTTCAAATCTTTTTCTCCTCATTTAATTAGAAAATTTTAATACAAAATTATTGTTGTTAAGGGTTGTTGAGTCAGTTCCAACCCCAGGCGACCCTGTATAGGGTTTCCAAGGAGCAGGTTGTGGGTTTGAATTAACAACCTTATGGTTCGCAGTCCAGTGATTATCCTACAGCAAAATTAAAATTATATTATACAGGGTCACTATGAGTCAGAACCGACTCTATGGCACAACGTAGTTTTACCGTCTACTTTTCTCATTTAATCAGAAAGAAATATTCCACGATTCCTCCCATTTGTCCTTCAACTCAAAGTTAAGAAGCCTTTATTTATTTTAACAGGTTTCCTAATGAATTGCCAAGGATTTTCAAGCCATAACATTACAGGATTTCTTATTTAAAAGTAAATACCTAAAAATGGAATAAAATTTTTAAAAATCTACTTTGATAAATTGGAATAGGATAATAAAAGTATCATGAATATTATAAACTGTGTACGCTTGATTTTTACCACTATAAGCCCTTAATCCTATAATATCATGAGTTGTCTGAATTTGTAAAGATAATTAAATCTGAGTTGTTTTCATATCAGAAAAGCTGCAGAAGAAGCATTGGAAATGGAAGAAGAAAACCGGAGGATGTTGGAAGCTATGAATATGAAAGCTAAAGGCAAGCACAGATTTGTATAACTAATAACGCATCACTTAAGCTTGTATTGTTACTGTAAGCAACTGTAGTTTTTCAAGTGAATTATAGGCAGAGTGACTTCATTTCCCTGTTAGCCTGTCACAGTCCAGGCTTATGTCTCTGGTCCTGAAGTACTTATAGTACCTGCCGTCATCCTCTTAAACGTTTCAATATGGTCATTAAACTACTGGATTCATAGAAAAGACTCCCAACACAGGCATCCACTTACTTGTGCCCCCTCTCAGATAGGTACCCAGAGGAGCAACATGTGCAGCATCGTAAAAATGGCTTTTCTTTGTCATTGTGTGACACACTGCTGGTAGAACTATTTCCATTAGCGGGATCCTACAGGAGTGGAGAAAACAACACTGAACACTAGCTATGCCCATTGTCTTTAAACTTAGACTTCCATTTCTATTCCAGAATGTACTCTAACAGTTTCTTTTAAGGTTGGCATTCATAACCCTAGGCTCATGAGTAAAATTCATGACTCTATGAACTTGAATAGGTAGATAATTACATCTTTATTTTTACTAAACTTTAACGGAAATTTATCATTTCTTTTAACTACTAATATGACATAATAGTAGTGGTTCCTTGACTTTGTCACCAATAGAAACAAAGACATTTTCCTGTCACATCATAGCTTTAGATATCTTGAAGTATTATTTTACACTTGCCACTGCTCCAGAATTATGGCAGTTATTAAATTAATGCTAGTGCTTGTTATTTAGTGCATTAATAAAGAAGCACAAATTTTCTACAGTACTTTTTTTTTTTTTTGGCATTTTGATAATATGGTTTTTTTTTTATAGATCTAAAAGTATTACTATTCTGAGAAGGATTCCATATGTTTCACCAGACTGCTAAAGGGACCCATGGCTCAAAAGAATGAGAAATATCTGTCTCGGTTTTCTATTTCTAAGCAACAAATCACCCTAAAATTTAGTGGTATAAAACCACCATCTTGTTATGCATACAAGTCTGTGGGTCAGGACTTTGGGAAGGACCCAATTGTAACAGCGGCATAGCAGAGCACCTGACTTCCTCTACTGTAACAAGGGTAGATAGAACCACCGCCAGCATCAGCCCAAGGCTGACTCCTATGAGATCTCCATCTCATAGGACCAGCCTCCTCTCTCCAGGCTTTTACTAATTCTGACACAAACTGTCCCTCCCATGGTACTTTCTACTTCTCTGTGGGGTTCAGTTATTCATTGCAATGGTTATACCGAACTCACAGACAATTGTCACAATTATAGGGTTAGTCAGGGAAGTTAAGGTTACAATTTAGGATCAGGAACAACTCAGGATACAGATCTATCAGTACAACTTATTGGCCATGCCCACAGCCCTGGCCTATCAAACCTCTAGGGCCTCTTAAGCCACCTGGCCTCTGCACTGCTCAGATAAGTGTTTCAAAGCTCTTTCACTCCACTGATAAATGCCTGGAAGCATCCCATTCCACCAGCAAGCCTCCTGCCCAAAGCTCTCAGTTTTCTAACTCGATGGACTGGTAAGCCCACCATAGTGTTTCCTGCCAGTCTCGTGGTTCTGCTGTGCCTCTGCTGCCACCGTTTCTCGACTACTGCTTCTTCCTCTCTCTGATATCATAAATCTCTCAGTCTTTTGGGTCTAGGAAGTTCTCAGGACAAGGATGCTCCACTTCTAACTCTTCTATTTTGATGACAGTGTGGTTCCCCCGCACCACTTCCCACAACTAGGATGGCTCATTTTAAGCCTAGAGCAATGGCAAAACTGACTAATCCCCTCATTAAGGTTCCTTACACTTTATTTGCATGGCCCCACCCCAAAAAGAATACCATGCACCTTATTTACATTATTTGCAAACTGTCCAATCCCTTTAGTAGTCCACAATTTGCACAGTCTTACCCAATCATTTGGTGGGAGTTATAAAACTATGATGAGAAAGTCTATGTAAAAGTGATCCTTCATACCACACAATGCTAACAGCTTATCTCCACTCCCGGGTGTCCTTGGTTCTAGCTGTGAGTGGGCCAGAAAATGTAAAGGATCCTTGTAAGTGGATCCTCCAGTTCTAGTCAAGCCTTCTGCAGCCCAGCTGACATCTTCATGACAATTTCATGAGCGATCTCAAACCAGAACCACCCAACTAAGCCACTCCTAAATTCCTGACCCACAGAAACTGCAAAGATAACATAGGATTGTTATTGTTTTGACCACTAAATTTTTGGATAATTCATTATGAAACAATTGGTAGCTAATGTAATACATAATTAACATCAAAATAACAGTACCAGGATCTTAGAACACTTTTTGGTACCTCCCTGAATTAAATAGTATACAGATGATCTCTTTCTTGTTGTCATTGTTGTTGTTAAGTGCCTTAGAGTCAGTTCCAACTCATAGCGACCCTGTATAGAGTTTCCGAGGAGCGACTGGTAAACTTGAACCCTTAAGAGTTCTATGAAACAAAATTCAAATATTTTACATTTTTCTGCATCATTTAATAAGCTATCTTTAATATATGTTCCCAAAGCTATAAATCTTTATGGAAGTAGACTGCTGAATCTTTTTCCCAACAGAGATGTCCAACTGCCAACCTTTGGGTAAGCAGCAAAGCACTTAGCTTCTGTGCCACCAGGGCTCCTCAATATGGATAAGAATATAATCTATAAATAAATATGTGTAGGAGGGACCAGTCCCTAGAGAAGAACATCACGCTTTGAAAGTGGGGGGTCAGCAAAAAAGAGGAAGACCCCCCAACAAGATAGATTGACACAATGGTAGCTCCAATAGGCTCAAATATAACAACAATTGTGAGGATGGTGCAGGACTGGGCAGTGTTTCATTCTGTTGTGTGTAAGGTCACTATGAGTTGGAACCAACTTCGTGGCACCTAACAACAAAAACAATATTGGAGACACAAAATAAAATTATATTTTGTTATAAGAGATACTCGGGTAAAAGAGATTTTGGACTTCTGGTAGAGAGCACATAACTTTATCCCAAACCAGCAAATGCTGGTTCTTCCTTGTGTATATTAACCTGACTATCCTTCAAAAAACACAAATAGATGTACCATTTTCCAGGTTATATCTGGAAGCCACATTCTTTGGACCTAGAGACACAGGATGCTCAGGGTACCTAATCATCCACATTGAGATTAGTATTCAGATGCCAGAAGTTTATCAGGTCACTAGACGGTGATTCTTAGAGATACTCACTGGGAGAAGATTGCAGAAATACCCACAGAAGTCCAGAAAATAAGCTCTCAGTATTTTTTCATTTCATCTTTGCATAGAAAACACTTTATTTTTTAGTCAATTGGCCTCAATACTTATCAGAGTGCCTTGTTGTTAAGTGCCATTGAGTTGGTTCTGACTCATAGGGTCTCTGAGGAGCAACTAGTAGGTTTGAACTGCGGGCCCTGTGGTTAACAGTCCAGTGCTTATCTTACAGTGCCACACCAGGGCTCCACCAGAGTGCTTGGTACCCAGTAAATATTTGTTGGCCTAACTGAACTTATTTCTTCTCTCTTTTTTTTTTTTTCCCTAGCGGCTGAAGAGGCTGAACAAGAGGCTGAAGAAGAGCTTGATACTGAGGGGTCGGAATTTCCTGAAGGGTCTGAGGCACCTGAGATATCTGAAGAAGCCAGAGCATCATTATTACCTGAGGAGTCTGACGTGTTGTCTGAGATCCCTGAAACAGAACCTGAATCAGGTTAGACTTTGTTGAAGGTCTTGGCCTTCATTCTACTTAAGTCCGTTATGTGTCTGTGTCTGTGCATATGTGTATGTATGTATATATATATGTTGATGAAGTGGATGCACGCCCTCTGAGAACACCCCTTCAGTCCAGATCTCATGGTATGAAGTGTGGTAGAAAAGCTTAGTCTCCTCTGCTCAGGACAGATATTCAGGACCGGGACCAACTAAACTACATCATATGTTGTTGTTGTTAAGTGCCAAATCGGTTCTGACCCATAGCAACCCCATATGGACAATAGATTCTGACTCATAACAACCCTGTATAGGGTTTCTGAAACTGTAAATCTTTACAGGAACTGAAAGCCTCATCTTTCTCCCAGAGAGCGGCTGGTAGATTCAAACTGCTGACATTGCATTTAGCAACCCAGCTTGTAACCCACTGTACTGCCAGGGCTCCTTTCAATTAGATATGTATGATTTAAATTGTCTTAAATTTTCTTTGAGCCAAAACCTATACAAAGGAATAATGTCTCTTTATTTGTCCATTTTTCTTGTGAACTGAGTGATAGTTTACATGGGAAAACATCCATTTTTCACTCATCATTTCATTGCAATGATTACAATCTCCTCCGTGCATCATCATTCAACAGTATTTGCTTCTATTCCCTCTGTTTTTCCGTGAGTTTTTTTGGATGTGCACAAAAACACTCAGGAATATATAATCACGTAAACAACCCAAGGGCACATTCTGCAAGCCTGTCTTCTGGCCGCAAGCACACAGCCTTTCTTTTTCTGATTCTAGGGTCCTCAGCTGCTCCCTCTCTCCGTGTCCTCATCTCTGCCTCCATCTCTGGTGTCACTACTTCTCTGGATAGGGTCCCATATTCCACTCATGCTCTTCTCCCTTGATGGTCCTAGGTCCTCTGGTCCTGGACTGTAAGATTAACTACTCACCCCTTTTTGTTACAGAACTTCTACTTTTATGGTAGTGACCGTCGCAATTAGTCATGATAACAATTACTCACCATTGAATCTTATCCCATTATCTTTTCACCAGACCCATCTAGACAAGATGAGAACTATTCAGTGGGGATTCTACTTTCTCTGCACACACTGAAACTAGATTCCCTCTTGAAAACTTGGAAGCCAGTCACTTCGTGCCTTTATAGCCCCTCTCACACCCCATTGTAGGTAGCCAGTGTCTAAGTTGCCTGTCCCTATCTATCCTGTATACCGAGAGGATAGGATTAATCCTTGATGTGAAGACTCCTTCCCTCTCAGTTGGTATTTTGAGCTACTACATCTCTTAGTGTAGGTCAAATTCAAGGAATGATGTCTTTTAGATTCGAACACTAACCATTCAATTTCTGTTTTAAGTACCTGAGCCTATTGAGGATACTACAGTTGAAGCTGAAATTCCAAAAGACTCCAAAGAGGGCCTGGAAACTGAAAAATTATCTGAAACAGGTCAGATTATAATATAAAAGCAGTTAATACATTAAAAAGCTTTCTTGCCCTCTTATGAACAGTCCTTTCCCTTATTATAGACATAACACCAACTTCCTACTTATTTCTTTGTATATTGTATGCCAGTTGTGTTGTATGTATTTAGTTTGTTTTATTAAAAAAGTCTCTAACCAAATTGTGATGTTATATTTTATTTTTTATATTTTATTAACAGTGAAAGGTACCATATAAAATTTTCACTAATTATCCTAATAACTTGGATAATTTATTACAACAGTACAAGGAGCAATACAATTAGATATAGGTTTATGGAATGTATATTGTTGCTTAGAATATTATTTATTACTTTCAAATGTTATTAAAATACTATAAAGCATAGATTCTTTTTTATAAGATAACTAAAAAGATACCATTTAAAACCTCTTTTTTTCTTTAACATTACTCAGAAGTTATGCTGCCTGAGTATCCAGAAGACGCGTATCCTGAGGTCCCTGAAATGGAGCCACTTAAAGAGAAAATTAAGCAGTACGTCCTCTCCTGGAAACAGCTGGAAGCAACACTCAATGATTTAACTTTTATTCAAATTTTAAACTTGGAGATTGCTGGCAAAACTCCAGAGGAACTACTCCAGAAAGTAGTTGAAACTATGGAAAGTAAGGGTTTTAACCATAACAGTACCAAGAGCCAGTAATATTATTAAAAACATTGTGAAACTTTAAAGGCATTCTTGATTGTTTATGAAGTAAAACATCCAGTATATCTGGGAATGATATGTAAAATATTTCACAACTGTTGTAGCCAATCAGAGGAGCCATCGGACACAACTGGCACTGCCCGTACTGGATAGCTGTCACGTAAAGAACTGTAAAGGCTTAATTTAGTATATGGACTCTTGGTGTGGCGCTTTAGGATAAGCACTGGACTGCTAACCACAGGTCGGCAGTTCAAACCCACCAGCCACTCCTCCAAAACCCCATATAAGGTCATTTACATACAGAAGGAGTCTGGTGGTGCTATGGATTAGGCATTGGACTGCTAACCACAAGTCTGTTTCAAACCCACCGGAGACAGATGAGGCTTGCTGCTCCCATAGAGATTTACAGTCTCAGAAACCATATAGAGAGTTATTATGAGTCAGAATCAACTCAATGGCTGAGGGTTTTATTTACATACATACTTCACTTAATAAATTGGTAACTATAATTAATTGTCCTAACCTTTACTACTGTAATACATTGTTATTGTTGTTAAGTGCTGTCGAGTCGGTTCCGACCCATAGCGACCCTGTACAGGGTCTCCGAGGATGTAAATCTTGATGGGAGCAGAAAGCCTCATCTTTCTCCTGTGGAACAGCTGGTAGTTTCGAACTGCTGACCTTAAGGTTCACTACCCAATTCGTAACCACTACGCTACCAGAGCTCCTTCTGTAATACAGTAGGCTCCTTTTATTATCAAAATATTTTCCCAAATGTCTGTTTTGTTGTTGTTGCTGTTGTTTTACAGAACCCTTTAAATATACTGGATGGGAGTTAGTTATGGAAGATTATGATGAAGAAACCGAAGACTACCAGGCTGAAGCAGAAGTTGATGAGGAGCTTGAAGAAGAAGAAGAGGAAGAAGAGGAGGTATGATTCTTTTATTGTTGTTGTCGTTAGGTGCCATACAATCAGTTCCAACTCATACTGACTCTATGTATCACAGAACCAAACACTGCCTGGTCTATGCCACCTCACAATTATTGTTACACTGGAGACCATTACTGCTGCCACTGTGCCAGGCCATCTCCCTGCGGTCTTCCTCTTTTTTTGCTGATCCTCCACTTTACTAAGTATACTGTCTGTCTTCAGGGACTGGTCCCTTCTGATAACATGTCCAAAGTATGAGAGACAAAATCTTGCTGTCCTGGCTTCTAAGGAGCATTCTGGCTGTGCTTCGTCCAAGACAGACATTTGTTCTTCTGGCAGTGCAGAGAACTTTTAATATTTTTCTCTAATGCCACAATTCAAATGCGTGGTTTCTTCTCCAGTCTTCCTTATTCATTGTCCAACTCACATGCATATGTTGTTGTTGTTAAGTGCCATCAAGTCGATTCTGACTCATAGCGACCCTGAATAAGGTTTCCAAGAAATGGCTGGTGGTTGTGAACCACCAATCTTGTGGTTAGCAGTCCAATACTTATCCTACAGCGCCACACTGAGGCAAATAAAAATACCATGGCTTGGGTCAGGCACACCTTAGTCCTTTTGCTCTTTAACACTTTAAAGAGGTCTTTTGCAGCAGATTTGCCTAATGCACTTTGTTGATTGATTTCTTGATTGCTGCTTCCAGAAGGGTTGATTGTGGATCCAAGCAAAATGAAATCTTTTTGAAGACTACTTCAATTTTTCTCCATTTATTATGTTATTTATTGGTTCAGTTGTAAGGACTTTCATTTTCTCTGTATTGAGGTGCAATCTGTACTAAAGGCTGTAATGTTTTCTCTTCATCAATAAATAGTTTAAGTCCAGCAAGCAAAGTTGTATCATCTGTATATTGCAGGTTGGCAATGAGTCTTCCTCCAATCCTGATGCTACGTTCTTCTTCATATAATCCAGCTTGTCAGATTATTTCCCTAATTGTATTTTGAGAGCCTTCCAACCTGAGGAGTTTATCTTCTGGCAAAATATCTGACAATGTTCCACTACTATTAATAATCTTTTCATCTTTCAGCCTTTTATCTGGCAGTCTTCTGGTGGCAATGAAATCCATAAGGCTTTCAGTGAGTAACCATTAAGAGGTAGTCCACGTCTTCTTCTTCCTAGTCTGTGTTAGTCTGGAAGCTCTACCGAAACCTGTCCACCATGATGGCCCTGTTGGTATTTAAAGTACCCATGGCATAGCTTCCAGCATCCCAGCAACACATAAGACTTCACAGTACAATAAACTGACAGACAAGTGATGGATGATTCTTATCATTCATTCTCATTTGACAAGTTACTCAGAATGCATATATCCAGAGTGGTAATTATCACTTTTTGACATCAAGTGAACAAACAGGTATCCTCAATTTCATAAATCAACATCTTCATGCACAACCTGTTTGAAAGAAACAACACTGAACGGTATGATCAAGAAAGGATGCCCTCCAATAAGATGACATCTGAGGTGAGACAGAAAGTCTGAAAAGGGTCTGGACAAAGATCACTCCACTCAGTTTTATTTTCTGCATATCGTTCTATCTGTTATACTTTTAGGTATGGTCTTCACTGATAATGTAATGACTTTTTCTCACTTCCTGTCTTCCTAATATGAAACTAAAACACCCTCTCTGATGCCCCAATGACTGTCTTAAATTAAAAGATTGAATGGAGGACTGTAAAAAAATGACACCAACCATTCCTCTCCCTTCCCCTCACCCACCATACCCTCTTTACTCAGTTGAGTTCAATAGTTCATTGCAGTGCCCACACAGAACTCAGACACCAGCCTCACAGTTATGGGGTTTATTAGGGAAGTTAATGAATTATAATTCAGGGTTAGAAATGTTCAGGGCACAGTTGTTCCAGTCAAGGCAGCCTCTCCTCAGGCAGGCCTACAGACAGGTCTCTCTGCCCAGTCAGTGTTACAAAGCTTTTGAAAGGCAGCTGATAAATGCCCATAGGACATACCATTCCACCATAAGCCTCAGGCTAAAGGTATTTGGCTCTGTTGGTCAGTAAACCTAGTCCCCAATTAAGTGCAAGCCTCCTGCCCAAAGCCGCTCAGCTTTACTTGCTCTATGGGCTGGGAAGCCCACTGTGCTGTCTCATCCTCTGGCTCCTGGTTCTGTTGCTACTGCTCCTTTGTCACTCCTTCGGTGTCACAGCTTCCTGTCCTTGGTTTGAGAAGGTTCAATGCACAGGATCTTGAGATCCAAAGGACACACTCCACTCCTGACTCTTATTCTTTGACAGTAGCAAGATCCCCACTCCTGTTTCTGAGATGGCTTAGTTTATACACATTCGAGTTCCAGGTTTTTACAATCAGAGTTAACACTGTTAACCACTTAGAACTGAACTGTATTATCCTATTCAGTATCTTCTCCCACCTTATCCTAGCCAGACCCAGCAGGGCAAAAACATTGTTTGGTGGGAGTTACAGACTATGGCTAAAAGCTCAATTAAATAATTCAGACATTGCAAAGACATATTTCAAAGTATAAAAACAGCAATTGTAAAGAAAGAGATGGCAATTTTTATTAAAAGGCTATTTGGAGAGTAGATCCAAGAAACCTAACTAGTGATGGGAGTTATGGAGGGAAAAAAGCAGAGATGAAAGAGAGGCAAGAATTAATTTCCCTGGGACCTAGATATAACCTCCATATTGAGAAGCACGCCAAGTTCAGGTAGAAATGACTTAAAAAGACAAACTCCTGGGATATTGAGTATGACTCCTGAACTTTGAGGAAAAAGAAACAAAGAGCAAGAATCTAGACAGAGGATCACACTTTCCCGTTGCTCCAATAGACTGGTGGCACCGCGGTTAAAGCATTCAGAGGTTGGCGGTTTGAACCTACCAGATGCTCTATGAGAGAACGATGTGACTGTCTGTGCTGTGTGCTCCTGTCTAGGTTGTTGTTGTTGGTTCCATGTTACAGCAGCGTCCTGTCCAACAGAATGACACACTGCCCGCTCCTCACAGTCGGTGCTCCGTTTGAGCTCATTGTTGCAGTCACTATGTCAACCAACCCACCTCACTGAGGGTCTTCCTATCTTTTTCACTGGTTCCCTGCTTTACTGGCCATGATGTCCTTCTCCAGCATCTCTCCTGATAACATGTCCAGAGTATATGAAATGAAGTCTTGCCATCTTTGCTTCTCTTATGCCCTTGGAAACGCTATGTATGGGGCAGTTCTACTCTGTCCTAAAGAGTTGCTGTGAGTTGGAATCGACTCTACAGCAATATGTTTTGGGGTTATTGCTCCAATATAAACATTTGAAAATTTACAAAATATATACACCTACAAAATTTTTCTAGTGAGTGCTAGTTAAATATAAAACATTGAATTAAATACAAAATAAAAAAATTACAAACTATTTAAACTGAGTAACATATATAAAAAGCACATATAAAAACACTGTGTTAAGCCAGAAATAGACACTAGGGTTGCCAGTTAAAATACATGCTGTCCAGTTAAATTTGAATTTCAGATAAATGTTTTTATGCATGAGGTGTGCTTGTACTAAAAACGAAAATAGTAATTTGAAATTTAAATTTAACTGGACAGTCTGTAGTATTGTTATCTGGTAAGCCTGGCAACCATACTCTAAGTGTATTTATTAAGAATCAAGAAAGACTGGAGAAAAAGAACAAAGCATTTTCAATTCATGAACCTGGAAAAATAACACAGCAAAATAAATCAGAAGGAAGAAGATTAAAGGCAAATTTCCATGAAATAAGACAAAATAAAAACAGTAAACCTATTTTTAAAATATGTAAGTTAAGTTCATTAACAGAACAAACCAACAGACAAACTTCTGGCAAGTCAAGTAAAAAGAAGCAATAAAATGAACTGGTTATATAATTCAATATGAGCACAAACAGCATGGCTTTAAATTATTGCAACTGTATACTAATATATTTGAAAGTCAAGATGAAAAGAATTTTGCCTCCCAAAATTACTAAAATTTGTATAGGAAGAAAGATAAAAGCTAAACAAACAAAAATAATAGAGGGGTCATTTTTGGTATACTTTCTTTAATTAGATAGTTCCTATGCTATCTAATCTAACTTTTCTATGTCATAGAAAAATATAAATACTTCCCAGTTTATTTTGAAACTTGCACAATATTAATACAAAATTCAAACAAGGATGGCACAAGAAAAGTATGGATTAGTCTTATTTTTGTACCTTTATATAAGGTTGGTAATTATACCTTACTTTGTGAAAAAAACAAAAGTTATATATAGAACAATTATATATATATATATATATTCAAATACTGTATCTGTGCTTCTTGTTATTGTTAAGCACCTTTGAGTCGGTACTTAAATAGTATTTTATTTAGAAACTAACACTGTATAGTTTATAGGGTTTCCAAGGAGCAGATGGTGAGTTTGAAATGCTGACCTTGGGTTTCAAACGAGCCTTGCGGTCCAGTGCTTATCCTACAATGCCACAACAGAAATCTTTTTGCATCTTTATTGAGAGGACATACTTTTTGTGAAAAATGGTCTGGAATGATACACACAAACTACTAAAAGTATTTATGTAGTTTCAGAATGAAAAAGATGAGAAATTTTCTCTCTTTATAGACTATAATATGTTTTGAGTGCTTTTACAATAACCATGTATAAATAGGAAACAGAAAATCCTGCAGTATCTCCCATTTAATTTTAAGAAGTTGTGACTCTGATTCAGCTTTTATTTCCCTGGGCAACTTGCTTGTTGCTGGGTGCCTGCCAGTCAATTCTGACTCCCACTCAAGGTAACCTCGTGTGACAAGTAGAATTGCCCCAGAGGGTTTTCTTAACTGTAATTTTTACAAAATCAGATTGCCACATCATTCTCCGGAAAAGCTGCTGAGTGCATTCAAACCACCAACCTTTCAGTTAGCAGCCAAGCACTTAAACTTTGAGCCACCAGGGCTCCTTTGCCTGGGAATAGTGATCCTGCATATCCACCTCCTGAGGGTTTTCATTCCATCTATGTTGGTAAGAGTCCTGGGGTGGTGCTGTGGGTTAATGTACTGGATTGCAAGATCAGCAGGTCAAGCTCACCCGCTGCTCCTGGAAAACCTTATACATGATCACTATGGGTCAGAATGGACTCAACGGCATTTAACAACAACAATGTTTATAAAAAAGGAGCCCTGGTTGTGTAGTGGGTTACAAGTTGGGCTGCTAACTGCAGGATCAGAAGTTTGAATCTACCAGCTGCTCCACAGGAGAAAAATGAGGCTTTCTGCTCCCGTAAATATTTATAGCCTCAGAAATCCCATCCATGGTCACTGTGAGTTGAACCAAGTTGACAGCACACAAAAGCATGTATGTAAAAGGCTGGGTATGGGTTAATACTCGGGGATACTTATGAAAATCAAAAATCATAGGATGTAAATTTAAAGGGATATGAGAACTGATTTTTTTAAATAATTAAAATCATCTAAGGACTGACCTTTTGCATTGTGGATTAAATATTGCTCAAAATGCATATTTTTTTTAAAATTTCTTCTTTAATGTTGCATCATGTTACTTAATGATGGTCTCCAAACTTTAAATACATTTTTAGAATGAAGATAGAATTAAAGAAAAGAAGAGGCATTTGGGAGACACAAAACACTTTTGTCCAGTGGTTCTCAAAGAAAACTTCATCCTACAACCAGGTAACACAGACGAAGCAGCTAAATATCGAGAAAAGATCTACTACTTCTCAAGTGGTGAGGCAAAAGAAAAGTTTTTGGAGAATCCTGAGGAGTACGTGGCTCATGATGAACCTCTAAAGGTGAAAACAATGTACCTATCCTTAGTATTTTTTTTTTAAGAACTTACTACCAGCCTCCATTATTGAAGGTGATGAAGTCCCCAATTTGCTGTAACAATAAAATCTCTCAAAGAATAACCATTTCAGAATATACCATAAAAAAAGAGTGATCTATTTGGGTTTCTACAGTATTGCTTTAGTACACAAGGGCTTTAAAAAGTTCATGGAAAAATTTCATTATCTTTTTATACCGTTTTTCCACAAACTTTTGTAAACCCCTTGTATGTATCTTTTCATCTGAAATAAAAGACGCAACTGGACTCATTGCTTACAATATTCACAGAATCCCTGGCTGGTGCAAACCGTGAACATATCTGGCTGTTAATTGAAAGCTTGGAGGCTGCAGTTCACCCCGGGGCCCCTTACAGGAAAGGCCTGGGAATCTACTTCTGAAAAATCAGCCACTAAAAACCCTGTGGTTACTTATCCCAGGTTCATTTATAATACTTTTCAATTGTGAATACCCTAAATGCTCAACAAGATGAGAATGACAAAATAAACAAGAGAATTCCATTAGGATAGGAATGAAAGCAATTAAGTTGTTGCCAAGACCATAAAACGGAGAAAGTCTTATGATGTGATATCAAGTTTAAAAAACAAATACAAGCCTGTATGTTTGATATGGTTCCAATTGTTCTACAAAAATTGGGTGCATATAAGATAGAATATCAGAGCTAAAAACTAATGCTGAATACCAAGATGTGATTTTTCAATTGTAATTTTCCTCTGATAATTTTCCTATTGTACTGTATTTACTAAATTGTCTTCAATAAATAGTTGACTACTTTTTAATGAAAAAGAAACCCTATGAAACACAGCTGTACTCTGACACTTCTGGGGTAGCCAGAGTGGACTAGGGGGCAACTGTTGTGACTGGTTTATGTGAAGAGAGCAAGGTTTTGTTCTATCAAACAGAAGGTAGCCATGAATCAGAGCTGACTCAACAGTGACTAACTATAACAGAACTGATGCTGGTTACTCATTGTCTCTGAGCAGAGCAGTCAGATGACTTTACACAGGGTTTTGGGGAAGTGTTGGGAAACTTTCAGAGGTCTAAGTGGGTTGACGCCATCTGTAGACTTGTGATTGATCAGGTGCGATGGCTTTTTACGGGTCCCCACTCTGAGGGGTGTAAAAGCATTGAGTCCCCCTCTGATTGGCTGACTTTCAGCAGCAAGAGGCTGACACTGATTGGTTTGATTACAAAAGAGTAATCTCTGAGCTAAATTGTCAATCAATTAAATGGACCAAAACTGATTACCACATCTATAAGACAATTTGTCTTTTCCTCAATTTGTGGGAACCTTTTTATTCATACCTGTTTATCTACCATTGGTGCCATTTTCCCTACCTTGTTTCAAAAACATTTTTAAGAACACATGGTAGCAATATTTTATTCATTTTTTAATAAAACACAACATATAATTCAACTAGCTTTACACAACAGTTTTTATTTTATGTTTTACTTTCTGGTTCTCTTCCTCATGGATATATATATATATATATGGTAGCATAGTGGTTATGAATCGGGCTGCAAACTGCAAGGTCAGCAGTTCAAAACTACCAGCTGTTCTACGGGAGAAAGATGAGGCTTTCTGCTCCCGTAAAGATTTACAGCCTCAGAAACCCTGTACAGGGTGGCTATGAGTTGGAACTGACTCCACGGCACATAACAACAGCAACAACAAATATATAGTGTCAGACTGCAAAGTTTCCTTGGAAACCCTATACAGGGTCGCTATGGGCTGGAATCGACTTGACGGCACTTCACCACAACATATATATATATATTTCTAGTGTATATATAACTTTCTGAAATCTGCTTTTTCACTTAATATTCTAGTGAAGAGACAGTTTCATCTTTTCTACAGAGGTATCTTAATGTCTAATCATTTTGAGCATCAAAACAACTTTAGCATCAAATTCACTGTTAGACATTTTTTCACAGTGCTTTTCATAGTATTTTCTTATGGTGGATGGTGGTGGTGGTTATGTGCCATGGAGTTGGTTCCTACCCATAGCGACCCTGTACTGGGTTTCCGAATCTGTAAATCTTTATGGGAGCAGAAAGCCTCATCTTTCTACCGCGGAATAGCTGGTAGTTTCTAATTGCCAACCTTGCAGTTCACAGCCTGATTCATAATCACTACACTATCAGAGTTCCCTATGGTGGATAGGAAATGGCATTTAGGAAATCTTTAGACCCATGGTTCTTGTTTCTCTTGAAACTTTTATTAATATAATTCTCTGGAATGAACTTGCTGGATCGGGCTATTCATGTCACAATATAATGCTATGTCTTCTTCATTTAGAACATGATTTAAATTCTTCTGAATAATTTGGGCCATTTTCATGCACCTCCATTTTCGTATGATGCCCACAGGGACTGCATGTAAGGAGGAGTAGAATCACTTAAGTACTATGGCCATTTGTCCCCTTTGTTGATTTCAGCTATCATGTCTCTCCACTGAGTCATTCTGCTGCTTGGGGTCAGTAGGATTTTTTTGGCACACATCCATGAGCCCACGATTCTTCCACAAAGCCTAGAGGGCCTGGGGTTGGTCTCAGACATTTCTCCCGTGTCCAGTCACTGTAATACCTCTGAGTTAGCAGCAGTGCCCACAGTAGATCAGGCTGCCAAAGCTGTACCCTGTGTTATTCCAAACAGTCTTACCACTGAGCAGTTTCAATGTGATACAAAATACTTTGGGAGGCTGCTACAGCTACATCATATTATACTGTTTCTGGCTTTTACTTTTTTGTTCATTTATTTTCCCACCACTCAATTTTTCATTGCTTATTTTGGACTCCTGGTGTGACGCTATAGGATAAGCACTGGACTTCGAACCACAGGTCAGCAGTTCAAACCTACTAGCTGCTCCTCAGAAACCCTATGCAGAGTCGCTACGAGTCGAAGCTGACTCAACAGCACTTAGCAACAGCAAACATTTTTCTTAAAATAGTACTTGACCACATTAATTTATGAGGAAAAGCAGTTCTCCCCTCTCACCACAGTCCCATCTCAGAAACAGTATCTTTAGCATTTCTGTATTTAGTTCTTCAGTGGTTGCCTCCCTGTATTTGAATAATATGCTTATCTCTCCATTTCTTGATAATATCACCTTTAGTGATGGTAGAATGCTGTTGAGTCAATTCTGACTCATTGCAACCCTGTATAGGGTTTCTGAGGCTATAAATCTTTATGTGAACAGAAAGCCTTATCTTTCTCCCTTGAAGCAACTGGTAGATTTGAACTGCTGGCCTTTTGGTTAGTAGCCCAGCACGTAATCACTACACTACCAGAGCTCCTTTAGTCATCAACACTCCCTGAGATGAAGAGCAACAATTTAGCTCTTACACTGTCTTCTCTTCCTCAGAGTTTTATATCTTTGTTACTTTTCATTCTGTTGTTTTGTGAGGGAACTTACCCCAAATGGGCTCAACAAAAAGGTACTGAATGGTAGGTTGGTTTCAGTTGTAGCTTCTTGCCTATCAAGTGTCAAATGCTGTCACCAGGGCCCAGTGTCTCTCTCCAGCTCTCAGTTCTGCATTCTCTGGATTTGTATTCTCAGGGAGTTTCTTGTGACAGTGGCGCCAGGCACTCCAAATCTTAAATCTGTTTTTCTCAAAGCAAGCAAAAATGGACCCTGTTTTGTTTTGTTTTGTTTTTCCCCAAAAGCTTCTGCATTACCCTCACTGACCCAGTACCAATGGTCAAAAGAATATGATGCATCAATTCACATGCCCAATTCTTGAAGTAATGATGGAATCAGTTCCATTGATGGTCATCACGTGAGCGCTAGCCAGATACAGCTAGCAGAATAGTGAATAAATGCTGGATGGCAAAATCAACAGTTCTTTACATGTTTTCCTTTTGAGTTCTGTTTTTTTTCTTTCACCCTTGTTTTGCTGAAACATATCCTCAATTAATTTTCTTCATATCTGGAAAATGTGCATTATTTGGTTTTCATATAAGATTGATATTTTTATGAGCATGGGTTTCTATGTTGAAAATAACTTTCCTTTGAAAACACCTTGGATTTCTCTTTCCCATATGTGTATTTCCCTGGCATGCCTTCTCCCTGCATTTTTAAACTCTTCTCTGAACATTTCTCCACAAGGACAAGAGGTGATAGGTTGCCTTCCATGCTTCTCTCTGCTGATCACAATTCATAACTTCTCCTTCCTTTGCAAAAACTCCAGTTCCTTTGAAGTTCATACCATCCAGATATGAGGGGGCTTCAAAAAGTCTGTGGGAAAAATGAAATCCAAAGATAACTGAACTAGATGGTGCCCAGCTACCACTACCAACTGGTCTGAAAGGGATCACATTAGAAACGTGCTGGATAGAGTGGGAGACAAATGTGAAACAAAACTCAAAATACTAAAATATACCAGGCTTACTGATCAAATAGAGACTGATGTAACCCCCAAGACTATGGCCCTTAGTCACCCATCAGGTCTGGAACTGAAGCCTAATTTTTAGTCAGTCAATAGTACGCACACCTTAAAATAATCAAACATTTCAGATCAAAAGGGCAACATTTACCCTAAGACAAAGTTCAGAAGGGTTAGGAAAGAAGGAGGAATGGAAGAAAGAAACAGGGAGGAGTTGGGACAAGTGATACTACGTTGAAGAGATGGCAATAAGTGAAATGAAACAAAATGTATATGATTTGTTAAATATAAAACTGATGGGGAAGTGGTTAAGCACTTGGCTGTTAACTGAAATGTAACGATTTGCTCTGTAAACCTTTACCCAATTTACAATAAAAAGTTAAAAAATAAAAAAGAATCACAGCCCTGGAGCAAAGCAAAAAAAAGATAACTGAATTTAAAAAAAAAAAAAGATAAAGGAATTTTCTCACAAACTTTTTGAATCCCTCTCAACATTTCCCAGTCCTTACTGCCATCACCTACCAATTTCAGAGCTATTTCTCCTCATTCACAAAAGACTTCAGCTCCTTGTTCGCCACAGCTCTTGTCATTCTCAGCAGTTCTGACATCCACATGGATGATCTATACTGTGGGTTCTCTAAGTTTAAGCATCCTCATCTGCAAATGGGGACTGTAGGCATTCATGGAGGAACCAATAGTGCTTCATTATTAGAGCTTTTTTATTTGGTAGAGAGATTTTTTTTTTATCCTGTTAAGAAAATCCCTTCCCATTTTTATTCATTAAAATTTTTCTTACAATTCTAAATGCTTAATTTTATCAAATGCCTTTTGGCATATGATATTTAGATGATCCTATGGGAACATCTTAAATTCCAAAAAAATGGATGAATGGATAAATACATTGTGGTACATACATCCAATGGAAAACTACACAGCTATAAAGAATAACGAAGAGTCCACAAAACATAACATATATGAATGCAGGACATTGCTGCTGGTGTTGTTAGGTGCCATGGAGTCAGATAACAGAACAAAACACTGCCTGGCCCTGGGCCAACCTCACAATTGTTGCCACACTTGAGCCCATTGATGCTTCCACTTTGCCAGTCCATCTCGCTGGGGGTCCCTGTTTTTCTCTGACCCTCTTCCTTACCAAACATGATATCCCTCTCCAGTGACTGGTTTCTCCTGACAATGCGTCCAAAGTATGAGAGAGGAAGTCTGGCCAGCCTGTCTCCAAAGAGCACTCTGTCTGTACTTTTTCCAATACAGATCTGTTGGTTCTTTTGGTAGCCCATGGTACTTGCAATATTCTTCACCAATTCCATAATTCAAATGCATTGATTCTTCTCCTGTCTTCATTATTCATTATTTAACTTTCACATGCATATAAGGTTATTGAAAATACCATGGCTTGGGTCAGCCACACTTTGGTCCTCAAGCTGACATCTTTGCTCTTCAATGCTTTAAAAAGGTCTTGTGCAGCAGATTTGCTTAACACAATACATCGTTTGATTTCGTAACTGCTGCTTCCATGAGTGTTGATAGTTAATCGAAGGAGAAGGAAGACCTTGACAACTTCAATCTTTTCTCCATTGATAAGAATGTTATTTATTGGTCCAGTGGTAAGGATTTTTGTTTTCTTTACATTGAGAAGCGATCCATACCGAAGGCTATGATCTTTGATCTTCATCAGTAAGTATTTTAAATCCTCTTCACTGGAAGACATTATGAGGAGTGAAATAGTCAATCACAAAAAGACAAATATTATATGGTCCCACTATTATAAAAAAGCAAGAAGAGATCTACTGTACACACACAAAACACTTTTCTTTGCTGTTATAAGGGATGGGAGGGGAAGAACAGGAAATCACTTTCAGGATAGTAGATACTTGTCATTTTTGGTGATGACACAGACAATATTAAATGTGGGTGAAGTGTGTACAATATGACCAAAGTAAATGAAGACAATAAAAAGTACACAATTAAAAGGGACAATTTCAGTAAAAATGCTATAACATAAATAATTTTGCAGCAGCATTACATTAGTAAATATGTATCATATATATATATATATATATATATATATATATATATATATATATGTATAATAGGAAGGCATATGTACATGTAGGGAGTCCTGGTGGGCGCTGTAGGATAAGCACTCAACTGCAAGTTCAGTTTGAACCACAAGGTCGGCAGTTCACACTCACCAGCCACTCTTCAGAAACCCTGAACAGGTCAGAACAGACCCAATGGCACTTAACAACAACAACAGCATGTATATGTAGAGGTGTATCTGTAGACATATACAAGGGGGCTGCAAAAAGTTTGAGAAAAATATAATTAATATAAAATATATGAATAATTAAAAGATCGTGGGATTTTCCAATTACCTTTTGAAGGATAGATAGATAGATAGATAGATAGATAGATAGATAGATAGATAGATAGACAGATAGGTTAGAACCAACTCGACAGCATATAACAACTATATATGCTAGTTCTTGTGTACTGCATATATATCCATATATATAGTAAAGCAAATAAAGGGTATAGTCATGGAGACTTCTTAGACATATCTAAAGGCCTTGTGGGAATGGTTTACTGGGTTAAAAAGTTTAAGACCATAGTCTTATGCAGCAACTTAGTCAATTGGCTTGACATGATTCATAAAGATAATGTTCTATGTCCTAGTTTGGTAAGTAGCATCCATGGTCTTAAAAGCTTATGAGCAGCCATCTAAGATACAATGATGTGTCTGGAGTAAAAGAAATTGAAGGAAACCAAAGATTCAAGAAACTAGTCCATATAACTAATAGCCCATACAAACCATGACCTCTTCTATATAAGACCAGAAAAACCAGATGATGCCCAGATACCCATTACTCACCATTCTGACCAAGGACATAATAGAAGGTTCCCAAGAGAACGGGAGAAAAATACAGAGCAAATTTAAGTTCCTAAAAACGGCCAGACCTACTGGATAAGTGAAACTACAGGAACCCCTGAGACTATAGCTCTAAGCTAGATATCCTTTGAATTTTAAATTGAAGCTATTACTAGAGGCCACCTTTCAGCCAAATAATAGACTGATTTATAAAATAATATCACCCATGAGTCATATATTCCCTTTAACAATCAACGATATGAAAGCAAACAGTAAAAATTTACCTTAAAAGCAAAGATGAGAAGGAAAGGAGGGGATGGGAAGCTAGATCAATGGGAACAGAACAAACAGAATGGGAATCTTGAGAATGGTGACGTGTGGTGACAATTGTAAGAAATGTCATGGAAAATTAGTATCGAAATTGTCAAATGGGAACCTAATTTTCTGTGTAAACTTTCACCTAAAACACAGTACAGTTTTTATTCAGAAGCTGATCCTGTATCGTTGATAATCAATCCTGAGACCTCTGTTGTTATCATGAATTACAGTGACACCTGTGAGAGCTGGAACTCAATGTGATTGCCTTGTTTTTCTGGGTGTCTCAAGTTTCCCACCTTTTACAAGGTGCAATCTTACTATTTTTCTACTAGTGGGAAATATTTCAAGTTTTCACCCTCTGACTGGTTTCTGCCTTACGCAAATTCTGGCTTTCACACATTTTGCTGTATATTAATTAACATCCTAACACTGAACACTTGAGTTCCTGAAAATAATAATCCCCACTCAGTCTTAGGAGGAAATTTTTAATAAGCCTGTCATGTTTTCTAAAGTACTCAAAAGTTTCTTTTCTTCACTCCCCGCATCTCATCTTCCCTGACTCAACCCCTGTAACAGGCTCCACCATTAAGACTATGTCTTCTGGGCCCCCATGGCTCTGGCACAACTATCTGTGGACGTCATCTAGCAGAAGATTTGGGCATTTTTCACATTCAGTTTGAAGAAGTCCTTCAAGAAAAATTAATGTTCAAAACTGAAAAAAAAGCTGGACCTGAATTTGAGGAAGACTCTGAGGATGAGCTAGCTGCAAAGCAAGAAATTGAAGAGCTTGCAATTCAAGCCAATATTACAATTGAGGAAGAAAATACCATGAAGCAGGTAGTTACTCTTTTTGCAGAAAATTATGTTTACTGGTGTTACTTTTGTTAAGCAGAATATAAATGGTATAAAATGCTATCATTTCTAACAAGGAAAAATTAGCCTATGAAAAAGTACTTATGAACCCCAACATGTTAAATGCAGACCTTTCTGCGTAGCTACAACATAAAATACTGAGTCTCACATGATTCCAGAAAAAAAAAAACCAGGACAGCTTTCCCTGAGAAGACCATAGTATTGCATTTATTTGAGACTATTTGATTTAATACATCTGACCTATAATATAAGGTTTTCAATTACTGTGCTATGTCTTCTCTCAAATATCATAAAAATCTGTTCCAATGCCATTGAGATTCAAAAACACTAACTTCTGTTGTCCTGGTGTGGCACTGTAGGGTAAGCACTAGACTGTTAGCCACAAGATCAGTGGTTCAAACCCACCAACTGCTGCTTGGAAACCCTATACAGGTTTGTTATGAGTCAGAACCAACTCCACGGCATTTAACAACAACAATAATGATACCTCATATCATATGAAAGTATGTATATACCTTGAGTAATTCCTATCTGGGATTATAAAAAGAAAATTCTTAATTCTAACTCATTTGTTAATCATTTCTGATACACCCAGACAATTTTTTTCTCAAGTAATCCCCCATAAATAGACTCAGGTAGTTATTGGCAATATTTATAAAGTCGGAACAACAGGTAGTATCCTAATAGATGATCTTGCTCCCCTTCAACCGTATTCTTTAAAAGTTGTATTTGGTGGAGATGGAGAAACTGAGATTCTATGAATTAAAAAAAAATTTTGACCCAGATTTTAAAATTCAACAGATGTAGATTTTTAAATGTGGCAAAACATTTCCTACATTTCCAGAGTTTTTTGTTTGGGTTTCTTTTGCAGTTTTCTTAACCTTTTGACTTGTTGTTGTTGTTGTTGTGGTAAGTGCCGTTGAGTCAGTTCTGACCCATAGCAACCCTGTATAGGGTTTCTGAGGAGGCGTATTAAGGGATTCTAATTTTACATATATCCCACTTCTTGGTAAGCAGAATTTGCCATATCTTACTCAGTTTCAGATTTGGGGAATGCCAAAAATATCTAATAAAAATAGTTCAGTTCTAGTAAAAACTGTGCTTTTTAAATATTCTTTCAACATGGATCTGACTTCACAGAGAGCTGAGCAGGGTTAATGATTATAGTACTTCCTATGTATTATTATGATGTTTTAATCCCTTTATGGACAATGGCTGCTTGGCTGCCCCATTCCTTAATCATGATCTGGTTGGAGAGATAATACTGTATCATACAAGAAAGAGAACAAAACTCAATAAGCCTTGTAGGGGTGTGTCTTAGACTTGCAAGGTTTTATCAAAAAGTGATAAGACAGATACCCTGAGTTGAAGAATGAAAATCAGTCTGCTAGTTGTTATAGTTGACTCCTCTTAATTATAGTAGATACAACTTAATATTTACAATCATATCAAATATTAGTTTAAAATAGAGCCCATGTTTTACATTTTTAAATGTAAGCCGTAGGATTTAAAAATTACCTTAAATAGCAGCTCTTTTCCCAATTAACTCTGTAGTGTAGTACTATTTATTAATACACTGTTTTGTTTTACACATGGATTCTTTGTTTTTAGCCTACAGAAATACAACTTACAGAAGAAGAAGAAGCAATCAGATTAAATCTAACAGACAATGAGCCACTGCCTCCAGAAATTCTTGAAGGAATTCTTTCTGAGTGGTGGCTTAAGGAACCAATATGGTATTTTAATCTATATAGGATTATACTTTTATTGACTTTTGTTTGCTTCATTCTTAAAAGTTAAAAATTGTAATTCAGTGACACTTGCTTGGCTATACCTTCAAAACATATGGGGTATTTTTTTTAAATGTTAATGTCTAGACCTCACCCCAAAACACTTGAATGAGGATTTCTAGGGTTGTGAGTCTGTGACTAAGACATTGGCAGGATCTCCCATGGTGGACATGTTTCAGCTGAGCTTCAAGACTAAGACAAACTAGGAAAAAGAGACAGATTACTTCTGAATGCTTAGCCATTGAGAACCTTATGAATAGCAGTAGAACACTGTCAGCACCAGAATATCGAATATTGAAACATGATGACTAGCAGTAGACTATTGTCAGATATACTGCTGTTAGATGAGCCCCTCAGATTGGAACACACTCAAAATACGACTGGGGAAGACATACCTCCTCAAAGTAGAATTGATCATGATGACACAGCTGGAGTAAAGTCTTCAGGACCTTCATTTGCTGATGGGGCACAACTCAAAATGAAGAGAAACAGCTGTGAACAACCATAATTATAACACAGAATGTACAAAGTATGAATCTAGGAAAATTGATGTATTTGAGTTATGGTGTTGGAGAAGAATATTAAAAGTGCCATGGACTACCAGAAGAACAAAAAATTCTGGTAGCGTAGTGGTTACGAATTGGGCTGTGAACCTCAAGGTCAGCAGTTCGAAACTAACAGCGGTTCCGTGGGAGAAAGATGAGGC
Source organism: Chrysochloris asiatica (assembly GCF_000296735.1). Lineage (NCBI taxonomy): Eukaryota > Metazoa > Chordata > Mammalia > Afrosoricida > Chrysochloridae > Chrysochloris > Chrysochloris asiatica. Next base: position 18,177,871 of record NW_006408545.1, read on the forward strand.
GTTCTGCTCCTGTAAAGATTTACAGCCTCGGAAACCCTGTGCAAGGTCGCTATGAGTCGGAACTGACTCCACGGCACTTAACAACAACAACAACAATACAAAGTACAGCCAGATACTCCTTAGAAGCCAGGATAATGAGACGTCATCTCTCATACTTTGGACATATTATCAGGAGGGACTAGTCCCTGGAGAAGGACATCCTACTTGGTAAAGTGGAGGGTCAGTGAAAAAGAGGAAGACCCTCAATGAGTTTGATTGGCACAGTGGTAGCAGCACTGGGCTCAAGTGTAATGATTATGGGGATAGCAGGGGACTGGCAGTGTTTCTTTCTGTTATACATGGGATCACTATGAGTCACAACCAACTTGATAGCACCTAATTTCAGTAGGAACCCACAATTAATAACAGTCATTCCAACTAGGATTTAGAGGCTACCTCTCAGAAATTGAGTACGAAGGTCAGCCAAATTCTTAACTACACAGGTTTAGATATTACCTCTCAGGAACCAGGAACAAAGTCAAACCAAATGTTTTAGTGCACACCACCTGAAAATGTGGTCATTCTAAGATCAAATTCTGACCCAAACAGAAATCTTCATATGTGCTCCCTGCTAAGGCAAAACCAATCCCAGAGTATTAGCTCCTTCCTAGGTCCTGCTGACCAGGATTGGCCAGCTGAACAGCAGAGACTCATGGGAAAGCAGGATAGATAGGCTTGGCTAGACTCATTCACGGGATACAGCAGATAGATACTATGAAGAACAATGAGAAGTGGGTGTGAAAGTCAAGGTTGCGTGTGAACTTGAATGAGACAAGAGTCTCAGTGGTTTGGCATTTGAGATGTAACTATCCCCCATGATGTGATTTGATGTGATAAACCAATAAGAAGATTAAGGGTGTGATGTTGTTGTTGTAGTTGTTGTTGTTAAGTGCCTTTGAGTCTGTTCTGACTCATATAGACCATGCATAGCGTTTCCAAAAAGCAGCTGGTGGTTTTGAACCACAAACCTTGAGATTAGCAGTCCAGTGCTTTTCCTACAGAACCACACAAGGATACATCACCCATAATCCCATTACTACCCAGATCCAATTTATGGGAGACTCCCAAGGATGTGGCATGCAACCCCTTTTATTTTATAACAGATAAAAGGAGAGAGTCTTGAGCATAGAAGGAGGGACCTACTACCATCAAGACAGAAGAGTCAGGAATGGAGAGATCCTTTGGTCCTGTGGTCCCTGCACTGTGAAGCTCCTAGATCCAGGGGAAGATTGATGCCAAAATGTTTGGAGATCTTCAAGGAACACAGGGCTTACAGATGATAAAATGAGACAAGGATTTTCCCCAGAACTGACAAAAGAGAAAGCCTTCCCCTAGAACCAGCACTCTGAATGTAACCTCCTAAACTGCGAGAGAAAGGAGTTCTGGTAGTCTAGTGGTTACAAATCAGACTGCAAACCGCAAGGTCAGCAGTTCGAAACTACCAGCTGGTCCATGGGAGAAAGATGAGGCTTTCTGCTCCTGCAAATATTTGCAGCCTCAGAAACCCTGTACAGGGTTGCTATGTGTCAGAACCGACTCCACGGCACATAACAACCAACAACCAAATCTGTAAATTGATGGATTACAATTTTGTTATAAATAGAAAATACTATCTATCATTTTAATGCAATTCAGTATGTTTGGGAGAAGAAACACCATGTATACATACACAAGTAGAAGTATTAAAAGCAGTAAAAGATACTATAGTACACTTTTTAAACTATTCACTGCACACTGCATAAAGTTGAAATTTATCTCTCTATATATCTCATCTTAATATTTGTATGTAATCTATATTGTTATCTTAAGCAAATAGGATAAATTATCAAAATGTCCACTTAGTTCCACAGGTTTTATACTGGATGGTTTCCCACGATACCCTGAGGAGGCCCAGTTTCTGGGTGAGCGTGGATTTTTCCCAGATGCTGCTGTTTTTATACAAGTTGATGATCAAGATATTTCTGAACGACTTCTTCCTTCTCAAATTGATAAGTGGAAACTTAAACAAAAGAGGAAATCAGACAGGAAAAAACTCATCAAAGATATGAAGACAAAAATAAGGGTAGGCATGTAAAATAAATGGATAAGCACTGAACTGCTAATCACAAGTTCCACAGTTCAAACCCACCAGTTGCTCCTTAGAAATGCTATACAGGATCATTGAGTCAGAACTCGATGACACTTACAACAGCTAATAACAATGCTTGGGGAATTTGTTCACCATCTGTTTTAAATTATCAAAGGTCTTTAACCAATACTGTAGTTTTGGGGGTTTAATACTGTAGTCATCCTGAAAGCATTGTTCATGAACTAGCAAGACTCTTTAAAGAGTTAAGAATTATTTGAGACATGTGATTGGTAGGCCATTGGCACAACAGTGCTGCCATCTTAATTCACTGGCCTCTCCTTGTTTGGGTGAAGTGAGCAGAGAAAAAGCAGACTCAGCACATGGATGTGTTATTGTGTATACAGTATGCAGATCACATGTATAAAGTGATCCTCATGCATTATGAAAGCACAAAAGAAATTGTCTTTTTACAATGCTATGGTTAACAGACCTATGGTAAAATTATAGTTTAAGAAAAAGATATAATAAAAGTTTTTATTAATTCTCACCCTCTTAAAAGCAACAGATTATCTCTGGGGACTCATAAACCAAATTAGTTTGATTCATTTCAGTTGTATAATTCTACCTGTAACTATTTCTTGAGTTCCCACATGGTATGATATAAGATTTCAGGAATATGTACTCCATGTTAACTAGATAAACGCACCAGAATCCACCTGGCCTAGACCAGAGCCACAGAGCATGTCTTCAGGATCCATTCCAATCTCCTGCTATGTAATGGTGCTCCAATTTGGAAGGTCCTGAGCCAGTGAGACTCAAAACCCTACAGGGGCTAGTTTTCACACAAACCTTGGGGACATGTCATTAGAGCTCCCTGCCATCAAATTTAGAGGACCCTAGAAGAGCTGGAAGACAATGTACACACGTATTTTTAGTTTAGTTTGTTTTTTAAAGCTATTGTATTTAAATGTATTATAAAAGGACCATCAAATATTTTAAACAAATTCCCTCCAAGTATTTGCTTCTGAAAATGCAGCCAATGAAAACCAAATGGATCACAATGGGTGGATCCTGGCGTCATGGGGTCACCAGGAGTTGGGGTCAACTTGATAGCTGTTAACAAGTTTCCTTATTTCTTCAAGTATGAAAAACAAGCCAATAAGTAATTAATCAGTGTTTGAAAAGGGGTCCTAATTTCAGGGAAAGAGTAACTAACTCCCTACCCATCCACTACCATTGAGTCAATTCTGGCTTAAAGCAACCCTCTAGGATTCCCAGTACTATTTATCTCTCTGGAGAGAAATTGCTGATAAAAGTAAAAGGTTCAGGGGCCCAGAGAGGTAAGTAACAGAATTACAGCCACTTTTTCACCCACATAGTATTCCCAGTTTGGAAAAAAAACTAATACATAAAAGTTATTTTTATCCTTATCCATTAAAATTTTAACATATCTCTTTTTTTAACAGGATGAGTTGATTGCTAAAAGAAGGGCTGAACTTTTATCAGAAAGAGAGAAAAAAAAGAAAGGGGAGGTAAGTAAATGGTATCAAATAAAGAAATGCATAGAAAAACATCTTGAAGGAAATATGCAGTGTTTGTGTATGATTTATTGTTGTGTGCCATCAAGTCCATTCTCATTGTGAGAACATATAGGGTTTCTAAGGAGTGGTTGGTGGATTTGAACCACTGACCTTGAGATTACCTATCCAATGTTTACCCTGTTGTTGTTAAGTGTTGTAGAGTCAGTTCTGATTCACAGCAAACAATTCCAGAACAGGAAGAGACAATAAAAACCCCAGAGAAAATTGCTGGAAGACAACTTCCCTAACATCATGAAAAACAAAAAGACAAAGCATGCAAGAAGATGAATAAACCCAAACAGGATAGATCTCAAAAGAAAATCACCAAGACATCTCATAATCAAACTTTCCAAAGCCAAAGTCAAGGAAAAATACTAAGGGCAGCATTACCTACAAAGGAGAACCAGTAAGATTAACCTCTTGATTTTTCAGTAGAAAACATGCAGACAAGAAGGCGATGGTATGACATTTGCAAATCTCTGAAAGAAAACAAAATTGGCAACCAAGAATCATGTACTCAGCAAAGCTGTCCCTTAAATATGATGGTGAAATTAGGACTTTTCCTGATAAACAGAAATTAAAGGAATTTATAATGGCCAGACCAACTTTACAAAAAATGCTAAAGGGTGTTGTTTGGACTGAGAACAACAGCAACAGACTGAGATTACCATGCAGATTACCATACTACATCACCCAGAATTCAATCTGGATATTTGTTGTTGTTAAGTACCGTGGAGTCGGTTCTAACTCATAGTGATCCTGCACAGGGTTTCCGAGGCTGTAATCTTTTTTTAAAGTTTTTATTGTGGATTGAGTGAAAGTTTACAGGGCACATCATCAGTTTTACATTCAACAAATCATACACCTTGTTTCATTACAATGATTATAATCCCCTCCATGTACCATCAGTTAACAGTATTTCTCTCTATCCACTTTAACTTTAAAAAAAAAAACCACTCAGGCATATGTAATAATTTACTTCTCCAAAGGGCACATTCTGCAAGTCTGCCTCCTGGCCACCAGCTCTTAGTCCCTCATTCCCATGAATCTAGAGTCCTCAGCCACTCCTCCTCTCCATGCCCCCATCTCTGCCTCCATCTCTGGCGTCACTGCTTCTCTGGATAAGGTCCCTCATTCTACTTGTGCTCTTCTCCCTTGATGGTCCTAGGGTCCTCTGTTTCTGGACTGTAAGATTAACCACTCCCCTGTTTTTGTTACAAAACTTCTACCTTTACAATTGTGACAGTCACAATTAGTCATGATAACAGTTATTCACTATTGAATCATACAAATCTTATCCCCTTCTCTTTTCACCAAGAGGAAATCTATTCAGCGGGGACTCTTTCTTTCTCCCCATACTCTGTTTTTTTTTTTTTTTTTAATGTTTTATTGTGAATTATGTGATAGTTTACATGGGAGATGTAAACCTTTAAGGGATCAGAAAGCTTCATCTTTCTCCCACAGAACAGCTGGTAGTTTCGAACTGCTGGCCTTGAGGTTAGCAGCCCAATTCGTAACCACTATGCTACCAGAGATCCTTCAATTAGCATATAGAAGTAGTTAAATAAAACAAACCTGCAAGACTGATAATAGGGAACCAGAGATATCAATGTATAATGAAGTCAATTACAAAGCAAAAAAGAGGGAATAGTGTAGATACAGAACTTCCAAATGGCAAAGAAATAAAGTAGATTTAAAGATAAAGCAGACTCTTTTAAACAGGGAAAAAATTTATAAATTACAGGGTCAGCTAAAAAAAAATTAATATACCTGCACATCAAAATAAAAAACAGGAAAATCAGAAAGATTTAGTAAACATTACCACAATAGAAATGAAAACTCACAAAATGAATGCAACACAGAAAATTTTTGTGGAACAAAGAAATCAGCAGCATCACACAGAAAAAAAATTTTTAAAAACCAATTCATACCTATCGATAATTACATGGATTTTGTACACCTGTTAAGAAACAAAGAGTAGCAAAATGGATAAGTAAGCAGGATCCTTCAATATGCTGTCTACAAGAGACACATCAAAAAATGGAGACAGTCGAAATGCCCATCAACAGAAAAATGGCTAAGCAAGCTTTGGTACATACACACAGTGGAATACTACACAAAGTTAAAGAATCTATGAAACACCTCACAACATGGATGAACCTGAAAGATGTTATGCTGAGTGAAATTAGTCAATCACAAAAGGACAAATATTGTATGAGACCAATGTAGTACAAAGTTAAGAAAAGGTTTTCTTCATAAAAGAACCCATCTATGATGGTTATGAAGGGAGAAGGAAAATTATTCATGGGCTAGGGGGTAGACTGAAAGTGAAAAAGACTTAAAAAATATTTACTGATGAAGATCAAAGAGCACAGCCTTCGGTATGGATTGCATCTCAATATAAAGAAAACGAAAATCCTCACCACTGGACCAATAAACATTTTTACCAACAGAGAAAAAATTTAAAATTGTCAAGGACTTCATTCTTCTTGGATCAACTATCAACACTCACCAAAACAGCAGTCAAGAAATCAAACAACGTATTGCATTAGGCAAATCTGCTGCACAAGACCTTTTTAAAGTGTTGAAGAGCAAAGATGTCAGCTTGAGGACTAA
>NW_006408545.1:18185563-18188103 GCF_000296735.1 Chrysochloris asiatica
GTCTAGTGTTTTATCCCACAGTGCATACCTATATCCTAGCATGGTAATCATGTTGTTTGTTAAGTACCACCAAGTTAGTTTCAACTCACAGCAACCCTATACAGGGTTACCAAGACCAGCTGGTGGGTTTGAACTGCCAACCTTTCTCTTAGCAGTCCAGTGCTTATCCTACAGTGCCACAACAGGTCTCAGCATGGTAAAATAGTTACTTATAATTATTAGGACTAATGATTGCAATTTTCTTCTGTATATTTTTCTATATTGATTAAATTTTCATTAATAAACTCTAGCTGAAAACAATAAATAAAACGAAACATGTGCACTGAACTCTGTTCTTCTTAAACTTTGATCTTTGCTTAAGCCAAGGTCACAGGTAGACGGGCTGGGAAGTGAGTGTTAGACAGGGAGGCTGTGAAGTTGTGCTAAAAATGTAGATTATCTCGAGATCAATACTGGTATGGGGCAGGGCCTGTGAACTCTCAGAGTCAAACCCCTGTGCAGGATCCTCAATGCAGCTCCTTTTCTCCACCTGCTGACTTTTTAAAATAGGATAAACCTTGAAGATCATGGACTTTGGGTTTTGTTTTTGTTGTTTAACTTTTTACTGTTAATTGAATGAAGATTTACACACAAGATCATCAGTTTTACAGTCCACAAATCATATACTTTGTTTCATCTAATGATTGCAATCTCTTACAACAGTTATCCCAATTCCTCCCTGTGGCTCCTGTTTCCACCCATCTTCCCATCCCTTCTCAACTTTGTCCTTAGGAAAATTTTACCCTTTCAATTTTGAATGATTAACCAGTCCATAGTGAGCATACCTTATTAGTGTTGTTGTCCCCTTTATATACCTATCTATTCCTTGACTGAAAATTAGGTGGTAAGGGTGAGTTCCTTTCCAGACCTGAAGGGGGGGTCGAGGGTCATAGCCTAAGGTTTCTCCAGCCTGGGCTTTCTGACCAGTAAGCTCTGGTAGTGTAGTGGTTATGAATCGGGCTGCTAATCTCAAGGTTGGCAGTTCAAAACTACCAGCTGTTCCACAGGAGAAAGATGAGGCTTTCTGCTCCCATAAAGATTTACAGCCTTGAAAACCCTATGCAGGGTCGCTAAGAGTCAGAACCTACTCCACGGTACTTAACAACATATATATATAGTGGTGGTGGTGATTATGTGCCATGGAGTCGGTTCCAACTCATAACCACCCTGCACAGGGTTTCCAAGGCTGCAAATCTTTACGGGAGCAGAAGGCCTCATCTTTCTCCCATGGAACAGCTGGTAGTTTTGAACTGCTGACCCTGAGGTTAGCAGCCTAGTTCGTAACCACTATGCTACCAGAGCTCCATATGTATATACATAGATAGAGGGATAGTTTTGAGTTTTGTTCCACATTTTCTCCCATTCTATACAGGATTTTCTAATGTGATCCCTTTCAGATCCATTGGTAGTGGGAGCTGGGCACCATCTAGTTCTGATCTCAGAGTCCTGGTGTGACTGATGTTCATGTGTTCCACTGGTCCATTGGACTAGTTAATTCCAAGCACTTTCAATTTTCATCACTCTTCATTTCTCCACACATGGAGAGATAATCTATTTTGTTTTAAGTGAGGTGCTATTCCCTGCAGACCCAAGTGCCATAGCCAGAGTGCAGAATTGAGAAAGAGATGTGATTAGATACTCTAGTTCTAAAGAGGACTTGAGGCTCCTTTATCCAGCCAACTCACAAGTAACCCTGTATCACCAAGGTAAATGAGAGCATAGCCCCTTCCTTCTTCCATTTACTTCTGGTTTAAGGCAGTGTTGTAACATTTTTCTAAGGCTGACCCTCTTGTAATCTAATTTACATCTATAAAAAATGTTTGGCCAAACAAGGAGGAGAAGAAAAGAAGAATAACAAAAAATATATTCTATTTGCAACAAATACAACTGCATACCCTCTGGGTGGCCATGTTGGACTTACATACAGAGGACTGCTGTAGCAATGCGGCCATACTGTGGGCAGAAAATGTTACAGAAGAGGGCCTAAGCAATCATTGCCTTTATCAAGACAAAATATTAGCCACCACAAGCAGATCTAAAACCATTCTACCTGAAGCTATGACACCCCCTGTGTTTAGGGATTTTTCAAGCTCTATTTCAGTTTCTCTAACAATACTTCCCTTCATTATTTGCCTCGGTCTTCATCCTTTCCTTTATTCAGTTGGTCAATCAGTTAACCAGCAAACTTTAATTGAGCACTTACTGTGTACCTGACAAGCAGTTCTGATGGCACTGTGGGTTAAACATTAGGCCGCTAACTGCAAGGTCAGTGGTTCAAACCACCAGTCACTCCATGGGAGAAAGATGAAGCTGTCTACTCCTGTAAAGACTTACAGTCTCCGAAACCCAAAGGAGCAATTCGACTCTGTCCTGTAGGGTTATACTATGAGTTGGCATTGACTCAATGGTAGTAGGTTTGGTTTGGGGTTCTTGGTGTACCCCGAGAGTCTGACAAGTCAACCATGAGCAAAACTTAAAAGAAGTCTCTGAGTCATTCTAGT
>NW_006408545.1:18196638-18197678 GCF_000296735.1 Chrysochloris asiatica
TTACAAGAAGACCGTCATCGTAACTTGGGATCACATCCAGTTAACAACCATAAGCCTTTAGGACCTCTAAAAATCCCTTTCAGAGTCCTAGTGTGGCGCTGTGCGTTAACACGCTAGACTGCAAAGTCGCTTTGAATCCCAAGATTGGTGGTTCAAGCTCACCAACTGCTCCTCAGAAACCCTATATAGGGTCACTATGGGTCGGAATTGACTCAACGGTACTTCACAACAACAGCCTCTTTCAGATTCACCTCAAATGCTTTTCAGCAACACTTTACTGAAGGAGTCCAGATTTGAGAAGGGGTTCAGACTTTGGGGTCAAGTTAACCTCAGCTGAAACCTCTCTCCTGTTCTCACTCAGGTTGTCCCTGCTGAATCCCTAGTACTGACACTTAGTAGGCGCTCAATCTATAATTGTCTGTGTGCTGTACTGTAATGCTGAGTAAGTTACTTAAACCTCTTTGAGCCTATGCTTTTTCCTAGTAAAATGTGGGAAATTTGTAATTCTTCATTCCCTTAACTAAGAAATAGTACTTTAATTTCTCTTCTTTGCTGTACTTTAATTAAATATGCTTTTTCTTAAGAATTAGTTTTCAGGATCAGTTATAAATGCCTTGATTTATATATTTTTTTATTTGCCAACATTAGAATGGTGTGATCTCCTATGATTTTTAATTTAAAGATTCAGTATTTTGTCTTAACAAGTTAAATAGGATTTGGGACGATAGCTAGCCTGGGACTTAATCTTTTATAAAACTGTGTATTCCATAAAAAAAAACAAAAAAAAAACACCTCTACCATCGAATCTCCACTGAGTAGCATCCAATCTGTCTGGGTGGGACTGATGAAAGGACATGTCAATAGTACTCATGTGATACGATAGTGAATAATTACTATCAGGACTGACTGTGAGGGTTGGAAATGTAAAGGTAAACATTTTGTAGCAAAAGGAAGACAGTGGTTGACTTTTCAAGCCAGGAGCGGAGGTCCCTGGGACCATCAAGGGAGAAGAGCAGAGTGCGGGACCCCACCCATAGAAG
>NW_006408545.1:18198423-18219914 GCF_000296735.1 Chrysochloris asiatica
GGAGGGAGCAGAAAGCCTCATCTTTCTCCCGCGGAACAGCTGATAGTTTCGAACTGCTGACCTTGCGGTTAGCAGCCTGATTGGTAACCTCTACACTACCAGAGCTCCTGGGGATTACTGAGTGTTATAATCAGAACTGAACCCGTCCTGAGTCCAGACACTGTGCTGGAGTTTCAGTCTCTCTTTCCCTCTTTGTGTAGAATAAGTCACTGTAGGACTTATCTTTTGAGTATGAACTGGTCACTCAGGTGTTGCTACAGCCCTTTGCAGCTGTGTTTTCTTGCCCTCAACAAAAACCACTGTCTCTACTGTCTGGCTTCTTAGCAGCAAATAAAGCCTTTTTGATGTGAGAAATCATTCAAGGTAGCATTCATTTCATAGGAAAACATCGCCACCATGTGGTATTTTAGTCTCATGGTGTGACTAAAGAGTGTTCTGTAAGGTAACCCCTTTGTATGTTGTCTTTGCTGTTTAGTGCCATCCAGTCAGCTGAGACTCAGCAACCCTGTATTGGGTTTTTTCGAAGGAGCAGCCAATGAGTTTGAGCAGCTGACCTTGAGATTCAAACGGTAGAGTGCTTATCCTACAGCACTACATCAGAACTCCTATGGTTGTTGTTGTTGTTGTTAGGTGTCATCGAGTCGGTACCAACTCATAGCAACCCTATGCACACAGTTCGAAACACTGCCTGATCCTGGGCACGCTTGAGCCCATTGATGCTGTCAGTTTGCCAATCCATCTCTCTGGGGGTCTTCCTCTTCTTCTCTGACTGTCCACCTTACCAAACATGATATCCTTCTCCAGTGACTGGACGCTCCTGACAATATGTCCAAAGTATGAGAGACGAAGTTTGGCCATCCTGTGCTCCAAGGAGCACTCTGTCTGCACTTCTTCTAACACAGATGTGTTGGTTCTTTTGGCAGCCCATGGCATTTTCAATATTCTCCTCCAACACCAAAAGCATCAATTCTTCCACGATCTTCCTTATTCACTGTCCAGCTTTCACATACATATGAGGTTATTGAAAATACTATGGCTTGGGTCAGACGCACCTTAGTCCTCAAGTGGTCTTCAACACTTTAAAAAGGTCTTGTACGATGACGTGGAGAGATGGAGCAATTGGGGACTTTAGACACAGAGAGAGAGAGGGGCTGTGTGCTGACGACCGGGGGCGGGGGAGGGAGGGGCAGGCTTGTAGTGTATATCCTTTGGTTGGTTGATGATGCATGGAGGGGATTGTAACCATGGATGGCAATGAAACGATATACAATAGGATGAATGTAAAACTAATGTTCTCCCATGTAAACTATCACATAATTCACAATAAAACATTTAAAAGAAAAAAAAAATTCCATTCCCCTGAGACCATCCTATTTAAAAACGCAGTCCTTCTTCCTCACCATATTCCCAACCTCCCTCCCCTACTTCCCTTTGTACCTTTCTTTCCTTTGTGCTTGTTGTTTTCAAACATACTGTATAATTTACCTTTGTGTGATTCTTACTGTTTTTTGTCCTCTCTCTCAATCTCTGTTGGAATGTAAACAGCCTCAAACCAAGAATTTTTGTCTTTGCTGTTTGTGCTGTCTGCTGGTGTCCCCAAGAACTTACAACAATGCCTGGCACATAGTAGGCACTGAATGTATACTGAAATGAATGCATGGGGGAAAGAATACATGAATGAATGCAAAAAGAATGTAATAAATATCCATTCTCTTATTCAAAAATAAAAAAATGGTCTTGTGCAGCAGATTTGCCTAATGCAATACGTCATTTGATTTCTTGACTGCTGCTTTCATGAGTTTTGATTGTTGATCTAAGAAGAATGACGTCCTTGACAACTTCAATCTTTTCTCCATTGATAATGTTGTTTATTGATCCAGTGGTGAGGATTTTTGGTTTTTTTTACCTTGAAATGTAATCCATACTGAAGGCTGTGCTCTTTGATCTTCATCAGTAAATGTTCAAAGTCCTCTTCACTTTCAGCAAGCAAGGTTTGTATCATCTGCATATCGCAGGTTGTTATTAAGTCTTCCTCAAATCCTGATGCCATGTTTTTCTTCATATAACCCAGCATCTCAGATTATTTGCTCAGCATACAGGTTGAATAAATATAGTGAAAGTATACAACCCTGTTTGGACTCATAGTGACCCTGTAAAGGGCTTCCAAGAAGCAACTGATGAATTTGAACTGCCGACCTTGCAATTGAAACCAACCTTGCGGTCCAGTGCATTATCCCACAGTGCTACCCCCAGACTTCTATTAGCTATTACTACTATCTTTCATTTCAAACCCCTTTGTATAGAGGCTTCTGTTTCATGCCTCCAAGTCCTCAGAGACCTTGTTTCTGCTCTATCTCCTCTCTCCTTAAGGATCACTCTTTCCAGGTTCTCTGGTGCCCTCAGAATTTAATGGTTTCAAATTACCATTTAAAAAGACAAGAATTGAGAAACTGGGCCTAGGACAAACTCCTTTGGAGGGAGAAGAGCAGAGAAAGAACAAGAAAGGAATGAGCACTGATCCTCTGGCCTTCTTCCCTACAGGGACCTCTGCAGGAACAAGAACTTGGTTGTTCAGAAAGGGCAAGCTGATCCAGAGATGATGGGAATTCTAGATAATGAGATGGCAAAGTGAGGTGGGGCTGAAGAGAAGAGAGATTTGAGAGTTGTTAGGAGTGCTGTACTTGGAAACATTCATGGTCAAAGATGGGGAGCAAGGAGTCAAGAGCATTCCGAGGTTTCTGGATGGACTTAGTGGCCGGACTGAGACAGGGAGAAGAGTATGGAGCTGGAGCAGGAAGCGAAGTGTTATGAGTTCTGTTTTCTGTAAACAGAACTATAATATCTAAAGCCTATACAACACAATGAACTCTTGGACTACAGGACTACACAATGAAGCACTAGACTGCGGAACTCCAAGGTCGGCGGTTTGAACCTACCAGTTGCTCCTTGGAAACCCTGTACAGGTTCACTATGAGTCAGACCTAACTTGACAGTACTTAACAACATTAACAACATACAACACAATAAGGACTTTTGTGGCACTGAAGGATAAGCATTAGGTTGTAAAAGTCTGTGGTTCAAGCCACCAGCTGTTCCTCAGGAAAATGAAGAGGCCATGTGCTCCTATAAAGATTTACAGTCTCAAAACCCTTAATGAGCAGTTCTACTCCATCCTATAGGGTTGCTATGAGTCAGGATCAACTCGATGGCAGTAGGTTTGGTATTTTTGGCTATACCAACCAGTCTTGGTGTGATGCTGTAGGTTAATGCATTAGACTGCAAAGTCTGTTTGAACTGCAAAGTCAGAGGTTCCAGCTTACAAGCCGCTCCTCAGAAACCCTATACAGGGTCACTATGGGTCGGAATCGACTCAACTCAATGGCACTTAACACCATCATCCGGCTATTGTAGAATATTGCATATGATTAGTTAATACTGTCATTGATTACACATGTCATATATAGCAATTGATCATCTTTTCTTCCTCAGCTTTCTGGTAAAGAAGATGAAGATATCATTAGTGAGGAAGAGCCTGAAGAAGAGGAATATGATAATATTGACAACATTCTTGAAGAAGAGTTTCCAAAAGAAGAGGAAGAGATGAGTGAGGAAGATGAAGAACAGGAAACCGATGCCATTGAACGTCTGAGAAATGAACTGGTAGAAAAATTTGAAGCAGATATGAGTAATTTACAAATAATACAGGTTATTGCTTTTCCTTCATTACTTTCCATAATTTTAAAAAGGAACATTTCAGTTTCATCACAATTTTTTTAAAAGTAACATTTCAAAGCAAAACAAAAACAATTTGGTTTATGCCCTAGTTTTGTTTTGTTTTGTTTTTTAGACATTTCAAAACAAATGTATTTTGTTAATATCACTTATAATTATGAAAACGAGTTTGTAAGTTGGTGGCAACTTGGAAGCCACACAAGGCAGAGGTTTGGACTGCCAGCACACAACCACTCAAAAGATTAGAAATATTTGTCCTTTAGAATGAGATAGGAGCACTGGTGGCATAGTGGGTTACGTGTTGGGCTGCCCACCACAAGATCAGAAGTTCGAATCTACCACTGGCTCTGTGGGAGAAAGATGAGGCTTTCTGCACTCAGAAAGATTGACAGCCGCAGAAACCCTATATAGGGTCACTGTGAGTCAGAATCGACTGGACAGCACACAACCACCCACCACTATCAGGAGCCCTGATGGTACAATGGTTAAAGTGCTCAACTGCTGAGAGATTGGTGGTTCAAATCCACCAGCTACTCAAAGGGTGGAAAGACCTGTAAAGATTACAGTCTAGGAAACCCTCTGAGGCAGCTCTGCTCTGCCCTGGAGGGTGACTGTGAGTTGCACTAGCTGTGTCAATGACCTGACTCAACACTATCAGCCTTTTTCTCACTGAATATGTATTACTTCTGTGTTTTCACTGCTCAGGACGAGTTTGAGAAGTTTTGGATACCCATCATAAGCATTAATGGAGCTCGGAAACCTCGCATTGTACAATACATGTTGAATACCAAAGTGAAACCTCTGGTGGAAAACCGGGCCAGCATTTTTGAGAAATGTTACCCGATTACACCACACCTAGCCCAGAAAATGCTCAGCTTTACCTACAAATATCTGAGCTCATTTGGATACTGGGACCCTGTAAAGGTAATGTCAGCAAATGAATCAGAAAGACATGTTTTTCCTATGCTTCTTTTTCTTTTAAGGAAGATATTCTATGAAAAAGGCAGCAGGAAATACCAAAAAAGTGTAAGTCTTTTACAGTATTCATAACTAACTGTTAAATTTTGGTCGCTTTGCCTTTCTAATATGGAAAGGTCATTGAAGGATTTAATTCCTCTCATCTGTTTCTGTAGTGATAACATAATTTCAACTAGGTTTTACCTTATAGTAGTGAAATTATTACTAAATTACCTTACTATCTAATTTTAGGCAAATCAATCAGTCTCTTTGATTCTGCTTCCTTAACTTTACAATGGAAGAACAGTGCCACTAGGTCTTTGTGATCAAATACAAGACTGAGGAAGCTTTCTAAAAGTGTGAAATTAGATATTAACAACTAATTATTAACAATTGACATTCAAAATGGTTTCATTAACAATGAATGCTCCTTACAAACTCATGTCCAAGTACTGCATTGGAAAACAATATGCAGTGTCAAAAAACAGATTTAATCCCATCAGAATTCAATAACTTTAAATGTAAAATGGTTTTCAGTAAATCTTAGCCAGGAAAATATCCATCACCTTTTAGTTTTCAATTCTCCGACTAAAGTATCCCTAGTTCCTGCCACTGTTCTTCATGTAAAATGACTTCAAGTCTCCAAAAATCCTAGTCCTTCTCTCCTTAACTCACTCCAGTTAGTCTGCACCCCTGAAAATGAGGCTAGAAGTGAGCACAATTTTCTCTAGATGGTCTTAGATCCTCACAGTAGAGCAGATGCTACCATGAATTTTATTGTAAATACTGTAATTTTTAATGTAGCCTAGGACAGTGCATTGGAGCTCTGGTAGCATAGTGGGTTTGCAGTTCTAATCTGACACAATGGCATTCAGACCTACAGAGGAGCAAGGCTGCATGCTAGATTATTTAGACAACAGCAGAAACTACTGAAAGATTCCTATTTAACTAGGAAATTTGTAATGGAATCACTGAACTTTCAGGTTTTCTTTTATTACCAAGTGTATAGCAGACAACTATCACTCCCAAATGCCTGAATTTCTACTTCTCATTCTACTTAACCGTCAATCCAGCCATGAACTTTGCTCCTTCCCAAGGATGATGATATTGACAATGCCACTGACCAGTGACAACTGTCCTGATGTAGCTCGAGGAAAAAACTAAAGTAAACTAGTTGCCGACCAGTTGATTTTAACTCATAGTAGCTCTGGGGGCAGTGGGAGGGGGAAGAGAGTACTCCACCATTTCACACCTACTTTGTCAAGTCCAGGGATAGCTGATGCTTGGTCATCCAATGACCAATCAAAGACTTGCTGTTGAATGCCATGAAGCCAATTCCAACTCATAATGAGTGGCTGCCAGTATACCCCCAAAGATCCCCTACCTTAGGAATTTTTGTGGATTGAATTTTTAAATGTGTTGGTATCCTAACCCATATAGGTATGGGTGCAATCTCATTTGGGACTGGGTTTTCTTTCTTATGTTAATGAAGCCATATCAGTGTAAGGTGTCACTATGAGTTCAAATCAACTCTATGGCAATGACTGGATTTTTATAACTATAATAAACAGGTAGTCCTGGCTCAAAGTGACCCTATTGGGTAGGGTAGGTTTTCCAAGGCTGTGGGTTAAGCATTGGCTGCTCACTGAAAGGCAGGTGCTAGAACCCTATGGCTCAATTCTGCCCTAGAGGGTTGCTATAGGGTCAACTGGATAGAAGTGGATTTGGGTTGATTTAATTACAGGGTCACTATGAGTCGGAATTGACTCCATGGCACTTAACAACTACAGCTGTCTTTACAGAAGGAACCCTGGTGGCACATGGGTGGAGTGTTGGGCTGGTTTGAACCTACCAGCTGATCTGCTGGAGAAAGATGGACAGTCTGCTCCCCTAAAGAACCTTATGGAGCAGTTTTACTATATCCTATAGAGTCACGATGAGTCAGTGGGTTTGGTTTGGTTTTTCAATGTTTCTCTCAAGGAGCAGCCAGTGGGTTCAAACTCTTGATTTTTCAGTTAGAAGCAAAGTGCTTAACCACTGCATTGCCGGGGTTAAGTGCACCAATTAATTGATTGCGTGTAGATATAAAGTAATTTGAACTTTTTACAGATATTTAATATTAATATTTTATTGTAATTATTTTCCTTATTCTGTAAGAAAGATTTTTTTCATTTACAATTTTTTAATGCTATATAAATTAACATTAACTTACAAATTCAACTGTGTATATATTGCAGCTAAGTGAAGGTGAGACAATCAAGCCAGTTGAAACTCCAGAAAATCCAAGTTATCCTGTAATCCATCGTCAGTATATTTACTTTTTATCTAATAAGGAAAGCAAAGAAAAATTCATGAAGAACCCAATCAAATATATCCGCCAGCCAAAACCGAAGCCGACAATGCCCATTAGAATTGCAATTGTGGGGCCTCCAAAATCTGGGAAGACTACAGGTGAGGGTGTGTTTGTCTTTGTTTTCCTCACTATGCTTGTAAGTACTTATAATAATGAAAACTCTTGCCAGTTCTCCAGGAAATCAACTCTCAAAATTGTTTCAAAAAAAAAAGCAGAAAATTTAAATATATTGACAAGGTATTTTAAAAGTATTACTCCACTCCTAAATATTCCAGAACCAAATTATTTTTAAAGGAAACTTATATCAAACTCTCAAAGAATTAAAAATTCAAAGAAGAGATCATTTCTGTGCTTTTGTAAGCTTTTCCGAGCAGTGAAAAACACAGTGAACTTCCCAATTTATTTTTAGTTTATTTTTTTATTAAGACAATATAGCCCCTGTAATCAAAAAGGTATAAGAGAATACAAGTTCACTTTTAAATTAGCATAGCCCTGATATCTAAATCTAGTGAAGGTAGTACAAGAAATTAAAGCTCAATGTCACTTGCAAATATAGAATCAGGAGTCCTGGTGTGGTGCTGCCAGGATAGTGTGCTGGACTGCAAGGTCAGTTTGAACCATGAGGTCAGTGGTTCAAACCCACCAGCCACTCCTCGGAAACCCTGTACAGGGTCTCTATGGGTAGGAACCAACTTGACAGCACTTAACAACAACAACATCTAAATAAAATATTAGAAAATTGATTAATATATTACAATATCTTTGCATTTATTTGTGTTGAAAGAATTAATATAACCAATTAATAGATTAAAGGATAAAAGCAATTCTTGATCATTGCTGGAAAAGACAGTTGATAAACAATATTCCTGTAATGTTTGAATTTTTATAACTTTAGATAGCTTTTTTTTTTTAAGTAAATAGTCTAATAATAACTTGGTCATAGTTTTTCAAGCTGGTACTAGAACAGCATGAACAGTGTTTGGTCTAGCAATGAAAATTCTAGAGAAAGGACATATATGCAAGAGATTTCAAAGGAAAAACTACGATTCAATAACTGAATAGAAAATGAAGAGGAAAGGTAATGTCAAAGATTAACTTGTCATCAGAAATAATAAGGGGAGTTTTGTGTTCCAGCTCTTGAGCTGAAAAGATGAAAAG
This sequence comes from Chrysochloris asiatica, assembly GCF_000296735.1. Taxonomy (NCBI): domain Eukaryota; kingdom Metazoa; phylum Chordata; class Mammalia; order Afrosoricida; family Chrysochloridae; genus Chrysochloris; species Chrysochloris asiatica. The sequence continues at coordinate 18,206,624 of NW_006408545.1, forward strand.
TTTATTTTATCCATTTAAAATATCTAACATGACGAAAGGCTCTTAAATGGCTGTATTCTAAATGTTCACAAAGATAGTCATATTTTCCAAGGAGAACGGAACATTGACATTGAAAATAAAATCTCACATCCAGAGCAAAAGGTGAAAATCGAGGCAAGGCACTCTGATTTCTCATTGTAGAAATAAGAGTTTTTTGGGTGCTTTTTTTTTTTTTAAATAAAATGTCACATTTTAAAAGCTTAATTATTTTTAGAACTTTAAAAATATAAGTCTGATCCCGGAATGGAGGCAAAGCTGAGATTAAGGGCTCTGTGTCTCTCATAGAAGCTACCCATCTGGGTGCCTCTGACTGTGGCCTCCATAGGACAAGTTGACCTCTCCTTCATGTATCCACCCACTGCCATCTGCATGCAGCTCTCAGAAACCACGCACTACACAGCATAGTCACATTTAATCATCTAGATGACGTTGCAGTGGGTCTCACTCAGGAAAAACAGAAACCAATAGTACTCCTGTTTCAGCCAATGGCACTGCCTTCATTATCTATGCTGTTACAGCAAAAATATAACAAGGGGATGGTTTGATGACTTTAATAAGCAGTCATTTATTTTCTTACAATTTAGGAGGCTTGTTGCTGTTGTTACATGCATTCAAGTCAATTATAACTTGTAGTAGCTCTATGAGCAACAGAACAATCCTCACTATTGTTGTTTGAGCCCATGGTTGCTGCCACTATGTTGATCCATTTCCTTGGAGGTCTTACTCATCTTCACTGACACTCCAGTTTACCAAGCTTAATGTCCTTCTCCAGGGACTGGTCTCTCCTGACCATGTGTCCAAAGTAGGAGAGGCGAAGTTTAGCCATCCTAACTTCTAAGGAGCATTCTGACTGCACTTCTTTCCAAGACCAATTTGTTTGTTCTTATTTACTAATGAAGATGAAGGAACACAGCCTTCGGTATGGATTGCATGTCAATGTCAACAAAACAAAAATCCTCACCACTGGACCAATAAACAACATTCTTATCAATGGAGAAAAGATTGAAGTTGTCAAGGACTTCATTCTTCTTGGATCAACTATCAACATTCGTGGAAGCAGCAGTCAAGAGATCAGACTACGTATTGCATTAGGCAAATCTGCTGCACAGGAGCTTTTTAAAGTGTTGAAGAGCAAAGATATCACCTTGAGGACTAAGGTACGCCTGACCCAAGCCATGGTATTTTCAATAACCTCATATGGATGCTAAAGCTGGACAGTGAATAAGGAAGATTGTAGAAGAATCGATGCCTTTGAATTGTGGTGTTAGGAGAATACTAAAAGTGCCATGGACTGCCAAAAGAACCAATAGATCCGTTTTGGAAGAAGTGCAGCCAGTGTGCTCCTTGCAGGCCAGGATGGCTAAGCTTCGTCTCTCATACTCTGAACATATTGTAGGGAGGGAACAGTCGCTGGAAAAGGATGTCATGCTGGGTAAGATGGAGGGTCAGAGAAAAAGAGGAAGACCCCCAACGAGATGGATCAGTCAGGTGGCATCATTGATGGCATCGAGTGTGGCGGCGGTGGTGAGGTTGGCCCAGGATTGGACATGGTTTTGTTCTGCTGTGAATGGGGTTGCTATGAGTCGGTTCCGACTCGATGGCACCTGACAACAACAACATATCCATGACACTTTCAATATTCTTCTTTTTTAATTAAATGGATCTGTTCTTCTCTGGTCATCCTACTTTCCAACTTCCACATGCATATTGAGGTGGTTGAAAATACCATTACTTGGGTCAGGTGTTCCTTAGTCCTCAAAGTGACATCTTTGCTTTTTAACACTTTAAAGAGGTCTTTTGCAGCAGATTTGCCTAATGCAGTGTGTCATTTGATTTCTTGACTGCTGCTTCCATGATCATTGTTTATGGATCCAAGCAAAATGAAGTTCTTTGATAACTTCAATCTTTTCTTCATTTATCATGATGTTATTTATTGATTTCTTTACACTGACGTGCAATGCATATTAAAGGCTGTGGTCTTTGGTATTCATCAATATTTCATCTTCTTTTCTTCTAGCAAGCACAGTTGTATCATCTGCATATTGCAGGTTTTTAATGAGCTTTCCTCCAATCCTGATGCCAGCATCTTCTTCATATAATCCAGATTCTCAGATTATTGCCTAAGTATACAGATTGAATAAGTATAGTGAAAGAATACAACCCTGTCGCACACCATTCATTCCTGATTTAAGCTATTCAGCATCCCCTTGTTCTGTTCTAGCAACTGCTTCTTGGTCTGTGTGCAGATTCCTCGTGAGCACAATTAAGTACTCTAGAATACCCATTCTTTTGATGTTAACCATAATTTGTCATGATCCACTCAGCCGAAATCCTTTGCATAGTTAACAAAGCACAGGTAAACATTGTTCTGGTATTCTCTGCTTTCAGCCAACATCCACCTGACCTCTCATTAATACTATCCTCTTTTGAATCCTGCTTGAATTTCTGGTTGATGCACTGCTACAACTGGTTTTGTGTTACCGTCAGGAAAATTTTGCTTGCATGTGGTATTGATGATACTGTTTGATGATTTTCACATTCCATTGGGTAATCTTCCGTAGGAATGGGCACAATTGTGGCTCTCTCCCAATTGGCTTGTCAGGTGGCTATCTTCCAAATGTCTTGGTATAGATGCGTGAACTCATCTAGCACTGCCTCAGTGTGCTGAAACGTAAATTTCTAATCCATCAATTCCTGAAGCCTTAGTTTTTCACCAATGACTTCAGCACACTTCTTCCTTCATTATCATCGATTCTTGATCATATGGTACCTCTTGAAATAATTGAACATCAACCAACTCTTTTTGTTACACTGACTCTGTATAGTCTTTCCATGGTGAACAGGTTTTAGCAGAGATTCTAGACTAAGACAGAAAGGAGGAAAGGCCGAGCAATCTACTTCCAAAACTTAGCCACTGAAAACTCTATGGATCACAGTAGAGTACTGTCCAATCCACACTGGCACAACCTACCAAAACCCACAACCACTGAGAAGATTCTGACTCCCAGCAACCCTCTGTACGGTTTCCAAGACTATACATCTTTACAGGAGAAGAAAGCCTCATTTTTCTCCTGTGAAGTGACTGGTGGGTTTGAACTGACCACCTCACTGTTAGCAGTCCAGTGCTTATCCTGAAGCACTACCAGGGCTCCTTGATAGATGGCATAGGATCAGGCAATGTTTTGTTGTATTATACATGGGGTCACCATGAGTCAATACTGGCATTACAGCAGCTAACAACTGTGTAGGTTGTGCTCTCCTGATTGCAGTATCTTGTATGGAAATGGACAACCAGGTACAATCCAATGAAACAGGAATATTACATGGCTATTTTTTGACATAATACCAAATATGAGTAATACAAATAGGATACCTCACAGTAATCTTAGAAATATTGCTATCTTGCACAGAAGAAGACACTTAAATGAAATGTTGGTTTAGTATTGAGGAGAAGCCAGAGCTGGCTTATTAACCACATACCTGAAGTACTAATGACTGACCTTTATCAGCATGATTCAATAAAATGTGGCAAGTTTCATTTATAAAATTTCTTTGAGGAACATGCAATTAGCTTACTGTTGCTGTCATTAACTACAGTCTGAAACTAAGGTTGACAGATGAGTTTGTGAGGTTAACTATTTTCAAAATTTAAATGTTTTTCAGTTGCCAAAAAAATTGCGAGTGAATATGGCTTAAAGCACTTATCAATAGGAGAAGCTCTCCGCTATGTATTAACCAACCAGCCAGAAACAGAACTGGCACTTATGTTAAACTGGCATCTTTATAAAGGACTGACGGCACCCGATGAACTGGCTATTCAAGCCTTAGAAGTCTGTCTAATGGACAGTGTGTGCAATACTGCCGGGTAAGTGAGGAGTCGGGTTGGGAAAGGGAGGGAAGAATTAAATCTGTCAAGAAATTGCATACTATGCAAAATTTGGAAACCATGCCGTTTTGGTAATTTCGTGCCAATATTTTAAAAACCAAGATCGTTTTATGTATGTGCAGGTCAGTTCCATGCCCTTAAGTTATAGAATGTTAAGTTTCTTGCTCTTAAAGGAACTCAGAGACAAACTGTCTAATGGAACTCCATTTTCTCTGGTAGCGTAGTGGTTACAAATCGGGCGGCTAACCTCAAGGTCAGCAGTTCAAAACTACCAACCATTCCACAGGAGAAAGATGAGGCTTTCTGCTCCCATAAAGATTTACAGCCTCGGAAAGCCTGTGTAGGGTCACTATGAGATGGAACTGACTCCACCGTACTTAGCAACAACATAGGTAGAAAACCAAAGCCGGAAAAATGTGTCCTTACACACTTCCACAATTGGTTAGGGAGTGGAAAGGCAAGAAAAGAAAGGGTTAGAGCTCTTTTAGTTACTTGACTGTTAAATGTCTGTCGTCATGACAGACTTATAAGTGCCCAGCATCAGTCCTCTTGGGCAGGGTCTTGCAAGATATCTCCAGCCCAGCTGCTACCTGTGCGCCTGCATAATGGCAGCCCTTTGCCCCACCATACAGTGACCAACTGCTGGCTCCTTTTTGTGGCCTTCTGCTTCAGTATAAATTGCAGCTCAGTGTCAAGAGAATGAAAATCCTCATCACTGGACCAATAGATAACATCATGATAAATGGAGGAAACATTGAAGTTGTCAAAGACTTCATTTTGCTTGAAATCACTATTTCGCTTGGAATCATTCATGGAAGCAGCAGTCAAGAAATCAAACAACATATCGCAATAGACAAATCTGCACAAAACCTCTTTAAAATGTTGATGAGCAAAGGTATCAGTTTGAGGACTAACCTAAGCCATGGTAGTTTCAATAACCTCAACTGCACATGAAAGTTGGACAATGAGTAAGGAAGACCATAGAAGAATTGATGCATTTGAGTTATGGTGTTGGAGAAAAATATTGACGGTACCAAGGACTGTGGAAAGAACAAACAAATCTGTGTTGGAAGAAGTACAACCAGAATGCTCGTTAAAACCCAGGATGTTGAGAATTAGTCTCTCATACTTCTGACACATTATTAGGAAAGACCAGTCGCTGGAGAAGGCCAACACACTTGATGAAGTAGAAGATCAGTGAAAAAGAGGAAGACACCCCCCCCCCCCCATGGATTGAGATGGATTGGCACAATGACAGCAGCAGTGGATTCAATTGTAACAACCATTGTGAGGATGGAGCAGCACCGGGCAGTGTTTCATTCTGTTGTACATGGGTTGCTATGAGTTGGAACTGACTTGAAGGCACCTAAGAACAACAATAACTGTTATGGACATTACCAGGCCTGCCCCAAAATTCCTGTGAACACCTGTCAGGTTCTCCCAAGAGCCTTCTGGTACTCTAGACTGCTAGCAGTAATAAGGGCAGTGAATATACTCATGTCTCTACTCAAGGCTCTCTTAGAACTCCTTCTACTGTCCATTGGAGAAAGGACTCTTTTTCCTTACAAGGAGAAAAAGGGAAACACCACTTCTACGAAGTCCTCTGAAAGAACATTCCTCAAGTGAATCCCAGGCGTTACATATAGGTTGAGCTAGTGACAATCCCTAATCTAGTATGGGGGGGTCTCTCAGTTCTGTGGCAGCACCGTCACTAACTGTCCTCAGCTTTGGGACCTAGGCTATAGGAAAAGTCCTGGTAAATATTTTTTATTGTATTACCAATAACAACCAGTCCTGGTTTGATGCTGTAGGTTAATGCACCAGACTGCATAGCCGTTTGAACTGCAAGGTCAGCGGTTCAAGCTCACCAGCTGCTTCTTGGAAACCCTATACAGGGTTGCTATGGGTTGGAATCGACTCGATGGCACTTAACAACAACAAAACACTTAAGTTGGGGGTATATACCAGGGTGTGTCAAAAATTAACCACACTGGTTTAGAATGTATTTTAATCAGCTTTTAGAAAAGACAAGTACATAATTTTTCAACATAATCTCCTTGCTTTTCAATAACACGTTGTTCATCTGTCAACAAGCTTTCATATTCCCTTATTTAAAAAATGTTTTAGGCTGAGCTTCGAGGCATGACACCGCAATCTGCACTTATTCATCACTGAAGGGCTGCTTTCAGGGGACCAAACAGGTAAAAAGCTCAATGAAGCAAGTTCAGGACTATAAAGAGGATGCTTTAACACCTCAAAATGAAGTTTTGCAATGTGGACAGAAGTGTACAGATGAGCATTGTCGTGCTAGCAGTCCTCTGTGTTTAATCCCAGATTTAGGCTTCAGCTCTTCAGTGAGTACCTCACTGTAACGAACACTGTTGATTGTTGAACCTTTTTCCTGATAATGTTCCAATACTGGCCCTTGAGAATCCTAGAAAATTGTAAGCATCGATTTTCCAGCTTATGGTTAACTTTTGAATTTTTTCTTGGTTGATGATTGAGGATGTTTCCATTCCATACTCTGCCGTTTACTCTCAGACTTGTAGTGATGAATCCATGTCTCGTCACCAGTAATGATTTTTTAAAGAAGCTTTTACCTTCCTACGAGTATCGGTCCCAATTTTGTTTGCAGATGTCCAGACGCTTCTGTTTATGTTCTTCTGTGAGTTGTTCTGGTACCCATCTCACATGAACTTTTTGAAACCCAAATCGTAGTGGATTATTTCATAGGCAGAGGCACAGCTGATTTGCAAATGATTTGTAACATAATCCACTGTCACTCTTCTATTTGACAAAATTATTTCAGGTGCACACTCAGTGTTGTCATCAGCTGTGGACATGGACAGGCATTTTAACATCATCAGAGTGCAGATAATTTTTGACTCATCCTCATATGTGTGTGCGTGTATGAGGAAAACTCAAATGTAGTGCTGTTGATTGTTGTTGTGATGTGCCGTAGAGTCGCTTCCGACTCATAGCGACCCTGTACAGGGTTTCCAAGGCTGTAAATCTTTATGGGAACAGAAAGCCTCATCTTTCTCCCACGAAACAGCTGGTAGTTTCGAACTGCTGACCATGAAGTTTGCAGCCCAATTCGTAACCACTATGCTGCCAGAGATCCTTCAAATGTAGTGCTACTAGGATTTTATCCTCAAAAAACGTGTTTAAATATGTCAGTGTGACTAGTGGATGACTTCAGACAAAGTACTTCAGTAATACACTTTTCTCTGAGTGTTGTTAGGGTCCCTTTGAAAACAAAAGTAAAAACTATGACTTCTCGGGCAATCTACTGGGCCAGTTAAATTCAAGACAGAGAGATCAGCTCAGAAGGTTATCATGACTGATCTTTTTAGGTTTTATTTTTTGTATTCCAAAGGGATCATCATGATAGATTTTCTTGAAGGATATAGAATGATCATGGAGGTTTATTGGGAAGACATTTTAAGAAAATGGAAAACTCGCAAAACAATTGAACACACAAAGAGCCAAAATATAGATAAGCTCACCATTGAAACTAAGAGCAAGTTTGTCATTAAAGGCATGACAGAATGGAAACAAAATAGATGGAAAACAGCCTCTGGAAGAGATGTTGTCAGCAGAAATGATTTTGAGAAGATTGATAGCGCTTCCCAAGGCGTGGCTATTCAGTGGAAGTATGTTCCTGGCCATCGAGGCATCAAAGAAGCTGATAGATTGGCCACACAAAATACTAGAAAATAAGACTGTATTTGCATTATAGGTTGCTACCTTCTCTATTGGAGTTAGATTTGCTGATGACAGCTTTGAAAGTTTTCTTCCCATTTTCTCATGGGCATCTCCTTATAAAACTGGTTTCTCCATTTTATTCTTTACCTTTTTCTACCATTGATAACAACCTCTTTGTTAATTAATAAAAACTTGGACTTTCAAAAAAAAGAAAGAAAGAAAATGGAAAACTGCATTGGTAAGAGAAAGATCAGAAAAATTACACCAAGGAATTTTTTTCCATCAAGGCAACACACTTGCTCATTCTTCAAGTGTAGCAAGAGCTGTCCTACAAGAATTCTGTTGAGACACCTTGCCACATCCACCCTTGAGCCTGGATCATGCCCATTCAGACATCTTTTTGTTTCCCAAACTCAAAGTACATTTCAATGGATCTTAAGGATGCCCAAGGAACTCAGATTGTGCCTTTGACCTTACTGCCATTTTGACGTAATGTAAATTGAAGAGCACAGAATTTTTCAGAGAAGGGTTAGAGAGATGGAACCCCACCTACAGACACGTATAGACTTAAATGGAGGATGTGTCAAGAACCAGTAGATTCACATTTTGATTTTTTTTGTTTGTTTGTTTAGTAATGGCATCTATGATTTTGTAGCAATACTTTTTTTTTTTTTTTAACTTAGCCAGTTCCACTGATGATGGAAAGAAAAGAGTATTTGTGCATGCTACATATTTTGCTGTTGTTGTTTTTAATTAGCTGTCATCACGTTGGTTCTGACTCACTGCAACCCTACACACAACATAAGGAAACCGTGCCAGGTCCTACACCAGCCTTACGTTTGAGCCCATTGTTTTTGCCACTGTGTCAATCCATCTTATTAGGGGGAAGGGCTTCCTCTTTTGGGCTGACCCTCTATTTTGCCAAATAATGATGTCCTTCTCCAGGAACTGGTCCCTCCTGATAACATTCCCAAAGTATGAGAAACATATAGTTCTTTAAATACGTCTTTAATCTTTACCCCGTCCTTTAGTTGGTTTGTTTTTGTTTGGATGACACCCTTGATGACAACCTGACTGAATCTCAATCTCTTACCCCTCAAAATTTTATAGATATTACCTTATTGTCCTCTGGTTTCTAGTGTTCTGGGGCATAATATCTGAAGCTACTTTAATGTGTCTCCTTTAGGAAATGAGCTGGTTTGGGCTTATATGTGTATGTTTATATTTTATTTGAAAATTTAACCAGGTGTGGCTATCTTTTATTTATATGGGGGATGTTGAGAACCTCTTAAATCTGCAACTGCAGGTATAAGTCTTTTTAACGCACGGAAATTCTAGTTCTCTGTATTAAAGGAAGTGGGAGAAAAATGAGGCTTTCTGCTCCAGCAAAGATTTACAGCTTCAGAAACCCCATACAGGGTCACTATGAGTCAGAACCAAGTCAATGGCATGTAAAAACAACAACATATTAGAGAAACACTGATCCATATGCACAGAGACATGAAAAAGGATACTCCTTGAGCCATGGGAAGAGAAGTACCGGCAACTTGCCATTAAATGCAGAATGAATTAACTGCTGTTTATTCTTTACAATGGACAAGTTATCCTTTAGTATAAATGAATGCTGGCTAAAAAAAACTTGTGAACCCATAGACACTGAATGATTGTTGTGGTTGTTGTTGGTAAGTACTGTCAAGTCATTTCCAACTCATAGCAAACCACCGATCTTGTGGTTCAAACCAACCTTGAAGTCCAGTGCTTAGCCTATAACACCATGCCAGGATAATTTTAAAATAAAATGTAAACAGTGTAATCAGCTCTATGCTGTTTATGGAGACATGTATATGTAAAAATAATTATAATACATACTTGGGAATAACATATGCATATGTAATACATGGAGTCCTGGTGTGGTGCTGTGGGCTAATGTGTCAGACTGCAAAGTCGTTTGAACTGCAAGGTTGGTGCTTCAAGCTCACCAGTTGCTCCTTGGGAACCCTATGCAGGGTCGCTATGGGTCGGAATTGATTTGATGGCACTTAACAACAACAGTGTAACATTATCTATCCTTGTGTGGCGCTGTGGGTTAATGCACTAGACTGCGAAGTCAGTTTGAACCACAAGGTTGGCAGTTCAAGCTCACCAGCTGCCCCTCATAAGCCCTATACATGGTCCCTATGCATCGGAACCAACTCAACAGCACTTGACAACAACAACATCAAGTTGGTGGTTACCTCCTGACAGACAACATGCCTCTCCCTTACTGCCACTTTGTTAAGAGACCAACATGCTTGAGCTGTCTCTTCAGTTTTCATTCCTGTGACTAACCATCACTCCCTAGAGCATAGCCAACCCTCACATACACCCCGTCATGAAACCCTCTCTTGTGAAACCTATGGCCTTGGTCTTCAACGCATGACACTAACCTGAGATCCCCTTATGGACTGATTCAAAATATGTTTTATGTAACTCTTTACCCTTCTCTGCCACTGATTTTTGTTTTTTTAATCTTTTAATTGTAAATTGAATGAAGGATCACAGAGCAGATCACCAGTTTTACACTCAACAAATCATCCACTTCATTTCATCTCAGTGATTGCAGTCCCCTCCATGTAGCTTTGCTGATCCCATTTCCTGCCTGTGTCCCTTGTTTCCATTCCTACTTCTTTTCCGGTTGCAAAAAATGAACCAACCTCCCACAGCACACTCTACTCAACTGAGTTAGAAAATTCATTGCAATGGCCACACGGATCTCAGATACCACACTCAAAGTTATGGGATTTATTAGGAAATTAACAGGTTACAATTCAGTGTAGAATATTCTTCCAGTCAGGACAGCCGCTCCTCAGCCATGCCCACCAGCAGGCCTCTCTCTGCCTTGGCAATGTTGGTGGTGGTGGTTATGTGCCGTGGAGTCGATTCTGACTCATATCGACCCTGTGCAGGCTGTACATCTTTACGGGAGCAGAAAGCCTCATCTTTCTACCACGTAACCGCCGGTTGTTTCAAACTGCTGACCTTGAGGTTAGCAGCCTGACTCGTAACCACTACGCAAAGCTCTATTAAGGCTGCTGATAAATGCTCACAGGGCACACTATGCTATCTGCCTCAACTCAAAGGTAATAGACTCTAGCTCAGTGGTCAAAAAACAAAACAAAAAAAACCCCTATGTTTGATGATGCATGAAGGAGATTGTAATCATTGCAATGAAACAAAATGCAATAGGATGAGTGTAGGACTGATGTTCTCCCATGTAAACCTCACAATAAAAACTTAAACACACACATACACAAAACACCTAGCTCCCCCAGTTAAGTGCCTAGAGGTACCCCACTCAGCAAGCAAGCCTCATGCCCAAAATCGCTCAGTTTCACTTGCTCTTTGGGCTGGAAAACCCACTGCTCTGTTTTGTGTTCTGGCTCTTGGTTCTGCTGCTGCTGTTCCTTTGCCATCCCTCCGTTACCTCAGCTTTCTGTCCCTGAATCAAGGAAGCTCATTGTGAGGGGATCTTGCATCCAAAAGACATGCTCCACCCCTAGCTCATCTTTGATGGTAGTGAGATTCCCCATCCATGCCTCTGAGATGGGTCATTTGATATGCATTACAGTTCCAAGTTTTTACCATCACAATTAATCTCTTAACTATTGACAACTGATTCATAGAATCCTATTACTGTGTTTTCCCACTTCTCTCACCCAGACATAGCAGGGAAAAATTGTTTGGTGGAAGTTACAAAGACTATGGGTAGAAAAGTCATAGAAAGTAATTCACTGTAATGCCCCAACATTTTATCCTTAAGTAAATGATGCCTTTTTAAATTTTTGAGAGATTGACTATGGTGTGCATACCTCACTAGTGTTGTTGTCACTCCCGTATACCTATCTATTGCTTGACTGAAAATTGAACCACGAGGGTGAGTTCAGTTCCAGACCTGAAGGGTGACCAAGGATCATAGTGTCGGGGTTCCATCAGTCTCTATCTGACCAGTAAACCTTGTCCTTCTTATTATATTGAGCTTTATTTCACATTGTCCCCCGCTCTATCCAGGACTTTCTAATGAGATCCCATTAAGAGAATTGGCAGTAGTAACTGGGCACCATCTAGTTCTTCGGGTCTCAGGGTCTTGAAAATGGATATTCTCATTAAAGCCTATATTCTTTCCACTGTTTCATGCTTGGAATAATAGCACCAGCTGAATAGCACACTGTTCAAGGCATTATGTGTTTTAGTGCTCAAATTATGCCAAAAACCTAACTCTAAGTGTTGAATTCAGAGCTCGCTCCTATCCCCGCTTTCTGAGCAGAATCTGTATGTCTACTGTCCTACTTCTGATTGAGCTAACTGAGGATAAAGATGTAAAGATGAAAAAAAATGGAGTTACATAAGGAAAGGCATGAGGCTCCTCATAAAGGAAGAGGCTGGTGCTAGAAGGCAGAAGGCAAGACATAGGAGAAAAGATCATCTAGAATTTTTACTTTCATGTTTCTCCCTGTTAGTGTTGTCATCGATGGATACCCCATAACTAAATCTCAAATGAGTCTCCTGGAAGCCAGGACCATCATTCCCATGGTCATCTTTGAGTTGGATGTGCCTTCCAAAGAGATTTTCAGAAGATTGTTCCTGGAAAAAAAAGGGCAGCAGAGGTAATGTTCATAACAATGATAAAGATATAAACTTTAATCATGGGGGGTGGGGAGAAATACATGTTTCTAACAGCATTTTCCATTTGTTCCTTGTTTCTGTATTAGTTTTCCTTATCCATTGCACAACAGTGCACAAATCACAGCTGTCAAGAATTCAAAGTACCGAAAAATTATTGGTGAGATTAAGCAATATTATCAAGAACAGCATCAGAACTGGTATGTGATAGATGGATTTCACAGCAAATGGTGGGTATGGAATGAAGTCATTAAGAACATCCAAATGGTGAATAAATATATCCAGACATACCTAGAAAGAATAAAATCAGGTTAGTAGGAAAAATAAAATACAAATTTAAAGTCTGTAAATGCTTGGTTTATTTTTCATTCAGTTTAAACATTTGTTCCCACAATCACTAGTATTTTAAATATATCCAAACACCAAACCAGTTGCTGTCAAATTAATTCAACTTATGGTGGCCCTATGTGGGTCACAGGATTTTCAATGGCTGATTTTTCAGAAGTAGATTACCAGACCTTCCTTCTGAGTCTTTCAGTAAACAGCCCATCGTGTTAACTATTTGCACCACCCAGGGACTCCATTTTAAATATATAGCACTAAATTTGGAGTCCTGGTGTGGCACTGTAGGATAAGCACTAGACTGCAAGGTAGGTTTGAATACAAGGTTGGCGGTCCAAACTCACCAATTATATATTTCCAGAAAGAAAAACATATTTCTGGAAATCCAATGTGTATATTGGATTAAGATTATGGATCTTGGCTGAAAGCAGAGGATATCAGAAAGATGTTCACTTGTGCTTTATTGACTACTCAAAGGCTTTCAATTGTGTGGATCATGACAAGCTATGGACAACATTGTGAAGTATGAGTATTCCGGAAAACTTAACTGTGCTCATGAAGAATCTGTACATGGACCAAGAGGCAGTTGTTCAAACAGAACGTGGGAACACTGAATGGTTTAAAATTAAGAAAGGTGTGGGACAAGGCTGTATTCTT
>NW_006408545.1:18220659-18227355 GCF_000296735.1 Chrysochloris asiatica
GTGTTTCATTCTGCTGTGCATAAGGTCACTATAAGTCAGTACCGACTCAATGGCACCTAACAACAACAGCAAACATCTATATAATATATATATACGGGTTCCAGAAAGGTGTTTACTTCTGCTTTATTGATATTGTGCTCTCTCTAAATATATACATCTATATAGCACACACATATATATATAGCACATGTATATGTTTATGCTTACCTGCACTTTATTGACAATGCAAAGACTTTTGACTGTGTGGTTCATGACAAGCTATGGATAACATTGCAAAGAATGGGCATTCCTGGAACACTTGATTGTGCTCATGAGGAACCTGTATATAGACCAAGAGGCAGTGATTCAAAAGAACAAGGGGATATGAAATTGTTTAAAATCAGGAAAAATGTGTGTCAGGGCTGTATTTTTTCACCACATTTAGGCAATTTGTATGCTGAGCAAATAATCCAAAAAGCTATATTTATGAAGAAGAAGGTGGCATCAGGATTGGAGGAAGACTCATTAGCAACCTGAAACATGCAGATGATACAACTTGCTTGCTGATGAAGATCCAAGTCCACAGCCTTCAGTATGAATTGCATCTCAATGTGAAGAAAATAAAAATCTTTCTTATTTTGGACATGTTATCAGAGGGACCAGTTCGTGGAGAAGGACATAATGCTTGGTAAAGTGGAGGTTCAACAAATAAAAGGAAGATAAATAGATAAATTGACTTAGTGGCTGCAACAGTGGGCCTAAACATATCCATTGTGAGGCTGGCACAGGACTAGGCAGTGTTTTCCTGTGTTGTGCATGAGTTGGAACTGACTCAATGGCACCTAACAACCTATTAGATAACTTAATTGACTTTTATATGAAATAAACAAAATGGAAGGAAGGTTATCTATAGCTGACATCTTTAAAAATAACAATGACTTCAAAAATATTATGTGTAAGAGGTTTCACAGACATTTGTTTGAGAATTTTAACTTCGGACACTACAAAGAAGATACCATATGGGATGTGGGAACAATGTGACTAAGAGAATATTGTACAAGGAACAAGGCCATGAGGATTCTGAGAATGAATTCATTGTTATAACCCTATATGTAAAAAATTATGTATGTATGTAAATGTGTAGGAAAAAGTATGAACACGGTACAAACCCAACAGTAATTACCTCTCAGGAGTGGGTGTTAAGTTGGCAGGACAGGGATTTAAACTGACTTTTTAACTTTTTAATCTACTATTTGGAATTTTACAATGTTTATGCATTAGTATACTGCTTCTGTAACTACATTATTTTAATTTTTTTAATCATTGTGTGTTCTACCAAAAAAAAAAATATATATATATATATATACTGTAAGTAATTAACAATAGTTAATTTGTTAATAACAGGGAAAGCTGCCTGCATTGACAAGTTATGTATCACACCTCAAGAACTGATTTCTCACCTTGGAGAATTTGGGGAGTTCTGTCCTGTCAGCCTAGCCGAAGCATATGAATTGTTTGATTGCTCTGTAATGAATTCCTTGGAATTTGCAGCAGAGTTCAGGGGACACTATTATAAAATGAATTCTTTGGAAAAACTAAATGTAAGTTTGTTCCTAACTCCAAATATTTACCAGGGGAGTTCATCAAATAGGGCTGGAATTCCATTATTAGAACCTGGGACCAGTGAAGCAACTCAGAAATTGTTCATAAGATGTACATCCCAGGACATATTTTTGGCACAAAGCTAAGGTCCAGTTTCCATGATGTGGGCTGGGACTGGACCACCCTCACAGGGAGGGAGACCCAACAGTGAACACCTTCCCATTCCTCCCCATGGAGGGTGGGCACTCAGGGGATCAGCTCCAAGGCTCCAGAAGGGAAGTTAAAGGTAGTATAAATGAAGAGAGAGTTGATGTGTGTATGTGTCTTATTTCTAGAGACAATTCTCTATTACATATAAACAGAAATTCCCTGTGTGCCTTACATTTGTCTTTAAATGAAACAGAATACAGATTTGTTCTGATATTATAATGTCCAAAGCTTGATGATATAAAAGAAGTTGACAGCTGAAAATAATAATGAAAGCTGAACACTTTATAATGTGTTTATAACCTGGGCACTATTCCCCTAAAGGATTAGATTTTTTAGTGAGGGTGGGGAGGGGCTACATTAAGGGAGCATTTGTTTCTTCCTGCTTATTTAAATGGTAATCCCAGAATTTAAAACTGGAAGTGATATGAAAGCTCATGTATCTGGTCCACTCCTGTCATGTTACAGAGAGCTAACTAAAGTCCTGGTGTGGTGCTGTAGGATATGCACTGGACTGCTAACCACAAGGTCAGCAATTCAAACCCAACAGCCACTCCCAGGAAACCCTTTTTAGAAAATCACTGCAAGTCAGAACTGACTTGACAGCAATAATTAAAATCAGAAATTAACTCAGCTGCATCCAGGGTGTCTACCTAGTGATTATATATACTGCAGAACAAGACGACAGGTCAGCAGTAGTCCCTAGTGCCTGGTACATGGTGGGAGCTCAACAGATATTTTCTGTGAAAACGAATGAGATTGTTGTTGTTGTTTGCTGTCAAGTCAGTTCCTACCCTAGGGTTCCTACCCACAGGGACCCTGTATAGGGTTTCCAAGGAGCAGCTGGTGAGCTTGAACCGCCGATCTTGTGGTTCAAACGGCTTTGCAGCCTGACGCATTAACCCACAGCGCCACACCAGGACTCGTTGAATGAGATTGTTGTTGTTATATGCCATCGAGTCGGTTCCAACCCATAGCTTCCAAGGCTGTAAATCTTTGTGGGAGCAGAAAGCCTCCTCTTTCTCCCGCATAGCAGCTGGTAGTTTCGAACTGCTGACCTTGAGGTTCGCAGCCCGATTCATAACCACTAGGCTACCAGAGCTCCTTAGTAAAATGAGATTAAGAGAACAATTACTGTAAGGAACTTCCAACTGGAAAAGGTACAATGCAGAGAACAGCCCTTAGGTGGTTTGAAGGGCAGGACATCACTACTAGAAAAGGGCAAATTGTTGCAGATTTTTAATGGATTTTGATTGGTGTAAGTTTCCTGTTTTAAATGGTCTGTCTCCCTACTGTCATTTTTAAATAGAAATTCTTGGAGAACCCAGAACAGTACGTGCCTCCGTTAGCACCCTATCCACTCCCATCTGCCGACATGATTCCCAAAAGGCTGACACTATCAGAGCTGAAGTGTCGTTTCCCTAAGTGTGCAGAGCTCCAAGGATACTGCCCAGTGACCTACCAAGATGGAAAGCAAAGGCAAGTCCTCACCCTTGTGAAAACAGGGAATGTTGTCTTCACATTGGTTTAAACTTCCCTATTGTTTAATTGAAAAAGTTCTTTTTCTTTCTCGAATTGCATAGGTAGAAAAATAAAACATTTTTGACATTTTTATTTATACAGTATTGCATATTAATCATACATTTGATTGTGTGTGTGTCTTTCAGATATGAAGCTCTAATCCCTGGGAACATTAACTATGCTTTAGAATATCAGGATCGTATATATATTTGTGAGACTGAAGAAAAACTGCAGAAATTTTTCAGGTGAGATCATGTAGTAAGTTACAAATTTTTTGTTGAATATATTCGATACTTCATGCAATACACTAGGAGCTAAGAGGATATATTTATACCTATATCTAAACCTAAGGAGCTCTGGTAACATAGTGATTATGAGTCCAGCTACTAACCTCAAGATCAGCAGTTCAAAACTGTCAGCCATCCCATGGGAGAAAGATGAGGCTTTCTGCTCCTGTAAAGAATTACAGCCTTGGAAACCTATGCAGGGTCGCTATGAGTCGGAACCGACTCCACAGCATACCACCACCACCATTATATCTAAAACTATAAGGAGCCCTAGTGGTGACGCACTGGTTAAAGGCTTGGCTGTCAAGGGAGAAAGACTTGGACATCTGCTCCCAAAACAATGATGGCCTGGAAACACTGTGGAGCAATTCTACTCTGTTGCCTGGGGTTGCTCTGAGTCTGAATTGAATCATCACACAATAATACCTATGCCTGTATATGCTGTTGTTTAGTGCCGTTGAGTTGGTTCTGACCCTGTGTAGTGTTTCCTAGGAGTGGCTGGTGGGTTTGAACTGCTGACTTTGTGATTAGCAGACTAGTGTGTATCCTTCAGTACCATACCAGGACTCCATACTTTATATATTGAGAGTGAAATTTTATCCAAAATAATATGGACTGGACTCTGGTGTTTGGTGTTAGAAGAAAGGAAAGTGAGCAGACGTGAGAAATACTTAGTAGGTAGAATCAACAGGCCTGGATGACAGCTTGGATGAGGGCCTGAGGGAGGGAAGAAGGTGGAAGGAAGGTCAAAGGTGAATTCTGGGTCTCTGGCTTGGGTCAGGGAAATTGGTTGTGGTGTTGTCTCTGAGAGGGAACCCTGGGAGAGAAGTTGTTTTGCAGGAAAACAGGAATCATTTAGTTTGAGCCATGCTGTGTTTTAAGTATCTGTGGTAGGCAGTTGAATATATGTTTATGCTACTCAGCAAACTGGTCACTCCAATAGATACGTGTTTGAGTTTACTCAAAGAGTGATGTGAAGAAAACAGAGGGCATAGGGTAAAGTCCTGAGGAACACCAGAATACATGTCTGAAGAAGAGTCTCTGGAGAGACTGAAAAAGAGGACCCCACAGAGAGGTGAAAGGAGAGCCAACATGGGGAAACACCATGGAGGTTACTCCGGGGAGACATCTTCTCTGGAAGGGTATAGTCAATGGCTTCAAATGCTGCTTTGAAGGGCAAATAAGACAAGGGCTGGAAAGCCTCTCCGACAAGTCATTCACTGGTGATTTTGGCAAGAATAGTTTCTGAAGGGAAGCCAGTTACAGAGCTGAGGAGTGGTGATGGAGCTCTGGTGGTGCTGTAAGGTAAGCATTGGACTGTTAACCACAAGGTCAGTTGTTCAAGTCCACCAGCTCTTCTGCAGGAGAAAGATGAAGTTTCAGGGTTACAACTGAGTTGGAGTTGTCTCAATGGCAGTTGATTTGTTTTTTTATATGGTTTGTAGGAGGGTTGAGTGGCAATTGTTGTTGTTAAGTGACATTGAGTCGATTCAGACCCATAGCAACCCTGTATACGGTTTCTGAGGAGCACCTGGTAAACTTGAACCACTGACTTTGTGGTTCAAGAGACTTTGCAGGCCAGTGCATTAACCCATAGTGCCGTATCAGGTTAAGGTGAGAGGTGAGGAAATTAAGAACCTGCCTATAGTTAACCTGGACAGTGAATAAGGAAGACCATAGAAGAATTGATGCTTTTGAGTTATGGTGCTGGAGGAGAATATTGAAAGTGCCATGGACTGCCAAAAGAACCAATAGATCCGTTTTGGAAGAACTGCAGCCAGAGTGCTCCTAAAAGGCCAAGATCACCAAACTTCATCTCTCATACTTCGGACATATTGTCAGGAATGACCAGTCACTGGAGAAGGATATCATGTTTGGTAAGGTGGAAGGTCAAAGAAAAAGAGGAAGACCCCCAGCGAGATGGATTGGCCAAGTGGCAGCATCAATGGACTCAAGTGTGGCAACAGTAGTGAGGTTGGCCCAGGATCAGGCAGTGTTTCATTCTGCTGTGCATAAGGTTGCTATGAGTCGGTACTGACTCGATGGCACCTAACAACAACAACAATAGTTCAGATGTTTTACAGATACAGATGCCTTTAGTGGCCAGAAGGTTAAAGGTCATGAGAGAAGCAGGTCAGATGTGAAAAAGGAGGAAATTGGGGCCTTAAGTGGAATCCGGAGTCCCACCACAACCTTCAGAGGTGGGACATCCCCACTTGAAAGGACATGCAGACCAGCAGGGGAAAAAAAAAAAAAGCAGACTGTTTGGCTGTTACAAGAACAAACCAGCTGTTCGCCTGGGATCCATTAAGGCAGAAAAGTCAGCCCATCAGGGTAAACCCCCTTCCAAGACTGAAACTCAAAGGGAACATTGAGCAGGCTTATAAACTCTGGTGACTGCCTTGGTCTGCTTGTGAGTGGAAATGGGGAAATGCATGTTCCATAGACACCCTTCAACCTTGAAATGACAGAGAGAAGAGAAAGTGTTGTCTGGTCTACAGTTTAGGGAAACTTGTAAACTCCTGAGCCCATAGACACTGACCTAGCCACTGGGGGCTAGAGCTGAGAGTGCAGTGGCCAGCTGGTCAGAAATGTGCGGGAGGCACAGAAGAATGCCCAAACTTGCAGATAGTACCCATATGGCCTAGCTTGATGGCTTGCTGATCAGAATTCAATTAGTGGAAGATAAGAAGTCTGATAAAGGAAGCAAGTGTAAATTGCTACAATTTGATGAACTGAAACTTTGCTTATGGATGTTGTTGTTGTTGTTACGTGCCGTCTAGTCGGTTCCGACCCTTATGGATGTAGTTGCTCAAAATTCCAACTGAGAAGGAATGATTTTTCACATCAAGAATCAAGCCTGTCCCCTCAGTACACAGGTTTGATAGGGACAAGCAACTTAGACATTGGTTACCAAAAATGGGGGGCTATAAAGGCAGTTCGAGACTACCAGCTGTTCCATGGGAGAAAGATGAGGCTTTCTGCTCCCATAAATATTTACAGCCTCAGAAACACTGTACAGGGTCGCTATGAGTAAGAACTGACTCCACGGCACATAACCACTACCAAGGCGTGAAGTAGCTGGCTTACCAGCTGTCAA
>NW_006408545.1:18228272-18229350 GCF_000296735.1 Chrysochloris asiatica
CACACACACACACACACTAACTAGGACACCAGCTATTCATCTGTTGACAGATATTTCTGTTTTTTACAAGAAATTGAAACCCAAATTTCTTTTTAAAAATTTCTGATTTGTAATTTGTATTTTTCCTTACTGTAAAAATTGCATGGAGGCAGTCATCTGTGGCTTCACAGAGGAGAAGGACAATCAAACTCAGAATCAGTCCAAGGCCATTTTCTTTGAAGTAGAGGTCAGACTGTTAGTGGAGCCACCTAAAGAAGTTGCCAAACACCACCACGCAGATTCTCATAGAAAGGAAGGGTTTATTGTGCTGACAGCTGACTCAGTGGATTCGCATCCAGAGACTGAGCCCCGCTACTCGCTACTCGGGGTTACAAGGGTTTTATAGGGTTGCTGGCAGAGGGGGTGGGGTAGTTATCAAATACATAGACAGCTAGGGACTGGGTGACAAGCAGGTAGGCTTGGCCATTACAGAAGCAGGAAGCATAGGTTAGTTGGGCCCCTTGGGGGATTTCTTGAATGGGGCTTACAGTTGAGGAATTTCCATTCTTTAAATTTCTTTTTCTTATAATGGGCCTGGATTCCTATCTCAAGACATGCCTCCACTCTTCAACCTTCTTTACCCTATTCTGATACCAACCATCCCTCCCACAGCACTCTCTGATTCATATCTGGATTCAATAACATGTTGCAATGGTCACAAAGAGCTCATAGACAACACTCACAATTATGGAATTTATTAGGGAAGTGAATAGGACACAATTCAGGATCAGAAACAACTCAGGATTCAGTAGTTCTTCAGACAGGAACACCTCTTTTCAGTTCTGCAAGGCACTTCCTGATCTTGTGTCCCAAAGGGCACATTCTGCAAGGCCACAGGCACTCAGCTTAACTCAGTCCTTAGGCTGTGAAGCCCACAGCTGCTCTCTCTCCCTCTGCTGTGGCTTGTGACTTTTCTTTCTTGATTGTTCTTTCATCTTCTGTTCCTGCTTCTGAGATAGCTCCTTTTAAACTTAGCAGGATGGCATAACTAACCAATCCCAGTGTTAGAGTCCTATACACACTATTTGCATGGTCCCAC
>NW_006408545.1:18229997-18234669 GCF_000296735.1 Chrysochloris asiatica
TATAGGATATCCTATCTGCACACTGAACCTGCACAGTGGTTTGCAGTCTCTAGTAAAAAGTGTGGTTTGAAGAAGATTCACTGGTTAAAACAAGAGAGAGATGTTAGTTGCTACAAGGGATCTAGAATTGGAGGAGAACTGTTTTTCCTTTTTTTTTTTTTTAATTGGAGCGGTAGGAGCATTTTTAACTGCAGATGCATGGGAAGGATCCAATTAAAGAAGAAAATACCAAAAATGAGAGTGAGAGGTGAACAAAAGAGGAGAGAATAAGTGAGCAGGCTTAGGGGCTCAGGTGAAATTGGTAGCCATGAATTTCTAGGAGCCTCAATCTTCCTATTTGTATGGTTTCTCCATTGGAAAAAAATGGATAAATGTTGTTGATTGTTTCTTATATATCTGCATTGTTATATAGACATCAGTAAATATATTTGTGAGCATATATGAATTTTATGTTTTCAGGTCACCATTGAAATATTGGAATCAGACACTTCCACACAAACTTCCCCCATTAAAGGAACCACTACTTCTTACTAGCCTTCCTTTGCCTGGATACCTGGAGCAGGTTCGGTTGCATTGTTTTCTATGACTAAGTATTAGAAAAGTACAACGTCTCTTCTTCAGCAATTATTTTTATTTCAGTAACAATGAAGGTCAAAGAAGAGTATTCTGATTTTAAGCTGCAAATTCACTCCCAACCTATTTTGTGTAACTGTTAGAAACAAACTCTGAAAAGTCCCTGCTTCCATAGCTAATTCCCACAAATCTGTACTACGTAAAGAAAGGATAGATCATTACAAAATTATTTACATTTTACGTGGGTATGTAATTTAGTTCTTTTTTAAAAAATGTTTTGATGTCTGTAAACTTTTTCATACTTTGATAGATTCAGACTCAGGTTCATTGCTTGGTTGGTTCTTATGTGCCATTGAGTTGGTTCCAACTCATAGTGACCCTGTACAGTATTTCCAAGGCTGTAAATCTTTACAGGAGCAGAAAGCCTTGCGGAACAGCTGGTAGTTTTGAACTGCTGACCTTGAAGTTAGCAGCCCAACTTGTAACCACTATGCTGCCAGAGCTCCTTAGGGGTTCATTAGCAACTCAAAAGAGCTGAGTTGCATTGCTGTTACAACAAACCCTAAAGGCCCACATTTTTACCTGAACCCAGATGATGCTACCCTACTTACTCATCTAAATATACTAGTTGCCATCACGTTGATTCTGACTCACAGAGACCTCATGTGTATCAGACTAGAACTGCGCTCCCTGAGGTTTCCATTGGCTGATTATATGGAAGGGGATCACCAGAATTTCTTTGGAGGTGGCTCTGTGTGCTGTTTACACCACCCAAGGATTCTCCTTCAATCCTCTTTTGAAACAGTTAAACTCTTTAATAGTCATTTTTAAAACAGTAAATATTTCTAAGCTATTTGAAAACAATTTCTACAAAATATATGCCTAAAGCATAATTCTGTAGTTTCCTCATAATTCTTAGCCCTGCTTTTTTTTTTTTTTTTTTTTTAACTCACCTAGACTTTCAGTTTGATTTACATCAAAATGCAAAGTGAGGCTCACCCAGAGAAGAGTCTTCCCAGGAAGGGCATATTTCATCAGTAGGGCTTCCTACCTTGGTCTACTTGGGCTCCAGAAACTGGATTGCACTGATAACTGTCAAGTGGCCAGGCTCCTGAGAGTGGAAAGCAATGTGACCATTCTGTGCATTGAAGCAGAGATGGGCTAAAGCAACCCAAAGCCAAGTTGTGTTGTTTTGTTTTTGACTTTTCATTTTAACTTTTTGCTATGGAAAATGTCAAACATACAAGGGAGCTTCAAAAAAATTCATGGAAAAAAATCATTGTCTTTTAATTCCATATTCCTACAAGCTTTTTGAAGCCCCCTCATATATAAAAATAGAACTGTGTAATGAAGCCCATGTGCCCATCACCAACTGGCCATAAATTAATTTGTCATTTTCATCTTTCCTAATCAGATTCTTTGCTTCTGTTCTGCTGGCTGTGTGGTCATTTAAACACTCTTATAACTCCCCTCCCCAGCCCCAGGAGTCTATTTGAGGTGAAGAATGTTGTTGTTGTTGTTACCTGCCTTCGAGTCAGTTCTGACTCCTAACAACCCTGTAATAGGATTTCCAAGGAGCTACTGGTGGGTTTGAACAGCCAACCTTGTGGTTCAAACCTACCTTGTTTGTGTTTGAGTGCTTATTCTAAATATAGCAGTATTTATCTATCACCACTACTGGTGTAAAGAGTTCTGGTAGCGTAGTAGTTATGAGTCAGGCTGCTAACCTCAAGATCAGCAGTTCAAAACTGCCAGCCATTCCACGGGAGAAAGATGAGGCTTTCTGCTCCCCTAAAGATTTACAGCCTCGGAAACCCTGTACAGGGTCGCTATGAGTCAGAACTGACTCCACAGCACATAACCACCACTACCACTCCTAGTGTGGCACTGTAGGATAAGCACGGGACTGCTAATTGCTAAGTCAGCAGTTCAAACCCACCAGTTGTTCTCAAAAATAGCTCACAATAATAATTACATACACCACTAAACTAAACTCAAATATACATGTTTTCATTTTTCCCGAACTATAGGGTGTTGCCACTTCTTTAATCAAAGCAATGAATGCAGCAGGATGCCTGAAACCTAAATTCCCCTTCTTAAGTGTAAGAAGATCTGTGCTGTTGTTTATAGCATTTCATCTAAAAGGTATGATTTAATATTTGTTGTTGCTAAGTGCTGTCGAGTTGGTTCCAGCTCACAGCGACCCTATCTAGTGTTTCTAAGGAGCAGCTGGTAGGTTTGAACTGCCGACCTTGTGGTTTGCAGTCCAGTGCTGATCCTATAGCAACACACCATGAAATACCTACACATAACTAATTTAACATTAATTGTAGTAAATATAGCAAGTAGGGTTTGGTGTGTGATTGTGTGTGTGTAGGTGACAAATACAGGGCAAATATTTTAATGAAAATACCAAAACTGAGCCTTTGGTCTCTAGTTCTTAAAGCATGGACTATGAGTAGTATTATGGAGTCCTGGTGTGGTGTTGTAGGATAAGCACTGGGCCACAAAGTCGGTTTGAACCAAAGGGTCGGTAGTTCAAACTCATCAGCAACTCCTGGGAAATCTTATGTTGTTGTTGTTAAGTGCTGTCAAGTCGATTCCAACCCATAGCGTCCCTGTACAGGGTTTCCGAGGCTATAAATCTTCACAGGAGCAGAAAGCCTCATCTTTCTCCCGCAGAACAGCTGGTAGTTTCAAACTCCTGACCTTGCGGTTCACAGCCCGATTCATAACCACTACGCTACCAGAGCTCCTGGGGAATCTATAGAGGGTCACTATGAATCAGAACCCACCTGAAGGCACTTAACAGCAATAACAGGAGTCATAAAATAAACTCTCAACAATCCATACAGTAATATGAATTGAGGCAATTATGACCTAACATAGAATAATGCAGAAATCTTCTCTAGGATCTAAATATCTTCTTAGCTAGAACTACACAAAGGAGTCCTGGTGGTGCAGTGGTTTAAGCACTCAGCTGCTAACCAAAAGGTAGGTGGTTTGAGCCCATCAGCTGCTTTGCAGTAGAAAGATGTGGCAGTCTTCTTCCCAAAAGATTTACAGCCTTGGAAACCCTGTGCGACAGTTCTTCTCTGTCCCTATGAGTCAAAATCGACTTGATAGAAGTGGGGTTTAGAAAAACTACACAAATCAATTACACACTTAGTTCTTTTTCTCATGAATGTTTCACCAACTTAACAACAACAACAAAATTCACAGTTCTGTAAAATTTTCAACAGCATTTAATCCAAAAGGTTCTGAATATACCCGAAAAAAATATAAGAAGAAGATGGACCAGTTTGTAGAGCGATGTGAACTCATAACATACCTGGGTACTAAGATGACCAAAAAATACAAGGAACCTCAATACAGAGCCATTGACTTCGATCATAAATTACAGACCTTTCTCTCTCTCAGAAATATAGACCCAGTTAATGGATAGTTTGATAACTGAGCTGCAATATGAGCCTCTAGAGTCATCCCAAAGAAAGAACTGGAAGTAGACTGAAAATCTGGCCATCTGAGGCATGCTTATCCCTCCTGAACAGGGTCTCTCAGAGCTGGACTGGCCTCTGTGCTAGCCAGGAAAGAATATTCTTCTGTAAACAGAGATTTTACTATAGCTTTAAAGTTGATTGCTTGTCCCCTAAACTCTGAGACTTTAAAAAAAGGAACAGTTGTTATGTTTAGAATTCCACCTAGAGTATTTGAGCAATATATTTTGCTTAATAAATTTGTTGTTCATTTTCCTTTTTAACATTTTCTGTAGAAAAAAATTGATCTGTTAAAATTTCTCATTAAATGTTAGAAAACTCCAAGAAACAAACTAAGCATTGATATAAATAAAATACTGGTTACACTTTTAGCATGAAGAATTGTTTGTAAAGTTTGTGATTTAAGACACTTTATCATTTTTCTGATATACCTGTTAATAAATGGATTTTGCAACAAATGACTGACTGACTCTTTTTCAATTTTTTTTGACTATTTATGTAGTTTAATTAGAAATACTACAAACATTCTAAATAAAGATCCAGGTTTAATAAATCTCCAGTGATATTAGGTTGGTGTTTGCTTTAAAGACCAGTTTTAGTGC
>NW_006408545.1:18235119-18263420 GCF_000296735.1 Chrysochloris asiatica
TTACAACAAAAGTTATTATTTAAATCATGAATCAGTTGCTAAAAGGGATTCTTATATGTATTTAACATTAGAAATGACAATGGTGGAGGAAAAAAGTCTAATAAAAAAAATGCAAAGTAATCGTTATAATATTATTCTTTTCTTCTCCTTTCTTTTCTCTTGTAAATTCTTCAGGTCAGTCATTACATTTAAAGTCTTTTCCACTCACATAATCACAATGATCATCGCATTGAATAACAGCAGTGTTGAAAATACTATAGAAATGAACATTCCCCTCGAATCAAAATACTGGTATTTTGAAAATAACCTCCAGTTCATTGCAGCTACCTCATTAATATATTCAGCACAATAGACGAAAATTACTAGGCCTAGGAAGTGCCCAATCTGTAGTTTATACCTTTGGAATGAAAACCAAGTAAGCAGCAAGCAGAGAACATGGAAGACAATGAGTCCTGTTAGCCATGGCTCAGTCCAGTCTGTTTGCGTGATCACCGAGGGAATGCTGACGGGGAAAGACGACTCTTTTGCTTAAATATTAACTAAAACATACTTTATGTAGTATTTGATCATTAGAAACCTCCTAAAATTTGAAGGAAGACCAAATCTACAATCTTCTCTGACATCAAAAGGTATATGCTAGAAGAATATTGACAAAATTGAATTTGAATGAGATTTGAAAAATAAGATGTCAAATTTTCAACAGAAATAAAAAAGTCTAGGATATAGAACATTGGATGGGCTCTTCAAAAAATAAAAAGTGCAAGCATTAAGTATGTAAAGCCTCAATTTCTCTGATCCTTAGTTTCTGAATCTCAGTTGTTGTTGTTAGGTGCCATTGAGTCAGACAGACTCATAGCGACCTTTGATACAACAGAAGGAAACACTGCCCAGTCCTGAACATATGATTTAACATTATGTTGTTGTTAAATGCTGTTGAGTATGTTCTGATTCATATTTATCCTGTATAGTGTTTCTGAGGAGAGCTGGTGGGTTTGAATGCTTATCATAAAGCACCACACCAGGACTCCATATAATTTCATTGATCCTTATAATATCAACTAAGTAAAATCTCTAAATGGTATTTCCAGATGTCGTTTTCACTGGGAACAAAACCATAATTTCACCCAGGGAGGAGAGAGCCCCTATTTGACTGGCGTTGTAGGATAAGCACTGGATTGCTAAGCTCAAGGTCAGCAGTTCAAACCCACCAGCTGCTCCTAGAAAACCATACAGGTTGCTATGAGTCAGAACCGACTTGACAGTACTTAACAACAATAAGACAAAAAGTAATATAAGTACAATCAATGAAATGTGGAATACTATTTCCTTTTCCTCCAGGTTCTCTTATATTTTTTTGAACGGCTGCACATATCAATTGAGTAGATATGCTTTACCAGGATAATCCTGTTGTAAGATTGTATGCACTTATGTTAAAAATGGCTGTGATAGCAGGCAAAATAATGCAGACTTCTTAGATATTATCAAACATCTGAAGACAATGAGTTGCTGGGCCTGGGGGCTCAGGACCATAGTCTCAAGGGATAAAATTAATTATCAGTTGTCATAACATAGTCCACAAAGACAGTGTTCTACATCCTAGTTTGATAAGTAGCATCTGGTTCTTAAAAGTTCATGAGCAGTCATCTAAGGTATGGAAGAAAGAAGGCTGATGAGAATTGATGCTTGGAATCAATTAGTCCAATAGACTAACAGAACATGTGAATATCAGTCTCCATGACTCAGACCAGAAGAACTAAATGGATTCCCATCTACCACTACCAACTGTTCTAAAATGGATCACATTAGAAAATCCTGGATAAAGTTAGAGAAAATTTGGAACAAACCTCAAAATTATTAAAAAAAAAAAAAAAAGATGGGCTTACTGGTCAGAAAGAGATGGAAGCCAAAGTTGTAGATAGTACCTATTTGACCTTGCCTTGATGGCTTGATAATCAGAAATCAACTAGAATATTAAAAAAAAAAAAAAAAACCACTTTTTTTTGATAAAGGAAACAAAGGTAAATTGCTACAATGTGATGAACTTGACTTATACTCATAGAGGTAGTAGCTCTAAATACCAACAGAGAGGGAGGAAGTCTTCACATCGGGTATCAATGCTATCTCCTCTGTACACAGGATAAATACGGATGGGCAACTTAGACATTGGCTACCTAAAATGAGGAGGGCGATAAAGGCACAAAGTGACTGTTTACAAGGTGTCAAGTGGGAGCTAAGTTTAATAGTGTGTGGGGAAAGAAAGAGTCCCCACTGAATAGTTTTCATCTTGTCTAGATGGGTCTGGTTAAAAGAGATGGGGATAAGATTCTTATGATTCAATAGTGAGTAATTGTTATCATGACTAATTATGACTGTCAAAATTGTAAAGGTAGAAGTTTTATAATAAAAACAGGAGAGTGGTTAATCTTACAGTCCAGAAAGAGGACCCTTGGATCATCAAGGGAGAAGAGCACAAGTGGAATGAGAGACCTTATCCAGAGAAGCAGGGACACCAGAGAAGGAGGCAGAGATGGGGACAAGGAGAGAGGGAGCAGCTGAGGACTCTAGATTCATGGGAAGTGAGGGACTAAGAGATGGCAGCCAGGAGGCAGACGTGCAGAATGTGCCCTTTGGTGGTGTAAACTTTTATATATGCCTGAGTGCTTTAAAAAAGAAAAAAAGAAAAAAGCTAAAGTGAATAGAGAGAAACACTGTTACATGGAAGGTACATGGAAGGGATTATAATCATTGTAATGAAACAAGTTGTATGATTTATTGAATGTAAAACTGACAATCTGCCCTGTAAATTTTTACTCAATCCACAATAAAAATCTTAAATAAATAAATAAATGGAAGAATGTGAGACTATGACCCTCTTCAGGTCTGGAAAGGAAACTTACCCTTATGGCCTGATTTTCAGCCAAGCTGTAGATAGGTTTTTGTAGAGGGGGCAGACAACAAATACTAGTAAGGCATGCGCACCATGGAGTGGTCAATCATTCAAAATCAAAAGGAAAACATTTACCTAAGGACAAAGTTGAGAAGGGATGGGAAGGTAGATGGAATGGAAACAGGAAGCACAGTGAAGAAGTGGGATCACTGTTGTTGCGGGGAGGAGACTGCAATCATTGAGATGAAACAAAGTGCAGGATTTGTTGAATATAAAACTGATAGTTCTATCTGTTAACCTTCACTTGATTGCAATAAAAAGTTTTTTTTAAGTGCTTTTTTCCCCCATCCATATTTGGGATTATTTTCCGGAGGTAAACTCTAGGGAATAAAAATGGTAAGTAACAAGGTAGAAATATTTTTATGGACCAAAATTCATACTACCAAAGTACCTTCCAAAATGGTTCTAGCAATTCATACAGCTTCCAAGAGTACCTGAGAGCACCAAGTTTATTTCATTTTGTCTAGCATTTCACATTTCCTTCTTAGATTTTTTTTTTTTTTTTAATGAGTAAAAAGCAGAGCCTTGTTGATTTCATTTGAATTATAACTTAAATGAATAGTGAGATTGAGTTTATTTTGCATTTGCTTCTCACAAGTTTCCTTTCCTCTTCTGTGAATTATTTCTTCATGCCCTTTGCCTCTTACCCATTGGGCATTGTTTGGTATAAGTTCTTTTCTTTAACATAGACATCAACCCTTTGTATTTGCAGTAAATACATCTTTTGTCAAAGTAAAACCTGTCCATTTTCCTTTATGATTTTGAGAGCTCCTCTAAGCTTTCAAAGTTCTTCCGCCTCCAGAGATTTAACAAATATCTATTTTCTTCTGGTTCTTTTGGCTTGATTTTTAAAAATATATTTAATTCTTTAAATACTGATTTCATGATATGACTTTAAATTCATCTAGGGCACAAGTAATAAATACTATGGGATACATTTTTTTATTAATCTAAAACACAAAGTAATAAATACTATAGTTTTAAATTTTTTTCAGTTTTATTATGTGTATATCATTTTTATTGTCAGTCTGTTCAAACATTTTTCTAAATTCAGTGGTGAGGGAGACGGAAGTTCGAGAGTAGGTCAGGAATTATATATATTTTACATATGAATGTCTGTTTAGTTGTGATTTTTAAAAAATCTTTTGTTGTTGTTGTTTTGCTTTTGCTTCTATGAATGAAGGTCTAATCGAGGAATAGTCACAAAGCCAGAGAATCCCTAATTATGGGTGGCTCTAGGGAGAATTCTTAGAGAAGATGACATCTGAATTATACAGACCTTTCAGAACCCAGACAGGTAAAATGAGAGGAATAAAATTGAAACTAACCAGGGAGTGAAAGTCATTCCAATAATTACTTAATGAATACAAGTATTCACCAATTCTATGTCCCGAGCATGTTGAGGACTGCTTACTATATTCAAACATGTGTATATTTACAAGGAACTCTCCCAGTGTAGGGCTGTTGTTGTTGTTGTTAAGTGCCATCAAGTCGGTTCCGACCCATAGCAACCCTGTATAGGGTTTCTGAGGAGCAGCTGGTGAGCTTGAACCGCCAACCTTGCAGTTCAAACAGCGTTGCAATCTGGCACATTAACTCACAGTGCCACACCAGGAGTGGGTTCTAATTAATCACGACCCTGTATATGAACATATGTTGTAAAATAAACATATATTTTAAATCTATGTAGTACAGGAGCTATGGGACCAAGAAAGTGGAGCACTCCTGAATTTATACTATAAAACCCCTATAAAATGCTGTACAATCCCTATAAAGATGCCTTATTGTACTCCTGGTGGCGCGCTGTAGGGTCAGCACTGGACTTAAAACCACAAGGCTGGCAGTTGAAACCCACCAGCTGCTCCTGGGAAACCTTATACAGGGTCGCTGTGAGTCGGAACCAACTGGATGGCACTTAACAACAACATTGGTACTGAACACTGGCAGTCACATTCTGGTCTACTTACATCCCCTTAAGTCATAATGAGACTTGGATAGTTGCTTCCAGCTACAGTTATGAACCATCCAGCTTGCAAGACTTGTGAGGGCTTTCAGAATGACAAAGGACTCCACAGGTCTCTACAGGCCAGCTGATCCTGACTGCCCTTCTGTTTTCTCCTCTCCTGCCAGGTTCTCTATTGGCCCAGTCTACCCAGAAGGGCTTTCTTCATGAAGTCTTTGAAGTCTCCCATGGCCTAAAGAAGGGAGGAGAAGGGAAAGAAACCTGGATAGCCCCCTTCTCTTTGATCTTGCTGATAATAACTTATCATCTACATGCTGATAATTTGAAAATTAATATCTCAAATTCTGTTCTCACCCCTGAACTCCAGATTCTCATCTATAGCTGCCTATATACAGCTTTCCTTGGTTGTCCAGCTGACAGCTCATATTTACTATGTCCAAACCAGAATCTGTGGTATCCACGCCAACTGCTCTTCTCCAGTCTCCCCAAGTTAATGGTAACACTTTATGCCCAGCTGATTAAGCCCCAAACCTAGGGGTCAATCTTGTTTGTGTTCTTTCCCTTACTCCCCACATCTACTCCTTCAGTACGTCCCATCAGAGAGACCTACCTCCAAAAGACATTTTGAATCTGGGCTCTTCTCACCTTTCTGCTTTCACTCACTAAAGTCTCAGTGTTTCTATTTATGTCTTTCTAGGATCAGTTTTTTTTCTTTTTTTCTTCTGTGCCCCGCCCCCAATATTTATTTCCAGTACTCTTTCATCACTCAGAATAGAAACACATTAAGCTATCCCTCCTTGACTTCGTACCACCTACGGATGGCTTTAAAGAACAGAGATTTATTTTCTCATAGTTTTAACTGAATGCAGGCTGCCATCTCTAAGGGAAGGCTCTTTCCTGTGTAGGCTCCGGGGGTGGAGCCTTGTCTTGTTTCTATAGGTCTGGCATTCCTCAGTTCCTTGGGAGTCCTCACAAGTGTCTTCTCCACTTGCTGCTTTTTTTTTCCTTCTGAGTCTATGCTGTTTTCTATCTCTCAGAAGTGATAAGGTTCAGGATACAGCCAATACTGATAGAGCTCATTAACGTAACAAAGAAAGCTTTCTTTCCAGTGGAATTACATCCACAGGTATGTTTTGGTTATTGTTAAATGTCTTCCAGTGGGTTTTGACTCAAGCGACCATGTACAGGGTTTCTGAGGCTGTAAATCTTTGCAGGAGCAGAAAACATCATCTTTCTCCTGGGAAGCAGTTGGTGGGCTCAAACAGAGTCATGGTGTTCCTTATCCACAGGTATGTTAGAATTCCAACACATATATTGGAGGGAACACAATTCAATCCATAACACTTCCCATTCTGTCTTTCCTCCAGTCCCTGCTAATCACTCATCTTTATTCTTTCTCTGAACCCTGGACTACTAACTACAAGATTAATGGTTCAAACCCACCAGCTACTCTCAGAAACCCTATATAGGGTTACTATGAGATGGACCTGACTCACCAGGACACAGTAACAGCATATTCTGCCTCTATGTGAATATTTTCCTACTCTAGATACTCCATAAAAGTGGATTATACATTTGTCTTTTTGAATCAGCAGAATATTTTTAAGGTTTCATACTGTAGCGTGTATCAGAATTTGATTTTTTTAAACTTTTTATTGTGAATTAAGTAAAGGTTTATAGACAACATTATCATCAGTTTTACGTTCAATAAATCACACACTTTTTTTCATCTCAATGAGGGTTATCTCCTCCATGAAACAACAGTGATCTCACTTTCTCCCTGTGCGTCCTGTTTCCATTCCACCCACTTTCCCATCCCTTCTCAACTTCGTCCTTAGGTAAATGTTTCCCTTTTGATTTTGAATGGTTGACCAGCCCACGGTGAGCATACCTTACTAGTGTTATTGTCCCCACTTTAAAAACCTATCTACTGCTTGGCTGAAAATTGGACCACTAGGGTGAGTTCCTTTCCAGAACTGAAGGGTGGTCAAGGGCCATAGTCTCTGGTTCTTCCAGTCTCTTTCTGGCCAGTAAGCCTGGTCTTGTTTTTTATAATTTTGAGGGGTTTTTTCCCCTCTACATTTTCTCCAACTCTACCCAGGATCTTCTAACATGATCCCTTTCAGAGCCGTTGGTAGTGACCACCGGGCACCATCTAGTTCTTCTGGTATCTAAGTCTGATAGAGACTGATAGAACTTGATTTCTTATATGACTGAATAATATTCCATTGCATGCATATATCCAGTTGTGTGTTGTATGCTTGAGTTGTTTCTGTTGTTGACTACTTTGAAGAGTGCTGCAATGAAAATTTGCATACAGGTATTTAGTGTCTGGAGTCCTGGTGTGGCACTATATGTAAGCACTCAACTGCAAGGTCAGTTCGAACCACAAAGTCAGTGGTTCAAACTTACCAGTCACTCCTTGGAAACCCTATACAGGATCACCATGGGTCAGAACCGACTCATCTGCACTGAATAACAACAATAACATGTTAGTGTCTACTCTTCATCTAGAAAAGAGTCCTGGTGTCACAGTGGTTAAGCACTCAGTTGCTAACCAAAAGTTCAACAGTTAAACCTACCAGCCACTCCACAGGAGAAAGATGTTGGCATTTGGCTTTTATGAAGATTGCAGCCTTGGAAACCTGATGGGGCAGTTATAGCCTGTCGTATGGGGTCATTTTAAGGAATCAATTCAATGACAATTCTTAATCTAGATGCTTGAGTAATATTAAAAACTATAAATCAGATTGCATCAGCTGCTTTTTAAAATATTCCAAATGCTTCCTATTTGGTAGAATAAAATCCAAACTATTTACTCTCGGCATAAAAGTTCCTATATGATTTGGCCCCTATCTACCTTTTTCAACATAACTCACCAGCCCTATTTCTTATGCCCTCTATTTCTATCCAAGGAGTCGTGGTGTGGTGCTCTGGGTTAATGTGCTGGACTGCAAAGCTGTTTGAAGTGCAAGGTCGGTGGTTCAAGCTCACCAGTCGCTCCTTGGAAACCCTGTATAGGGTCTCTATGGGACAGATCTGACTCGATGGCACTTAACAACAACAACAACATTTCTAGCCAACTGACTATCCCTACTATTAACATGAATTCTCATTGTCTAAAAGTAATCAATATCACTATCCTTAAAACAGTGGAATAGCAACCACTTTTCTCCCATCTTAAATATTATTTTTACTCAATATTTTATATTTTGTCTATTTGTTTACTCTCCAAATGAACAAAAAGTTTTCAACAATTTCAGTTTACTTTTATTCATAATCAATGGCCATGGAATCAGCAGTCAAATAAGTAATAAATGTCATGATGCAGTAGGAAAATCTGACAAAGACGTCTAAAATTGTAAAAAGACAAAGATGTCAATTTAGTGACTAAGGTGCACTTGACTCAAACCATGGTCTTTTCAGCATGTGAAAGCTAGACAATGAAAAAGGAAGACAGAAAAAGAATTGATGTATTTGAATTGTGGTATTAGCAAAGAACATTTAATTTACTGTGGACTGCCTTAGAAGAAAACACAACCAGAATGCTCCTTAGAAGTGATGATGGTGAGACTTTAGACCTGTCACCAGGAAAGACCAATCCCTAGAAAATGACATTATGTTTCAAAGAAGTAAATGGTGGTGGTGGTAGTGGTGGTGGTGGTGTGCCATGGAGTCGGTTCTGACTCATAGCGACCCTGTACAGGGTTTCCAAGGCTGTAAATCTTTACGGGAGCAGAAAGCCTCCTCTTTCTCCCATGGAGCAGCTGGTAGTTTCGAACTGCTGACCTTGAGGTTAACAGTCCAATTCATAACCACTATGCTACCAGAGCTCCTTTGTTAGATGCCATCAAGTCAGTTGCAGCTCATAGCAACCTTACGTACAGCAGAACTCAACATTGCCCGGTCTTGCACCATCCTCACAATCATTGCTGTGTGTGAGCCCATTGGTACAGCTACTGTATCATTGCATGTCATTAAGTTCTTACTTTTTTTTGCTGACCCACTACTTTACCAAGTATGATGTCCTTTGCCAGTGACTGGTCCATCCAGGTAACAAGTCCAAAGTGCATGAGACAAAGTCTCCCCATCCTTGGTTCTAAGAAGCATTCTGACTGCACTTCTTCCAAGACACATTAGTTCATTCTTTAGCCAAAACCAAAAATTCAAACTCACTCTCAGAGTCAATACCAACTCATAGCAGCATGATATAGAGTTTTTGAGACTGTAACTCTTTCTGGGAGCAGACAACCTCATCTGTCTCCTTCAAAATGGCAAGCAGGTTTGAACTATCAACCTTGTGGTTAGTAGTCCAGTGCATATTCTACAGTGCCATGGTATAGTCACTATTACTTGCCAACACCACAATTCAAATGCATCAATTCTTCTGTCTTCCTTATTCATTTTGCATGCATAGGAGGTCATTGAAAATACCATGGCTTGGGTCAGGTACACTTCAATTCTCAAAGTGACATATTTGCTTTCTAACACTTTAAAGAGGCCTTTTACACCACATTTCCCCAATGTAATAATTCATTTAATTACTTGACTACAGTTTTCATGGGCATTGAATGCAGATCCAAGTAAAATTAAATCCTTAACCACTTCGACCTTTTCTCTATTTTTCATGATATTGTTGATTGGTCCAGTTGTAAGGATTTTTGTTCTTTCTGTTGAGGTGTAATCCATACTGAAAATTGTGATTTTTATCTACATCAATAAGTGCTTCAATTTTTCTTCACTTTCAGAAAGCAAGGTTGAGTCATCTCAGGTTGTAAAGAGACTTTCTCTAATCCTAATGCTTCGTTCTTCTTTAGACAGCCCAGCTTCTCTGATTATTTGCTTAGCATACAGATTGAATGACTCTGGTAAATGGATACAGCACTGACACACACCTTTCTTCATCTTAAACCACGCAGGATACTCTTGTTCTATTCAACTGACTGCCTCTTGGTCTACGTACAGGTTCCCCATGAGCACAATTAAGTGTTCTGGGATTCCTATTCTTCATAATGTTATGCATAGTTTGTTATGATCTACACTAGCAAATGCCTTTGCATAGTCAATAAAAACACAGGAATATGTCTTTCTGATATTCTCTGCTTTCAGTCAAGATTCATCTGACATCAGTAATGTTATTCCTCCTTCTACATCCTCTTTTGAACCCCTCTTGAGTTTTTGGCAACTATCTTTCAAAGTATTGCTGAGACTGTTTTAAATTCTCTCAAGCAAAATTCTACTCATGTCTGATATTAGTGGTATTATTCAATAATCTCTGCATTCTGTTGGATCACCTTTCTTTGGAATGGCATAAGTATGGATCTCTTCCAGTCAGTCAGCCAAGTGTTCTCAATTTCTTGGCATAATGAGTGACTGCTTGTAGTGTTTCGTCATTTGTTGAAGCATCTCAATTGGGATCCGGTCCATTTCTGGAGTCTTGTTTTACACAAGTGCCTTCAGTGCAACTTGGACTTCTTCCTTTAATACCATCAGTACTTGATAATATGCGACCTCCTAAAATGATTGAATGTTGAACAATTCTTTTTGGTATGCTGATTCTGTGTATTCCTTTCATCTCTTTTCTATATTTCCAACATCATCCAATGGAATCCTGGTATGGTGCTATAAGATAAGCACTGGACTGCTAACCAAAAGGTCAACAGTTCAAACTCACCAGCCACTCCTGAGAAACCCTATACAGGGTCACTATGAGTCAGAACCACCACCACCACCATTCCACATTCAAGAGCAAGTCCCAGAGTCTCTTCTAACATCCATTCTGGTTTTCACATCCTTTCCTGGTTTTTTCTTTTCTTTTTTTTAGGAACCTTGGGGGCACTGTAGGTTAAATGTTTGGTTGGTAACCACAATCGGCAGTTCGAACCCACCCATGAGTCACTCCAAGGGGAAAGAGAAGGTTACCTTGTCCCATAAAGATTTACAGTCTCTGAAACCCTAGGGTGCAGTTCTACTTTGTCCTACAGGGTTTATACGAGTTGGAATTGACTCAAAGGCAGTGAGAGTACAGATAGTATTCTAGGGGTCTGGAAGTGCAGTTGTGGTTGTTGTTAAATGCCATTGAGTTGGTTCTGGCTCATAGTGATCTTGTATAGGCTTTCCGAGGAGCAGTAGATGGGTTTGAACCACCAATCTTGTGGTTAGCAGTCCAATGCTTATCCCATAGGTATTACTGTTGATAAATGCTGTTGAGTCGATTCTGACCCATAGCGACCCTGTATAGGGTTTCCAAGGAGTGACTGGTGACCTTGAACCTCCCACCTGTGGTTCAAACGACTTTGCAGTCCAGCACATTAGTCCACAGCGCCACACCAGGACTCCCCCATAGATATTTGTTGTTATTGTTAAGTGCCGTGGAGTCAATCCCAACCCATAGCGACCATGTATAGGGTTTCTGAGGAGCAGCTGGTGAGCTTGCTGAACCTCCGACCTCAAACGGGTTTGCTGTCTGGCGCATTAACCTACAGCGCCACAGGCATAAAATGAAAAGGAAGATGTGCTGCTGAACTAAGCAGTTAAAGAGAGAAGGAGGTGGGGATTAGATCTGGGAGGAGTACGTAGATCCTATTAAAAAGCTGGAATTTACTCTAAAATCCATGATGGATTCGAAACAGGAGTAGATTCCGATCATAGTGACCCCTAAGAGACTAGAACTGCCAGCTAGAGAAGCCGATTGCCACATTTTTTTCTTGTGGAGTACTTTGACCTCGGTGCCACTGCTGCCGCTGCTGCGTGCCGTGGAGTCGGTTCCGACTCATAGCGACCCTGTACAGGGTGTGCAAGGCTGTAAATCTTTACGGGAGCAGAACGTCTCATCTTTCTTCCGCGGAACAGCTGGTAGTTTCCATCTGCTGACCTTGCAGTTCACAGCCCGATTCGTGTCTCTTTAATATTAATCATATCAGACATGTATTAAACCAGGCACTAAGCCCATTGCAAACATGATCTCGTTTACAACACAGCAACCCTACGTGGTTGGCATTAGTGTCAACATCTCCATTTGTTACAAGTGTTTACACGTAAGGCAATCAAAGTTGAGAGGACACTTGGCCCTTAAATGAAGGAATTGGAAGTGGGGGCAGATTTGAAAAAGATTTAGGAGCTAAATTCTCATTCACATTATATGTTGATGATGATAAACATAAAAGCGGTATCTTTCGTTACCCACACTTTCTAGAACTCAGTGCCAGGTTCGACATCGGGAAGGAGGCAAAATTAGGTGTTGGTGAGGAGCTGACAGTTTATGTCAAAATCACATAAAACTTCCACATGCACAGGTAGCAACTTCACTTCTGTCCAAACCAAACCCACTACCAAGGAGTTCTATTCTGCAGAGTAGAACTGCCCCAGAGGATTTCCAATGGAGTTCTGGTGTGGCTCTGTGGGATCAAGCACTAGACTACAAGGTGGGTTTGAACCACAGGCCGGCACTTAACAACTACAATCTTTATGGAAGTAGACTGCCTCATCTTTCTCCCAGACGGTTGGCAATTCAAAACGGTGGGCCCTTTGGTTGGCAGCTAGGCGCTTAAATCATTGCATTACCAGACCTCTCACTGCTTCCCATCTCACAAACCCGCCTCACTCTGCGGTGGCTCCGCTGGCCCCACCCCCAGCCGGGGGCGTTTCCGCGGGCCACGTGGTCAGGCGTCCGCTCACAGGCGGCTCCCAACGCCGGCGCTTCCGGGTTGACGGCGGCGGCGGCGGCGGCGGCAGCCGGGCGGAAGCTGGAGTGGCGCTGAGGCCCTAGTGAAGGGCAGCGGAGCTGAGGTGCGAGGCTCCGTGGGAGCGGCTGCACGCTCACGCCGCTGCTGGCCAGCCGTGTCCCGACCCAGACCTGAACCCTGCAGGACGCCCCGAAAGGTAAACCCGTCCCCGGCCCGATGTCGGTGAACGCGGGGCCCAGCGGCGGTGTGGACCTCCCTCAGCCTGGCCGCCACTTGCGTCCCAGCCACCTTTAGGGAATTGTCCGCCAGCAGCTGCGCGAGCCTTCTGACGGCAGCCGGACTGTTGCAGTTGTGTTTCCAAAGCGAGGCTCTGCAGCTTATTCTATTATTTTATTGCAGCTACCTCAAGATGTAGGAGCTCTGGTAGCGTAGTGGTTACGAATCGGAAACCCTGTACAGGGGTCGCTATGGGTCGGAACCGACTCGAAGGCACTTAACAACAACAACACAACAACCTCAAGATGTAGTTTGCAGGTGTACTTTTTCTTGATGAAATTGCTGACAGCACGTATGGGAAATTGAGATGGTGTAGCCCTCATTCCCGTATGTATGCATCAGAGAAAGTTAGTGCGGTGGGGGTGTAAGGTTTTAGAGATGGATAATCCCAGTTCCTTCATTTTACGGAGGAGAAAACAGAACCTAAAAGATTACATGTTGTTGTTGTTAAGTACCGTGGAGTTGATTCCGACTCATAGTGACCCTGCAAAGGGTTTCCAAGGCTGTAAATCTTTATGGGAGCAGAAAGCCTCCTCATTCTCCCGTGGAGCAGCTGGTAGTTTTGAACTGCTGACCTTAAGTGTGGCAGCCCAAGTCAACTGGTAACTAATCTCTACCAGAGCTTCTTAAAAAGATTACATGGATACTGGGAATTCATCCTGCTGGTTAATAGTACAACAGGAATGAAAACTCAAAAGCTGCTTTTTTTTAAATTGACTTTATGAGCAATGGTAAATGGCAAAATTACGTTCACACAATGTGATGTGAATAGCAGGGTCATTTGTGTTGGGGTGTGACACTGTGGGTTAATGCACCAGACTGCAAAGCCGTTTGCACTGCAAGGTCGGTGGTTCATCAAGCTTCACCAGCTGCTCCTCAGAAACCCTATACAGGGTCACTATAGGTCAGAACAGACTTGATGGCACTAAACAACAACAACAATCTTGATAGACATGCTTCTTCCTTTTTAAATAATGTTGTTTTCTAATTTTCAGGTTTAAGCCTTAACTTACAAAGATAATGGCAGAAACATCAGCAGAGCAGATTTCTGGTCACCTTGTGATTCACTCAGATACTCACGGTGACTCCATCCTGGCCAGTTTTCAGGATCAGAGGAAGAAAGGCTTTCTCTGCGACATCACCTTAATTGTGGAAAATGTGCATTTCCGGGCCCACAAAGCCTTACTTGCTGCCAGTAGCGAATACTTCTCAGTGATGTTTGCTGAAGAGGGGGAGATCGGCCAGTCCATATATATGCTGGAAGGCATGGTTGCTGATACCTTTAGTGTCCTGCTGGAGTTCATCTACACAGGGTATCTCCGTGCCAATGAGAAAACTGCAGAACAAATCCTAGCAACTGCTCAGTTCTTAAAAGTCTCTGACCTGGTAAAGGCTTATACAGACTTTCAAAATAACCATAGCTCCCCAAAGCCAGCAACTCTGAACACTGCTGGTGCTCCAGTGGTGGTAATTTCTAACAGGAAAAATGATCCACCCAAGCGGAAACGAGGAAGACCAAGAAAAGTCAATAGTTCACAGGAGGGGAACTCAGGACTGGCTGCTGAGGAAGAAATACAGCTCAGAGTGAACAATTCTGTTCAAAATAGACAAAATTTTATGGTTAAAGAAGGAGATTTTGGTGTAGTGGACCAACAGGTTCCAGCGAAAGAAATGGAAGTGCCTCAGCCTACTTGTGAGTCAGGTGATGGGGAAGAAATGCCGGCTGAAAAAGATGAGAACTGTGATCCCAAGACCCAGGATGGGCAGGACAACCAGAGTCGGTATAGCAAGCGGAGGATTCGCAGATCTGTCAAACTCAAAGATTACAAACTCGTTGGGGATGAAGACGATCAGGGTTCTGCCAAAAGGGTCTGTGGAAGGAGAAAACGTGCTGGCTCTGAGGCCCGCTGTAAAGATTGTGGCAAAGTCTTTAAGTACAATCACTTTTTAGCAATCCACCAGAGGAGCCACACTGGTAATTACATTTTTGTAGCTTTTTGGAATTTGGTATAGTAATGGTAATATTGTTATTAGCTGCCTTAGTCGATTCTGACTTGTGGTCATCTTACAAACAACAGAACAAAACACTGCCTCATCCTGTACCTTTCCCACAGTTGCCAGCATGTTTGAGTCCATCAATGGATGTGCCAGTCCATCATACTAGGGTCTTTCACTCCCTTGTTGCCACCTCTCCTTCACCAAATACAATGTCCTCCTTGACTGATCCCTCCTGATGGTGCTATGTCCAAAGAAAGTGTGTTGGACATTATTCTGTTGTGGTCCATCAACTTTTCATTGGTCATTTTTTATTATCAGGGCTTTCTCCTTAGACTATGTGGAAATTCTGCTGAACCTGTCTACCATGAGTGACCCGGCTGCTGTTTGAAACACCAAGGGCATAGATTCTAACATAACAGTACACAAGCCCCACAGTGCGATAAGCTGACAGGTGGTAGATGATAGTAATAACATTTATTGTGCAACTTCTATGTGACATGCACTGTACTCAAAGCTTTCTATGCGGTATTGTATTTCATTCCCACAGCAATCCTGTGAGGTAGATAATATCACCATTGAACAGATGAAGAAACCAAGCCTTGGAAACTTAACTTACCCTGGTTTTCCGTTTAGTGACTGAACTGGCATTAGAACCCAGGTAGCCTGATTTCCAAAACCCTGGTTCTTACATGGAGTTGTTGGTTCAAGGCCATCTAAATGATGTCTTTGTGCTGTTCTTTTGGGATCTCTCCTGTTTGGGGTTCGTTCAGCTTCTTGTATTCCTATCTTCTCATCTTTTCATGATGTTAGGGAAGTTTTCTTCCAACAATGCGTCAACAGTTTTCTCTGTGCTCTTCTTGAATTCCTGTTACCATAAATTGCTCCTCTTCATGGTATCCCATATAACTCGTAGGCTTTCTTCGTGTTTTTTCATTCTGTTTTCTGATTGTTCTTCTAGCATACTGATAATTGAGAGAGTTCTCTTCAAGCTCACTAATTTGGGCTTCCATTGCTTCACATCTACTCCTGTGCCCTTTCAGTGTGTTGTACATTTCTGAGATTGTAGTGTTAATCTTCTGGATTTCTAATTGCAGGTTTTGTATTATTTCCAAATTTGGAAGTGCCTTATTCTTGACCACAAGTATGCTTTTGCTAAGGTGTTTTCTTCTGATTGGACAACTCTCATGCACCCATCCAGTCATTCTACTTTCTTCTTTTTGGTCCCTCAAAATGACACTTAACAACAACAGCCTAATGCTAAAGAGCCCTGGTGGTGCAGTGGGTTAAGTGTTGGACTACTAACTGTGAAGTCACACTTTAAACATACCAGCCACTGCAGAAGACACACGAGGCTGTTTGCTCCCGTAAAGATTTACAGTCTTTGAATTCTTGTGGATCATTTCAGTTCTGTCTTGTTAGTCACCGTGAGTCAGAATCGACTCATTAACAGGGGATTTTGTTTGAGCCTAGTGCTAAGGGTCCCTGGTGGAACAGTGGTTAAATACTAGGCTGCTAACCAAGAGCTTGAAGTTTAAATCCGCCAGCTACTCCATGGAGAACGATGTGGTAGTCTGCTTCTGTGAGGCAGTTCTACTGTCCTATAGGTTCTCTGTTGTGCATAGGATCACTATGAGTCAGAACCAACTCGACTGCACTTAACAACAACATGTATTCCTGGAGGGCAGGGATCATTCATTGCTAGAATTCTTGCCTTCCATACAGGAGGCCCGGGCTCAATTCCTGACCAGTGCACCTGAAGCACAATCACCACTTACCTAGTCAGTAGAGGCTTGTGTGTTGCTGTGGTGATGAACAGGTTCTAAAGAGCTTCCAGATAATGGCAGGGCCTGAAGGACTGCAGATTCTTGGCTTATACCCTACTTGTCATTCCAGGGGAGCGACCTTTCAAATGCAATGAGTGTGGAAAAGGCTTTGCTCAGAAGCACTCCCTGCAGGTCCACACCAGGATGCATACTGGCGAGCGGCCGTACACCTGCACTGTCTGCAGCAAGGCTCTGACCACCAAGCACTCGCTGTTGGAGCACATGAGTCTGCACTCAGGTAGCCCCACTCAAACCAGGGGGCCCACTGCCACCGGACTCCTGTTCCTAGGGTGGGCATTCCTGTGATCTAAGTGGTTTTTCCTCAGCCTGTGTCTTAGAAAGATGGAATTATGCGTCAGCCACACTATAGCATAGAACTCTGTACAACATTAAACCTTAAAACTAGGGCTTGTGAATTGACCAATGGGACTTCAGTAAGCAAATTTTTTTTTAACCTCTAGTTTAGAATTATTTTACCTTGAATGTCTTTGGTAGAAACCTGACTTTCTCCAGTGCTACCCAGTGGTGCTGTGGGTTAATGCGCTGGACTGCAAGGTTGGTTTGAAACACAAGGTTGGAGGTTCAGACTTAACCAGCCACTCCTTGGAAACCATATACAGGGTATCACTATGAGTTGGAGCCAATTCAAGGGCACTTAACAATAACACCCAGGGCTTGGAACTGGCTCATTGAGGTTTATAACCCCTTGCTGAGAATTTGCCTTTCTACCCCAGATATGCTGAATCAGAATATAAATTTTCATTGTGTTTAGGGGATTATGCTGAATTGAACCCGTTGACAACCTGGTTCTACCCTAGTCTCCACCATTCCCTATTGTCTCACATACTCTTGCACATTAATGTTACTGCCATAATCTCTGAAAACATTTGAGTTTGCACACACATCACTTATACTCTTTTGTAGAAAATGGGCATCTAGGCCTATTGTGGTATTTACCTTGTTAGCATCCCAGTTCTCCGTAGTTTTTGCATAGTTTCATGTTTTACTTTTTCATTTAGCAGGACAGAAGTCCTTTACCTGTGATCAATGTGGAAAGTACTTCAGCCAGAAAAGACAACTAAAGAGCCACTACCGGGTCCATACAGGTACAATAAAGGAGGAGACGTTTGGATTAGTTGTGGGATAATCACAGGTTCAAACGAGTCGTTTCTGATGCATTACATTCAAACTGTAGATGGTGTTTCGAGGAAAGGATCTTAAAAGCAATCTAAATTAGATGTTCTGCAGTATTCTGTGCTACCGTACGGTTTATATTTCATTTGTGTACTACATTATTTGTGTGACACATAGAAACCCAACAGAATTAGTAGTTTGTAAAAGTGCCACTTGCCTAAGAGGATGGCAGGTAATAGCTGCTGGTGATGCCTACACAGACATCACCACGCCATGACTCAGTCCCAGCTTTCTCCCTCCTAGCTTGACCCATTGTCATTTTTCTTTCCTGTCAACTTGACAGGGGTGTTGGGATATCACCTGAGATCCTTTGGCCATAGCCACACCTGTGCTTCAAGAAAAAGGAGATTTGTTGTTTGTAAGACTGACACTCTGCTCTGTAAACCTTCACTCAGTTAATGATAAAGTTAAAAAAGGAAAAAAAAATGTTACATTAAGGAAGATCGAAGGGTCCCAACTCTCTCGGGGAAGTAGCTTATTCTCACTAGTTACGGTGCATAGGAAAATAATAACTGTTGCCAAATTAATAAAAAATTACTGTTGTTCAATTAAAATACCGTATTGAAAGTGATTATTTTTCAGGGAAGTGCATTAACACAGATCACTGAAGAAATGCAGGGAGAGCGTATATGCACTGACACTTTTT
The DNA here is from genome assembly GCF_000296735.1 of Chrysochloris asiatica. Lineage (NCBI taxonomy): Eukaryota > Metazoa > Chordata > Mammalia > Afrosoricida > Chrysochloridae > Chrysochloris > Chrysochloris asiatica. The sequence continues at coordinate 18,253,652 of NW_006408545.1, forward strand.
TTATTGTTGCGACAAGGCCACTCGTTACCGGAGTGCAACCACTGTCATCGCAAATTCATGGATGTGTCTCAGCTAAAGAAACACCTACGCACACACACAGGTAAATACCATCTCTTCGTCCCTTTCCTGTACACTGTGTTTTCCAGAGAGTGACGTCTAAAGTATTCTGAGCCGCTTCTTAGATGGTGTTTGGAAATGCTTATTGTACATTGGCCGGGAATTTATAAGTAGATCATTTAGAAGCCTAAGGCAGAATGCTGTTAGCAGTTTCTGTGGATAAGTCACATCTTTTGTAGATTAGGAAGATGGAAATCGCTTACTGAATACTTTTTATGTATGGAAATGCATTGACTACAACAAAACAGGGCAAGTCTTAGTCTGGTTCAGAATTTGGTTCATAATTGATTTAAGCATTAGGTATTACCAGGATATTTTTAGAGAAGGAAGGAAAAGGAAACAAGGACAGAGGTGGTGTTGGCACTAAGAACTTTCCCATTCTCACCTAGAACCAACACTGGTGACGTGAGCAGTACCATCTCTAGAAAAGTCGGCTCTGGGGAGGAGGAGGAGGCAGGACTGATGAGGGCAGCTCAGATTCTTTCACTGAAGTTGAGAAATGGATAACTATAGCTCTCAACCTTTTGGTCAAGAGCATTTATTCAAAATAAGCCTCAGATTTCCTAAAAAAAAACTTTTCCATTGTAGGTTGATAATTTATTCTTAATCATTGTCTGTTAAGTTATATACAAAAATGATGTAACTTGATTTATGGTGTCACCTCTGACTTCCCACTTCACCAGTGGCAGGGAGGAGAATCACCACTGGCATCAACTCTTGGCCAATTCCTGTGAGGCTGAGGTCAGACCTGCCTCCGCCCTCCACCCTCCTTTACCAGTTCTGATACCACCCAGCCTCCCCTGGCACTCTTTGCTTCTCAGCTGAGTTAGAGAGTTCACTGCAGTGGCCACACACAAGTCACAGATCACACTCACCATTTTGGGTTTTATTAGGAAAGTTCACAGGGTACAGTTCAGGACCAGAAATGTTCAGGATACAGTTCTTTGATCAGGACAGCCTCTCCCTAGCCATGTCCACAGGTAGGCCTCTCTCTAGTCCTCTGCCCCCTGGCCTGGCCACAGCCTTGCTCTAGCAATGCTACAAAGCTCTGTTAGGTCTGCTGGAAAATGCCTAAAGAACATTCCACTCATTTTAAGCCTCAGCCTGAAGACGTTTGGTTGTAGCTCAGGTGTCAGCAACCTAGCTCCCTAAGTTAAGTGCCTCAAGGCACTCCACTCCAAAGTGAGCCTGAATGCACTCAGCTTTACTTCTGTGGTGGGCCAGCCCACCGCTCCGGAATTGAGGAGGTTCAACACAGAGGGATCTTGGGGTCCAAAGGATGTGCTCCACTCCTGGCTCTTCTTCCAAGATCCCACCTACTGCTGCTGAGATGGTTCATTTTATACCCGGCAGGATGGCAACATTGATCAAGTCCCCCCCACCCCCCCTTGCAGGTTATAGTCCAAGTTTTCACAATCAGTTAGCCCTGTTAAATCACTCACAACTGAACCGTATCATCCTATCAGTGTCTGCTCCACCTTCATTTACCCAGACCTATCAGGAAAAATGTCATTTGGTGGGGGTTACAAGGACTAGGGCTACAAGAGCCACACTTAGCAGTTCACTGCACCACAGTTCGCCTTGGACTGTTTAACAAATGTTATTGTTCATAAAGTCGGTAAATGTCACAGGACATGAGTTTCCTATGTACAGTCTTTCTACAGACATTGCCAGTAATAGGGTCTGTGAAATGTAATTCATTTAACCAATGAACTGGACAAAATGTTTACTGAGCACTGCACCAGGCCCTGAGGATACAGCAATGAGTGAGAGGGAGCAAGCTTCTGCTCCTGAGAGCTCACAGTGCAGCAGGGGAGTCAGAGAGAAGTAACTGTGTAACGTGTAGATGGCGGATGAGCGTTAGGAAGACCTATGAGGGTAAGTGGGCCGAGCACTGCTGTGGGGCTGGTCAAGGAAGGCCTCACTGGTGAGATGGGAGTGAGTGAACCACTGGGATGTCCAGGAGCAGAGGGAGCAGCAGGTGCAGACCCCTGAGAGAGGGGTACTTCTGATCTGCTTGAGGAGATGCTGGAGGGGCCAAGGCCAGAGGTCAAAGGAAGAGGGAGTGGTGTGAGTAGCAGTGAGAGGCAGCTGGAGGTTCCAGAGTGCAGGGTTCCACCTTAGCCACAGGTGAGCAGGACAGGCCTAGTCCAAACTCCGGGGACTCTGTTTACAGTGATCTGGGGTCAACTTGCAGTGTTGGTCCCTTAAAAGCTCCCCAAGTGATTATAGTATACAGTTAGGTTTAAGAAAAGATCCCTGATGGTGCAACAGTTAAGCACTCGACTATAACAGAAGGGTTGACAGTGTGACCCCTTCCGGAAGTTTCGATAGAGAAAAAAAATTGGCAATCTGCTCCTGTAAAAATGACATCTTAGAAAACCATGTAGGGCAGTTCTGGTCATGACTTGGGATCACTTTGAGCCAGAATTGATTCAGTGGCACCGAACAACAAAGCTTAAAAACTTTGGAGGCCACAGTAAAGACTGGATTGTATTTAAGGTTATAAGGAAAGCAGCTACATGATTTCACTTAAAATTTTAATAGGAGCACTCATACTACCATGTGTGGTGAGGGATGGAGAGATCTATTTGGAACCTGCGGCAGTAATGCAGATGGGAGAGAGAATAGTGGTGTGGCCCAGAGTGCTAGCAGTGGGAATGGTGAAAAGTAGTTTGATTCTGGATATATTTTGAAAGAAGAGACAACCTGGTTGCATGTGGACTGTGGTGGTATGGGTGAAAAAACTGGAAAGCAAAGCATCTAGGAGAAGGAAAGACTGGGGAAGACGGTAGCAGGAAGAAATCAAGCGTCTGGTTTTGAATGTGTTGGACTTAAACAATGTATATTTGACATCCAAGTGCAGCGGTGGCATAGGCGTATGAGAGTTGAGTCTGGAGTACAGGGAAAGAGAGGAATTTACATACCTACACATCATCCTGTCCATAGTGTGTAAAACTCTGTGGGAACACCTAGGGAGAAGAGCCAAGGTGGCTGGGCCAGGTTGAATAGTGCCAGAGAAGAATCACGCTATCTTGCTTTTTTGTCTTTTGAGCATAGGAGTTCGTGATGTTTCTGGTCTGTGAGTAAAATGAGGTTTTAAAGGAATACCAGTTCTCTCCTTTATTATGGTCCCAGCAAACTAAACCCAGAGGATGAAAATGGAAGGTTTGTATTTGGGGAAAGCAAGAAGCAAGGGTTCCAAAAAATGATTTATATGACTTACAGTCATTTAATTAGCACTGTGCAACAGAAGTATCACAATGAATGGCTTTCACCAATAGAAATGTATCCTATCACAGTTTAGGAGGCTAGCAGTCCTAATTCAGAGCCTGGGCTCTAGGGAAAGGTCCTGGTGTCCTTTCAGCACTTCTTGGAGCTCCCCATGTGTCTTGGCATTCATCTTTCCCAGGATCTGAGACTTTCACAGTGTAGAGGTCCCAGGTCCAAGGTGTGCTCCACTCCCAACTCTTCTTTCCTGATGGTAGTAGCTCCCTCTTTCTCTGCTCACTTGTCTTTCCTTTCATCTCTTGGAAGATAAAAGAAGTGTCGGCCCCACTGGGAAACTCCCTTACTTCTGATCAGGGTTGTGAGGGCGTCACAACTCAGAGATCATCCTCAGATCCCTGTGCCGAGTCGGTGCGGCTCTCAGGAGTCAGGCAAGCCAAGCAAACTCCCAGCACTGATAAACCAGCAGATGTATTAAGAAAGGGATGACATCTTTCCCTTGTCCACAGTACTTCTTTCCTGGCTTCATTTGTACCTGAGAACCAAGTTAGTAAGCAGAAGGCTACTTGGTGAGCTGGAGGCAATTCAGGGAAATTAGCTGAGGCAATGAAGAAGCGACCGGCCCCACCCCTCGGGGTCTCTCTTCCTTTCTTGGTTTTAGACTCTGATGCCCACCCTGTGGTGGGAATGGAGACTGCTCTGCCTAATAACACATAATAAAGGTAATTCACAACTGTTTTTTTAAAAATATAATCTGCCTCATTTGTTTAGATGAGACTAGAAGCTTCCTACATCTCCACTAATGATTTTCAGACCACCTCTGAATGTCCCTCATCCTGTGCTCCAGAGATCTGGAGGCCCTTCATGTAGTGACCCTTTCAGAGTCTCTTGGCTATATATGCTGACCCTCAGTAGAAGATGATAAAGAGCCAGGCTGGAGGTGGAAGCACGATGTAATGGAAGTGATCCACTTTCTCTGAGGAAGCATCCCAGAGGAAAGGAACTCTGCTCTGGATGAGAAGAGGTGCTCCTTGCAGGAAGACAGTGTGCAGAGTCTCAGAGTCTCAGAACCAGAAGGAGGTCTAAATGAAGGAACTCTTGGGGAAGACGCAGAATGGGTTTGTCAAACTATAGCGCTGGCCTGTAGTGAAGGCCAGGAGGGAGGAGGACCATAGAATATATTCAGAGAGGAGGCTTTGCGTACTGTAAGTTGTGTATTGGAAAGAACTTGGGCTGCCCCAGTAGGATGGACAGAGAAAAAGGGATGAAGCAGATGGGAGGTTCTTTAAGCAAGAAAGATAAAGGTCTGCAGTTCAGGGGATGAAATGAGATGTATTTCAAAGATGTTTAGTCTTTGAAAATATCTGCTCCCCACATAACAGAATTAGTTCTTGGCAAAGAATGTTGGAAGTACCACGGACTGCCAGAAAAACAAACAAAAAAAGTCTTGGAAGAAGTGTAGCCAGAAAAGAAGTGAGGGTAGTGAAAGAGACGTCATCCCATGTGCTTAGACAGGTCAGGAAGGACTAGTCTCTAGAGGAGGACATCAAAAAACTAGAGGGTCAGCAAAAAGAGTAAGCGTGTCAACGAGATGGACTGACACAGTGGCAGCAACAATGAGCTCAAATGGACAATTGTGAGGACGGTGCAGGACCAGGCGGAGTTTCGGTCTGTTGTGAGGGGGCAGCTATGAGTTGGAGTCAACTCAAAAGCTCCCAACGTGTCAAAGAGTTAATATCCCAAGTAAGGAAAATGTGGGCAGAAGGCATGAAAGATGCTTCACAGAAGAAGACAGAACTGGCCAGAGACTTGAGTAAAACAGTGTTCAAATGCATTAGTCATCAAAGGAGAGAAAGCATACCTTCCCTCTCCCCCCAATAGGCTGATAAAAACAAAGTCAAAAACTTTTTGACCTTCAAAAAGTTCATGGGGAAAAAAAAGTAGATAATGAAATGTGTCCCCTTTTTGAAGTCCCCTCATTGGGAGGAAGCTGGGTTATATGAAGAAAAATGTGGCATCAGGATTGGAGGAAGACTTACTAACATCTTGTGATATGCAGATGATACAACCTTGCTTGCTGAAAGTGAAGAGTACTTAAAATATTTACTGATGAAGATCAAAGAACACAGCCTTTGGTATGGATTACATCTCAGTGTAAAGAAAACAAAAATCCTTACCACTGGACCAATAAACAACATTCTTATCAACGGAGAAAAGATTGAAGTTGTCAAGGACTTCATTCTCCTTGGATCAACGATCAACACTCATGAAAGCAGCAGTCAGGAGATCAAACGACGTATTGCATTAGGCAAATCTGCTGCACAAGACGTTTTGAAAGTGTTGAAGAGCAAAGATGTCAGTTGAGGACTAAGGTGTGTCTGACCCAAGCTATGGTATTTTCAATAACCTCATATGCATGCAAAAGCTGGACAGTGAATAAGGAAGGCTGTAGAAGAATTGATGCTTTTGAGTCATGGTGTTGGAGGAGAATAGTGAAAGTGCCATGGGCTGCCAAAGAACCAATAGATTCGTTTTTGGAACATGTGCAGCCAGAGTGCTCCTTGGAGGCCAAGATGGCCAAACTTTGCCTCTAATACTTCGGACATATTGTCAGGAGGGAGCAGTCGCTGGAGAAGGATATCATGTTTGTTAAGGTGGAGGGTCTGAGAAAAAGAGGAAGACCCCCAACGAGATGGATTGGCCAGGTGGCAGCATCACTGGACTCAAGTGTGACAACAGTAGTGAGGTTGGCCCATGATCGGGCAGTGTATCATTCTGCTGTGCGTAAGGTCGCTATGAGTCGGTACCGACTCGATGGCACCTAGTAACAACAACATTGGGAGGAAGTAGGCATTTTTATGAAGGAATGAATTTTTATGGTAGGAATATAATTTAGTAACTTTCTGGGAAACACTTGGTTAATGTGTATCAAAATGTAAAGTTATAAAAAGATGTTTGCATAAGGATAGGCTTTGTAGGCGGGATTGTTTATAATGTCACAAGCTTAAACAGCACCTACATGTCCATCAGTAAGGGATTAAGTTAAGTAAATTTTGGGCAGTATACACAATGAAGAACAATGCATCCTTTAAAAATGGTTTCTTGTTGCTAAGTGCCCTGGAGTTGGTTCCATCTCATTATGACCCTGTATAGGGTTTCCAAGAAGTAGCTGGTGGGTTTAAACCGCTGACCTTGTGATTAGCAGTCCAGTGCTTGTTCGACAGTGGCTTTATTTGACACTGCACAACCACATGCAGTGGCTGTCTCCTGTGTGTAAAGTTGGGGACCGGCAGGTGTTGATGCCCAAGGAGGTGTCTGGACAGACTTTTTAGCACAGTGGTAACTGGCTATCTCAAAAGAGAAGTATTTAGGGTGGTGTTTTATCTCTACTTTTCTTTATCCTCTTGTAGTGAACATAAATAATTTAACAGACAAAGAAGTTATGTTCCACAGTGGAAAGGGTGTACTCTTCACAGTGGATTACCAATTGAATGGACAAGGGAGAGAGAACTGGAGGCATTACGATGACTGCTGAACCCGGCTCAGGCTGCCAGTAACCAAAAGGCTGTTCCTAGTTTTGGGGGGTAATTCTGGCAATCCAGTTGGTGATTTCCAACAAGCAGTAGTAGGTATTATTTGGAGCTACTACAGGAGTCCTGTATAGGATAAGCACTCGACCACAAGGTCAGCTTGAACTGCAAGGTTGCCAGTTCAGATTCACCAGTTGCCACTTGAAAACCCTATACAGGGTTGCCATGGGTTGGAGCAGCTCGATGGCACTTAACAACACAATAGGGGGCAAAGGTGGCGTTATAGTCATCAGGGTGGGGTGAGGTCAGTAGAGTATGCTGCTCAGGAAGAGTGTCTAGCAGGCTCCTTTAAGTTGCTTAAGCAGTGCTGCCAGCATAGCATCCCCGTGGTGGAACCTTACTTATGCATGTGATCTCCTACCTGGTCCTACTGCCTCCAGCCTCAGCCTCTTAGTCCACCCTCCCCCCAACCCACTCATTGTTTGGTTCATCTGTTTAGATGTTTTTTTCTGCTGAACATTTTCAGCGCCTCCACAGGTTCTCTACTTAGAGTTTATAGTTCTTTGTGGCCTGGCCTGGCCTCCCCTAGCTCCACCACTGCTTACAAATCCCCGTTCTCCTCATCCACACCCTGTGCTCATTTCCAGCACCAGCTCTGTGGTCACATACTTTATGCAAGTACTCTGGTTCTTTTCTAGCAGATCCTGCTGCAGTCCATATCCATCAGCTTATCTGAACTCAGTATCATTAATATCACTTACTTCAATGGGTTGTCATATAGAATCCTATGCTACTTGAATACCTGTGTTACTTGTCAAATAGACTGAGTTCTTTTTGAGACAGTGAGCATCTCTTTAGTTTCCTTTCTGTTTCTCTGCTGTGAGGTCAGTGAGTTCTTTGGAGATGGACTGTCAGTGTTTTAGAATGGAATAAATGCAGAAAGGAGTGAGTCCGTCAACTGTGTGCAGTGTAACCCTGTTATCAGAAGGACCCATTAGAAGCTGGAGGAATAGAAAAACTGCCCAGATTCACCTGGGCTAAGAAAATGTGTCTCCCTGGCCTCGTCACTCTCTCAGTCTTGGCCAGAGGATGTTTCCCGAAAGAATTTCTTTTACTTTGAGCATTTGTCCTTAAGAAACATCTTTCAAGAAAAAGACTTTCTGAGGTGACGTAAATCCAGATTGAATTGTTTTGAGTGTTTAGTCCTAGTGACAGGGCTTCACAGAACTGTCCTCTCATAACTAAAGAGAATCTGGAGAGGTTGGAAACAGAGATCATAGGAGGCCCCACATGCTCTAATTTGGAAACCTACAGGGAAATAATGATACTAGTCTGGTCTTTGCCTTGGAATTACCAGTTCAAAGGAGCAAACTTGTCCAAGTTGTTACAAGTGTCCTCTGCCCGGGTAGAGCTTGGAAGAATGATCCGCTTTCAGTTTCCAGTTGTTAGGGGCTGTCAAGTTGGCCCAACTCATAGTCATCTCATGTAATGGAATAGAACTGCGCTGTAGGGGGTTTTGTCTCTAATCTTTATGGGAACAGATTGCTAGGTCTTCCTCCTATGGAGCCATAGATTCACCACCAACCTTTTGACTAGTAGCCCAGCACTTAGCTGCTGCGCCACCAGGAAATTTTCTAATATAAACTGTGCTCATCCTCCATTTCAAATTGTATTCATCCCTTGCTGTTACCTAGTTAAGTGCGGTTCTGATGCTTCTGGGTTTTTTCTTTTGTCTTTTTAATTCATAGTTCTTTTGCCAGGTACTTGGGGACTAGGAGAACATACCCACACATCATCCTAAGAATGGCAAGATTAGACAATAAACACATGAAATGTACGTAGATGAGATGGTGATAGTATTATAGAAAAACTGAAGCAGAGAAGCCAACCAAGGAGTGCTTTGGGGCTCGGGCTGCTGGCCCCTCCCTGGGGGAGACGTGCCAAGGAGAGGATAGTGATGATTGGTTTGGGGTGTGGTACTCAGTGACCAGGGATGTCAGGGAGACTGGAGTGGACATGGCAGGGAAACTGGTCGGTGAACTTAACAATGGCAGTCTTGTAGGGCAAGGACTCCGGCTTTTGTCTGGGAAAGGGGACCCACTAGGGAGTTTGCAGTCGAAGCGATGCTTAAGGTGATCTGAAGGCTCACTGTAGTGCCATGCTGACGGGGGACCGCAGGGAAGCAAGAGCAGACGCAGGAGAGCTGCCAGGGGGACCAGCGCCCCTGAAGTGCTCAGTTCTGGATGTATGAGGGGGCTTCATACAGCTCGTCGAACGATTCCATACATTGTGGTGTGGTGCTATAGGACACGCAGTAGACCTCAACTTTGTTTGAAACCACAAGGTCAGTGGCTCAAACTCACTAGCCGCTCTTTGGAAACCTATACAGGGTCGCTATGAGTTGGAACCAACTCAATGGCACTAACAACAACAATATATAATCACCCTAATGCATAGGCATCGCTGGGAAGTCAAGTGGGCTAACCTTTCTGGATGCTCTTTGGAAGCTATAAGGTGTGAGATGTAAGTTGCTATTCATATCTAAAGGTGAAGATTGTTAAGTGCTGTCGTGTCATTTCTGACTCATAGTGACCCTATATAGGGTTTCTGAGGAGCAGCTGGTGAGTTTGAACTACCATCCTTGTGGTTCAAACCGACCTTGTGGTCAAGTGCTTATCCTACAGTGTCACAGGAGTTTAGTATGGTGTTTTGCTCTGTTTCCCATGATGAGTCACTTACCTCCTTGTTTTTAAAGTTTGAAGATAACTACTTACCTTCCTCTTTATCTGTGCCCCCTTTGTTGTTGTTGTTGTTAAGTGCCATCGAGTCGGGTCCGACCCATAGCGACCCTGTACAGGGTTTCCGAGGCTGTAAATCTTTACGGGAGTAGAAAG
>NW_006408545.1:18264240-18268218 GCF_000296735.1 Chrysochloris asiatica
CTCCCGTAAAGATTTACACCCTCGGAAACCCTGTACAGGGTCGCTATGGGTCGGACCCGACTCAACGGCACTTAACAACAACAACAACAATATGTCATTAGCTACAGGAGTCTAAAAATTGTCTAGGAAGTAAAAACAAAAAGTGCTCTGTAACACATAAATACTCACTTTCTTATCTGAAATATATAATATGGAATTGTACACTTTTGCCCAAACCCATCTGCTGCTCTTTCACCAGCACCACCCCCACTTTATTTATTGTTCTATTAAGTTAGAAACTGAAACCAACAGAAATTCTGACTTGCTCTAAATCCATGTTAGCAGGAGAATCCGTGACTTAATGATTTCCAGGCCAGCTCATTTTTCTCTGTTCTAGACTGCTTCTCCCTACTAAATAATCAGACAAGGCATAACCAGGTATTTCAGCTTTAAAACTCAAGTGCCTATTTTCTTGCAGAGGAGAAAAGCCATACTCTTGTGGCATATGTGGCAAATCCTTCTCAGACTCCAGTGCCAAGAGGAGACATTGCATTTTGCACACAGGCAAAAAGCCTTTCTCCTGCCCTGAATGTAATTTGCAGTTTGCTCGCTTAGACAACTTGAAAGCTCACTTGAAAATCCACAGCAAAGAGAAACCCGCGGTGGATGCCAGCAGCATCTCTGGCAGTAATGGCACGGAAGAGGTCAGGAACATTCTCCAGCTGCAGCCATATCAACTCTCTACCCCCGGAGAGCAGGAAATTCAGCTTCTCGTAACCGAGTCTGTACACAACATCAATTTCATGCCTGGTCCTAGCCAGGGAATCAGCATCGTCACAGCGGAGAGTTCCCAGAACCTGACCACAGACGAAGCTGCTAACCTCACCCTGCTGACGCAGCAGCCGGAGCAACTGCAGAATTTGATTCTTTCAGCGCAGCAGGAGCAAGCTGAACACATTCAGAGCCTCAGTATGATTGAAAGTCAGATGGAACCCTCCCAGCCCGAGCCAGTGCATGTAATCACACTCTCCAAGGAAACCTTGGAACATCTTCACGCCCATCAAGAGCAAACAGGGGAGCTCCATTTAGCAACCAGTACTTCAGATTCAGCTCAGCACCTGCAGCTGACACAGGAGCCTGGGCCGCTGCCACCCACCCATCACGCGCCCCAGCCCACACAGCTTAACCAGGAGCACAGCTGACCTGTGAACAAGTTTGACTCCTCTCTTGGTCTCTTTTCTGGAAGCCAGCCATATCTGGATTGTAAATGTTCGAAGTTTGGCTTTCTAAAGCGCTGACTTACAGATCCTTGCAGAGATGTGATAACCAGCTGGAATTTGTAATGCTTTCCAGGCAGCTAGATGTGCCTGTCCCTGACTTGTAACATATTTTGGCATTTCAATATTAATGAATGGTTTTCATTTTCATCTTAAAGACAAGCAGTTTTTCTTTGGGACATTTATGTAGATTTTTCCGTAGGTATTAATGTTCACAGCCATAGGTTATGGTCTTTCTGAAGTTTCCCGTTACATGTTTTTTTCTTTTTACTTTATAGAACAAAGTAAAAAAAAAAAAGGTCATAGGTTGTTTGAAATGGGTCAGATCTTGAGTTCACTTACCTATTTCTCAAATCAATTCAGTTGCCGCTACAAGACTACTACAGCCCACTTAGGGTTGTGTTTGTCTGATCTCATTTGGGGAATTTGTCCTCTTACTGCTTATAATGCCCTAAGAAAGAGTAACTCGTTCAATACTTAATGTACCTAGAACTGTCATGCTTAAGGTACCTTCAAAGAACTAAACGAAATGTCTATTCTACTCAGTCTAAATTAGCAAGATACCCAAAACTCTAGGATTATTTTTTTTTATTCTGAAATTTTTTCTAAGAAACATGGACTTTTTACTTAATTTTACTTAAGATGTCTAGATTGGATCAAGACATCCCAAATTCTAAATGAAGCAAAGATCTTTATGACAAAGTCAAAGCTTTCTTAACTATCCTACAACAGTATAATTGTATTCAGTATAATTTGTTAAGTGAATGCTACTGAATTCTAATCAATCTCTAAAATTATTGATCTGTGTATTGTGTCCAATAATTTTCTGGAGATGGGAACTTCTAATAATTGAATTTTATTTCAGACTAGGCTAAATCCCAACAAAATGGAGACAAGTTTTTTTTTTTTAAATGAAATGAGTTAACTTGTTTGTTTTTTGGGGGGAGGTGGGATGTACACAAAAACAACAAATTATTTTTTTAAAAGTAAATGTCCTCTCCAAATCTGAGCTCTGGTAGCATAGTGGTTATGAATTGGGCTGCTAACCTCAAGGTCGGCAGTTCAAAACTACCAGCCATTCCATGGGAGAAAGATACGGCTTTCTACTACCGTAAAGATTTACAGCCTTGGAAACCCTGTGCAGGGTTTTGAGTTGGAACCGACTCCACGGTACTTAACAACAACAACAATCTGAAAACTCATAGAATTAGAAGTCAGCATATGTCCTTAATCATGTTAGGATTATAAGTAATTGCCAAAAAGTATGTTTGGGTTGGATTTTAGAACTCAGGGTGTTTATTGAGCACTTTCCTGACTGCTTACTCTCAAGTAAACTGGTAGAGAATTTTTTAGAAGACCCCCCTAACCCCCCCCAAAAAAAAGGGGAGCTATGGGATATTTAAATTGACAGAATGGAGAGTAGGCATGACCTACCCTACAGTTAGCAAAGTTACTTACTCTCTTGTTTCTGGTATCTTTGATTCCACTGGATTAAAGTGTTTTGTGGGGTTTAAAGTTAGAGAATTTTTCAGGTTTGAGAAAAAATGAACACCTTTTTGTTGCATATTTGCCACGTTACATATTGTGTATGGAATTTTCAAAATTATGTTTTATGTGAATCAACCAAAGTAATGTTAAATCAGACCTAACTAGAACACAGGGACAAGTTTTACAAATACAGTTATATTCAAAGTATTATTTCAGGTTCTTAACTTCAGTCGTTTAAAGTATTTGACCTGATTTTTAAAATGGAAAGCTCTTGCCCATATTTTCTCCAAGAGGTGTATATGGTATTAACATCAATGAATTTTTGAGTACTCATTCTGGATAGCTAGACACTTGGTCAGGAGTTAAAGGGCTCCTGATACCACCTGTTGACCTAGCTTTATAACAGTCTACCTTGGTACTGTCTGTTGGAGCCACATATGTCATTTTGCATTTTTTCATAGCCACTTAAAAACTAAAAAAGAAACAGGTGAGATTAATTTTAATCATGTATTTCATTTAACCCAACATTTACAAAATAATTTCAAAATGTAACTGATAAAAAAATGTATTAGAGATATTTTACAGTCTCTTTTGCATACTAGGTCTTCACATTGTGCATATTTTATACCTCCTAACTACATATTTCAATATGGGTGTAGTAACATTCATCCTCAATCAAACAATAAAATTGATTGAGGAATAGGTTTTATCAGTTTTACAGCTGAAAACCCAAGTTCACATATTCAAGTAGTTCCATACATAAAAATCTCTTCTGTACCTGAAGTGATTATCAGTTTTAAAATTTGTGTTAAAGTAAGATAAAATTCAGTTCTTCACCCACTCTAACCACATTGCAAGTGTTTGACAGCCACATGCAGCTACCTGGTGACTCCTTTCTGGTACGGCATAAGCTTACCTGCTTCTAGCTTGTGAGCCAGTCCCAGTTACAAAAATACCTTCTAGAAGAGTTCAGCGGTAGCTGACCAGCTGTCAAAGGGAAGGGAGAGAAAAGGATGGCTCTTTAACTTAGCATGTATCCCAAATGTAAATCGTGCCCCTTTGAATGAAATCCTTAATATAAAGGCCAGCAAAAGCTGTACACAAAGGAAATGTCATGCACATAAAATGTTTCCGACTCATCTTTAGGAAATTACATTGCTGGCTCAGTGTTTCACAATTCATTTCCTACTAAATGTGCACACCTTTTTAAGTTGTTTTAATGAGCTCTGGTAGC
>NW_006408545.1:18271402-18272015 GCF_000296735.1 Chrysochloris asiatica
CAGTCAGCATACAGTGTCTAGGTAGAGTGTAGGTGCTTGGTAAGTGCTTCATTCGTTCATGCTCTTGTTCTTTTTTATATTGTGAAGCTATGGGATGTTTTCACCTTTTTTTTTTTTTTTCTGAATATATATTTCAAAATATCTTTTTTTTAGGTGAGAAGCCATTTACTTGTGAAATCTGCGGCAAATCTTTCACAGCGAAGAGCTCTCTTCAGACTCACATCAGAATCCACAGGTAAAGTTCTGCAGATATTTTTCTCATGGAGTCCTCATTCTGCTCTAGTGCTCAGTGGAGTGACATACCACCTATATAGTCATTGTCAGATTAGGACTCTGCTAGAATTGTCTCTTTTCCTTAGGAATTAAAGAAATTTCTCATTTAAGAAAACTGATTCTGATTTATGTATTATGATTTTCTTTATCTTGTTTTTATTTTGGGCCAGGGACTGGATAGACAGCTATTTAAAATCTCAACTAAAAAAATATATTTTTATTCAAATTAATGTTTTAAAATAATTATTTATTCACACAGATCAGTTCAGATTGGTTCTGAGTTCATCTCGGCATCAGAATAATTAGGAGAAGCTGCTCGAAATTTATAGTCAAATATGGA
>NW_006408545.1:18276385-18311990 GCF_000296735.1 Chrysochloris asiatica
TGTCACTTTTGAAGATAAATTATTATGGCTTTCTTGCAGTAGAGGGCTAGCCTTGGGGTGACTCGAGCTGTTGCCATCAAATTAAGTTACTCATGTGCTCATTGTGTTTCTTGAAAGTCTTCTTTCACCTCTACCCTGTATATCTTTTGCAGTTGTTTCTTGTTTTAAATACTGTGAGCAACCAGTTAGATAATCCTGAGGAATAAAACTACCAGCTGTTCCACAGAAGAAAGATGAGGCTTGCTGTTCCCGGAAAGATTTACAGCTTCAGAAATCTACGCAAGGTCGCTACGCAGGTTCTCACTATACATATTTACATCTGCTGCTGCTACTATATGTCACCTAGTCAGTTTGGACTCATAGCCACCCTGTATAGGGTTTCCAAGACTAAATCTTGAAGGGAGCAGAAAGCCTCATCTTCCTCCTGTGGAGCAGCTGGTGGATTCGAGCTGCTGACCTTGCTCTTAGTACCCAACATGTAACCCACTATGCTGCCAAGGCTCTAGGGGTTTCTTAAATTGGAGCAACAACAATAGTATCTGCCACGTATTGAGTCATTATAAATGCCACAAGCAAAGCCGGGTGCTTTGGGGCAATACCTCTGTGCTTCCCAGACCTTTTTCATGTCTTGGCACATAAAAGATAGGATGTATACAGCACCTTGTGTTTAGGGGGCTCCAGTTACCTCAGACTATGATTGGCACCCAGGGGGCAGAGCCAGTGTCTGGAATCCATTTGAAGCTCATTTACCTTAATCTTCATAACATTCCTATGAGGCAAGTAATTATACCTATTTTGCGGATGAGAACACGGAGGCCCAAAGAGATGAAGTCACTTTTCCAGGATCACAAAGTGAGTGGCAGAGCTACAGCCAGGGCCTTGGACCAGCCGATTCCACCATTGTGCTTCCACCAGTAGGGCTTACTGTCAGTCGCTCTTGAAACTTTAAGCTGGAATTCTCTTTATGATCAGCTTGATAAGACCTTTGTGACCAAAATTGACTTGAAGCTTAGTTGACATTTACCAACTGTATGAAAGTTACTACTCATGTGAAAATAGCCAAATGAGCCCTTACTTTGAACTTCTGATGGAGAACAGTTTTAGTGTAGTCTACCAGTTTTATTTTCTCTACCTTTGTTTTTAAGTAGTACGGTAATTTTTTATTTTTAATTTCCAAGCTTAAATAAATGGAGTTCTTGGGAATTGAAAGAAAAATCCTTGGTTTTGTCTTGCTTTTGTAAATTTCGAGTATGGAGAAATGACCCTTTGCCTGCCTTTTGTAAATAGCAAATGTTGAGGAATGCCCTCTGAAAGAACCCTAAAGTCGTTGTGATTGTTTATCTTGCTTTCAGATTCTTTACACAATTTAGCCACAAAGATAATATGCGGAGTGTGTGTATTTCATTCTCACCTTGAATGATCCCACTAGCAGAGCTTGTATACAAAAGCTCATTTTCAACACAAAATGTAGGAGCTTGAACACGTTTAGATAGCATTAGCAAGGAATCAGATTTTTTTGTTTTTCATGTGAATCTGACAAGTGATACTCTCCAATGTGAAATGTAGAAAGGGAGTGGGGGAATGGGGTGGTCAGGACAGGGAGCTCCCTTGATCGCTGAGCATAGGTTTATTATTTTTAATTCTTGATATCTATAATATTACATCAAATGTAAATTTAAATATGATTTTCCAGAATTGCTTGGCTCTTGGTTTTAGTTCATGTTGCTTTTAACCTTGTAAAATGAAAAGTTGAACTAAGCTTCTTTGGGCTAAATTAGAGTGAAAAACAAAACTGTCCACATTTTTAGACTCTACCTCTCAGAAAACTTAAGTATGATTACAAGAAATATTCTGGATAGTTGTTTTTCAATAATGTTAGTGTTTGAAGCATACACACATTTTCATAAAAATACAGGAAAATATTTAAACTAATTCTGAACTTAATTTGTATTATCAACTTTTATAGCCTCTCAAAGTAGAATGCCTTGTGTTATCTTGGAGTTTATGAAATCATTCTACTTTGATTTCTGGGTTAGGTACTTAAATAAAAAAGCAGTATACAGAGATCAAAGCCAAACCCATCACTATTAAGTCACCTCTGACTCTCAGTGACCCCTACTGGAAGGGTAGATGTGCTCTGTAGGATAAGCATCAGACTGCTAATCTCAAGGTCGGAAGTTCAAACTCACCAGCTGCTCCTCGGAAATGCTATACAGGGTTGCTGTTAGAACCAACTCAACAGCACTTAACAACACTCTTTATAAAAAGCAGTCTAGCACATCTTTCTCCTGCAGAGTGGCTAATGTAGCTTCAAACGTATGACCCTTCAGTTAGCAGCTCAGCGCTTAGCCAATGTGCCACCAGAACTCCTAGCACATTGTGGGAAAGAATGAGGGACACACGTGTGACTCACCCACCCTAATCAGCCAACAAAAAAACCTGGGAGTAATTCTAAGAGGGCCTTCCTCACCCCTCCTTCCTCCAACACACACACGCCCAATCCACCAAATCATGCCAGTTTCACATTTTGTATCCCTCCACTTCACCCTTGCCCACTGTGACCTGGATTCCTGCCCAGCTGACCCATCCTTTCCAGCCCACCACCATTCTCTAACGGTAGCAGTATCTGTCTGTTCACTGTTGTCTCCTTAGTCATCCAGCAGAGTGCCTTGCCAAATGAATAGGTTTTGGAGTCCTGATGTGACGCTGTGAGTAAATGCACTGGACTGCAAGGTCGATGGTCCAAGCTCATCAGCTGCTCCTCAGATACCCTATACAGAGCCACTATGAATTGGAACACTTTTTTTTTTAAAGCTTTTACTGTGAATTGAGTGATAGTTTACATGTAAGAACATCGGTCTTTCACTCATCCTATCGTGTTTTGTTTCATGACAATGATTACAAACCCTTCCACTGCATCATCCTTCGACAGTATTTACTTCTATTCCTTCTTTTTCTTTTTTTTTATGTACACAAAAACACTCAGGAATGTATAATCATTTAAATAACCAAAGGGCACATTCTGCAAGCCAGACTCCTGACCACCAGCACAGCTGCTCTGTATCTCCATGCCATCACTTCTGCCTCCATCTCTGGTGTTGCTGCTTCTCTGGTTAGGGTCCCACACTCTTCTCTCTTGATGAAGGTCCTCTGTTTCTGGAATGTAAGATTAACTATTCCTCCCTTTATGTTACAAAACTTCTACTTTTACAGTTGTGACTATCGCATTTCATCATGATAACAATTACTATTGAATCAAAAGAATCCTATCCCATTTCCTTTCACCAGACCCATCTAGACAATATGAAAACTATTCAGTGGGGATTCTACCTCTCTCCCCTCCTGCTCTGAAACTAAACTCCCTCTTGAAAACATGTAAGCCAGCCACTTCATACCTTTATAAAATGGCTACCCCATTTTCGGTAGCCATGTCTTAAGTTGCCCATCCCTATCAACCCTGTGTACAGAGAGGATAGGTTGATCCTTGATATGAAAACTTCTTTCCTCTCAGTTGGTATTTTGGGCTACTACATCCATAAGTTTAGGTCAAGCTCACTGAATTACAGTAATTTACTCTGGTAGCACAGTGATTACAATCAGGATGTTAACCTCAAGGTCAGCAGTTCAAAATTACCAGCTGTTCCCGTAAAGATTTACAGCTTCAGACATCTACGCAGGGTCGCTATGAGTCGAAACTGATTCCATGGCACATAACCAGCACTACCACACAAAACCAACTCTCATTAATGCAAATGTTAATTGCCTTCAAGTTACTTCCAACTCATAGTGACCCTGTATAAGGTTTCTGAGGAGTGGCTAGAAAAGTTGAACCTCCGACCTTGTGATTAGCAGTCCAGTGCTTGTCCAGTGCTACAGCAGCACCACACCAGGACTCCAATGCAAATATGATCATGTTTAAATGTTTCTCACTGCACTCAGAATAAAATCCCCAATCTAGCTTTTTCTTTCCTGTGCTCATTGCTAGTCACACCAGCTTCCTTGCTGTTCCCCAAACAGGCCCAACTCTAGACTGCCTTCTGGCTTTGGGACAGGTAGGTAGTTTCTTGCCTTGAAAGGTTTCTGCCCCCTATTCTCTAACTTTGTTGTTGTTGTGAAGTGCTGTCAAGTTGGTTCTGACCCATAGCAACCCTGTATAGGGTTTCCGAGGAGCAGCTGGTGAACTTGAACTGCCGACCTTGCAGTTCAAACGGGTTTGCAGTCTGGCACATTAACCCAGTGCCATTCAGTTTAAGTGTCACTTCCTCTTCAAGGCCTTTTATGACCCTCTAAGCTTTAGCAAGCCACCCTGTCATATCCTTTCATAGCACCCTGTGCTCTTTAGCTTCGTTTGTAATTATTTTCACATCAGGAAATGTATCTGTCTGATCACACTGCATCCACAGCTCCTGGCCCAGGTCCATTGGTTTGTTTGAATGCACTGACCTGCAGGTGCAAGGTCATATTACAGGTTGGTTTAGACTAGTCACCTGGAGTGCTAGGGACCTAGTGTCTGGCTTCAAGCCCAGGTGATGAAAGGTTGGGGGTAAGGACAATATTGCAAGAAGATAGAACACAGTAAGGGTTAGAGGAAAGGGAGGCTGTCTTAATGATTCCAGTTTTTAGTTTATTGCAAGACAGAACACAGTAAGGGTTAGAGAAAAGGGAGGCTGTCTTAATGATTCCAGTTTTTAGTTTATTACAAGAAGACAGAACACAGTAAGGGTTAGAGGAAAGGGAGGCTGTCTTAATGATTCCAGTTTTTAGTTTATTGCAAGAAGACAGAACACAGAGTTAGAGGAAAGGGCGGCTGTCTTAATGATTCCGGTTTTCAGTTTATTTTTAACATTTTATTGTGAATTAGGTAAACTTTGACAGAGCAGCTCAGTTTTCCATCCAACAATTCATACACATTTGGCTTCATGACATTGACTGCAATTTCCACAATGTAACTTTGCTGATCCCACTTCCTGTGTTTCCTGTTTCTATCCCTCCTACTTTCCTAGCTCTTCTAAACTCTGTCCTTAGGTAGATGTACCTCATTAGTATTATTGTTCCCTTCATAGACCTGCTTATTTTTTGGCTAAAATTTGAGCCATGGTTGTGAGTTCATTTCCAGTTAGTCTTTACTAAGCCTGGTGTTTTTTTGTGCGTGATTTTGAGTTTTGTTTTACATTTTTCTCCAACTCTATCTATGCTCTTCTAATTCCAGAGCAAATGGTAGTGGTAGCTAGGTACCTTCTAACCATCTAGTTCTGACCTCAGGGTTGTGGAGACTGATGTTCTTGTGGCCCACTGGTTTATTGGACTAATCCTTTCCAAGCATCTTTTTCTTTTCTCCACTCTTGTTTTTTCCAGACCAATAGTTGCATTTAGGTGGCTGCACCCAAGCTTTTAAGATACTGACTCACAAAGTAGGCTGTAGAACATTGTCTTTGTTGACTGTTAGGTCAATTAACCTTAGTATGACTCAAGTTTTTAAATGGAAGCCACCACTGGCATGATTATTTGCAAAACCATTAGACTCTGACCCTTTTAAAGGTGACTTCTCACATATAAGATATTTTTTTTTTTTTGGATCCAGTAGGGAATGGCCAATGTGATGGTGCCAGTATTTTAGTTCTAATACATATACAAGGTGGATCATGACTTAAAAAGATTCTAATAAAGGAGAGAAATGTCTGTGTATTAATAATAAATTTATTCTGTTATCTTAATAGAGGTCATTTTTTAATAGAGATCTATCAATAGAACTTGGTTTGGATCTCCACTATGTACATATCTGAATTATAGGATTTTAGAATCTAAACGTGCTGAAGAGGCTGAGTAATTAACTTGCCTCCATTTAGAGATGAGAAGGTTGCAAGTGGTCAGTTGACTTTCAAAGTCACAGGAGGCTAATGTGAAATAAAGTTGGAATCTGACCAAAGTTGGGCTCCAGACCAATGTATTCCACACTGCTTTATGTTCTAGTGTATATCTTTAATTAGCATAAAGTAAAACCCCAAGTCAGCAGTCTCTCTGTACTGATAGAATCATCCTTCTTGTGACTTTTTTTGAGTCCGTTTTATCATTTGCCAGTCAGGGAGCCACAACTTCCTGTTTGGTTCAGTACTTCCAACTTGTTCATTACAGTTTAACCCCTTACTGAGAATTTGCATTTCTACCCCATATACACTGACTCAGAAAGGATGGAAATGTAAATTCTCAGCAGAGAGTGTAACCAAAATGAACTAGTTAGAAGCCCTGGTTGGCTACAATGGCAAGTCTCTAAGTCAAGGGCCTCTGCACATGCAGGAGCAGCTGGTTGTTATTTGCTCATGAAAGGGATTTAGGACAGTTCTAAGGGTGCTAGTTCTAAGGAGCTCTGTAGCGTAGTGTTTACAAGTCAGACTGCTAACCTCAACACCAGCAGTCTGAAACTACCAGAAAGATGAGGCTTTCTGCTCTCATGAAGAATGACAGCCTCAGAAACCCTATACAGGCTCATCACTATGAGTCAGAACCAACTTCATGGCACAGAACCACCATGAACAGTGTGTGAGATAAAGAACTAGGGTCCTGTGGTTCAAAGTCACCAGATGCTCCTTGGAAACCCTATGAGTTGGAACTGACTAGGCAGTACTTAACAACAAAGGCTACTAACATAGTAAATTTCAGGATAATTTTACTCTGTGTATTTAAATACGGGTGTGTCTGATGTTCAGCAAATGTACTTCAAGCCAAATATTGAGTCACACTCAAGAGCTAAGATGGGCCCAGCTGGGAGGCTGGCCTACTTTCCTGAGCATGACCTGGCTGAATTCCATTTTCTGGCAGAAAGCAAGCATTTCCCTTTGCCTCTCTCCTCCTGCCTGTTTCTCAGTTCAAACTGGGAGCAGTGAGTGTGCAGATCTCACTGGGCCCCAGAGGTTTCCCGGCAAAATGCAAAATGAGGAAAACAGAAAGAGCTATGGAGCACGCAGAAGTCTCTTTTGGATCTCAGGGAGAGCACACCTCCCATTTATTCCTTGGTTTTGTTAAGGTTTCTAGTGTAACACAGTCACTTCCTCTAAACAAGAAACTGCTTCTACAATTCAGGCTTTTACTTGTCAAATTGAGTCAATGCAAGTTTGGTAAAACCCAGACAGACCTAGGCCCCAATGCCAGTTCTGCCACATGCCATCTAACTTGTACAGACCACAGCATCTCAGTGACCCTGTTTTCTCATGGCAACCCTATCTATATAGGGTTTCTGAGAAGTGGCTGGTGAGTTTGATCCTCCAACCTTTCGGTGAGCAGCCCAGTATTTTTCCTACACCAGGACTCCAATATTCATAGTGTTGTTAAGTGCCTTCGAGTCAAATCCAACTTATAGCCACCTGTATAGGGTTTCCAAAGAGCAGCTGGTGCGTTTGAATCATCAACCAGAACTCCAACACATTGGAGTTAAATGTGTTGTTAAATGCCTTCCAGTCAGAGCCAACTCATAGTCAGCCTGTTTGTGGCTGGCTGGTTTGTGGGTTAGCAGTCCAGGGCTTATCCTATAGCGCCACACCAGGACTCCATTGTTGTTATTGTTAAGTGCCATGAAATCGTTGGACTCATAGAGACCCTGTATAGGGCTTCCAAGGAAATGGCTGGTGAGTTTGAACTGCCAACCTTGTGGTTCAAACCGACCTTTTGGGTCAGCGCTTTATCCCACAGCCTCCATAGTAGACACGAAATAAATGAGAATCGATGTCTTATATTAATAACTAGTGTGTGGGCTGTAGGGTAACCAAAAGATCGGCAGTGCAAACCCAATCCAACCAGCCATTCGTGGAAACCCCATACAGGATCGCTGAGTGAACACACAACAGAAGTTGAATGATTTGAGACGAGTCCCTTCATTTTCAGTGTTGTTATTTTACCTGAAAATGAGGAAGTTGATCCCAAAGGTCCCTCATGCCCTTTTCAGTGCTGGCAGTTCCTTAGGTTTTCACTTTAAGGCATTCTTGAACTTTGGGAATCTAGTTCCTCTCCTAAATCTCCCTTTCCCTCACTTCCCCGTGTCTAGAGGCAGATTTGTGGCAGAAGAGGCAGATTTTGAGTTTGGATCCGTAGTGTGGCATCTGAGACAAGTAGGAGAAATGAGGAGAGCACAGACGTTCCGGCGCCACCCTAGGGCTCAGACCCACCAACTCCTTCAAGGTTCTGGTTCAGCTCCCGGAAGCGCCCACGGAAGGGCGGGTGGCCTCGCCTCGCCTAGCTTGCAGGAGGGGATCCAGGAAGGACCCCGAGGCTGAGGGCGAGTGCCGAGCACTGGACGCCCCCAGCTCTCGGACCCGCTAGGTTAGCCTCAGGTCTCTCGCTCCAGACGCAACGAGGTACCAGCAGCGCCACGCCCTGGGGCGCCACCCTGCAGTCGGGGGCTGTCCCAAGCCGGGCTCAGGGTAACAAGATGATAGTAAGGCATTCGTAAGGCGTCTGTGCGCCTCGCACCCCGCGGCCAAATTCCACACCCGCCAGGGTCCCAGCAGGGCATATCCGCCCCCGGCCGTACTTCTCAACCTCCCCTTCCTCCACCCCGCCTCTGCCTCCGCCCCCCACCGCCCCGACTCGGCAGGAAGTTGCCCCTCCTGGCTCCGGCGTCGCCCGGTAAGTCGTACAGCTGTGCGCCCCTTACTCACAGAGGCCGGGGCTGGGGGCCAGGCGCCCTTCCAGGGAAATGCAGCTCCCGGGCTCCGGAACCGCGCCTGGTTGGTGCACCCGCCTATTCCGGCTCCCGACTTAAGTGTCGGGACTGTGGGTCCCCGTCCAGCCTCCAGTGGTCCAGCTCCTTCTCCATCCTCCCAGACCGCTCGGCCCCGAGCTGCCTTCCGCGCCTTGCACAACCTTTTTCTTAGCAGTACCAGGCTGGGTCGCCCCCTCTCCTCTTCGCCGAGGTCTTCTACCTTTCACTTCCCTTCCCCCAAAGGAGATCTTTGCCGTTCCTTAAGTCTTATATCCAACGGGTGACTTTGGCCTTTTCTCCTGCCCCGTCGCAGCTCACAGGGATCCGAGGTCCACTGCAGGACCTGCCCTAATTGTTATCTCCCCTTCCTTGGTCCCCCAAGACACAAATTGGCAACGCCCTGTCCCGTACCCTCTGAGATCCAGTGTGATAAAGTCTCTCCGACATCCTTCAATTGCGTAGGGGGCTAGAGCCTGGGGTTGGGGACAAAGAGCCCCTTGTCTTGGAGAGATTCCTGGGAAAACGGACAAGACCTTGAGAGAGGACGGGGCGGGGCGTCGATTGGGGTGGGAGGAGGCTGAAATGAGGACCCAGCTTCTGCCCCACCCCACCCCCTAGTCCGCTCTTTAGGCCCTAATGAACAGCGGTCAATTTTCAGGGGGAAGTGCCTCGACCACAGTGAGTCAGAAATAAACCGAGGCCTCTGTTATCCAGACAGTAAAAACATCTTTCGCTGTTGAAGTAGTTTGGGAAATGGGAACTAGAGGCTACGCAATTAGAGACGGCCTCCCACTCCCTCAGGAGGTGAGCACGTTGCGAGGAGGAAAACTGCTTAACGCTGACGAGGCACACCCACAACCCTGCGTGGCATTCAGGCCTTTGAGCATCTTTGAGGGAGGCCAAGGGTAAGATGGGTCAATATGGATGCCCAGCAGCTGGAGGTGGGGGTATTAAATCTATATCAGCTCAAAGGGCAACGTGCCCTCCCCTTGTCTGAGAAATGCCCGCAAGTCCTGTTTCCGCAGTCTTGGAACTTCTGCCCTAGGGCTTTAGGGAATGCAGTGCCTTTGGAGAGACTGGGATTAGACGGCTGGGCTGGAGCCTCTCATGGCTTCCCCACGCCCTTGGTGACCTGGATTGCTGATTTCTCATTTCCAAATTTGGCAAATTTCATTTGGAGTGCATGGGATCACAGTTGTCTTTGGAGCAGATCCTGGCTAGGAAGGAGGTCAGGAGGGAGGTGCACAGCCAATCAGATGTGGAGCCCAGGTTTCCACACACATAAACACACCAACCACTCTTTTCCTCCCATTCCTGCCTCCAGTCTCCTGCCTCTTCTCTTCCTCCTCTCCTGCAGCCCCTCCCCTCTGTATAGCTGGTTTCTCTGTGACCTCCTAGGGACCTCCATGGCGGTACCCACGAGCACCAACCCAGCACATGCCTACTTTGAGAGCTTCCTGCAGGCCCAGCTGTGCCATGATGTGCTGAGCAGCTTCCAGGGGCTATGTGAGACCCTGGGGGTAGAGGCTGGCGGGGGGCTGACCCAGTACCACAAGATCAAGGCTCAGCTCAACTACTGGAGTGCCAAGTCCCTGTGGGCCAAGCTGGACAAGCGAGCTAGCCAGTCTGCTTACCAGCAGGGCCAGGCCTGTATCAACACCAAGGTGGGTCCTGGAGATGAGGGGAGTTGCAGGAGGGAGGCGGGATGCTAGGCCCACACTACCTTCTGTGTTCACAGTGCCTGGTGGTGGGAGCTGGGCCTTGTGGACTACGGGCTGCAGTGGAGCTGGCACTGCTGGGGGCCCGTGTGGTGCTAGTGGAAAAGCGCACCAAGTTCTCTCGTCACAACGTGCTCCATCTCTGGCCTTTCACCATCCATGACCTGCGGGCACTAGGTGCTAAGAAGTTCTACGGACGCTTCTGCACAGGCACCCTCGACCACATCAGTGAGTATCACGTGGTGGCCTGGAGCAGGCAGGTGCACTTGGACCTAGAGGCAGGCCCAAGTGGGAACCAGGCAAGGGGCAGAGAGCACGAGTCACTTCAGCGTCAGTTACCTTCAGGGCTCAGGTCCCTGTCTATAAAATGGGCATGAATTGACCTCTGAGACAGTCTCCATCTCTGACCAGACCATACATTGGTGTTCCAGTAGGCTGTGCAGGCAGGGTCCCTGTTCCTAACGCCCTCCTCCCTTCCAGGCATTCGGCAGCTTCAGCTGCTGCTGCTGAAGGTGGCCTTACTGCTGGGAGTGGAAATTCACTGGGGTGTCACATTCAGTGGTCTCCAGCCCCCTCCCCAGAAGGGTAAGTACTCCTCTGCTCCCAGGAACCCCCATCCACCAAGAAGAACTTGGTCTGTAGAAGAAATAGGCTGGGGCTCGAAGTCCCCTTTCTAATAGTGTGGTCTTGGGCGAAGTGCTCTGAGTCTCAGTTTGAGTATTTATCAAATGGAAAGAACGTTTCTTTCTTCTCTACCTTCCATGGCTGTTGTGAATGTGTCATTGCTTTCTGAATCAAAATGTTCTTCACATGCATTTTTATCATTTCACTGACTTGCCCTGGGAGTGTCAGGGCACTCCAGCCTCCATACGTTTATGCCTCTTATACTTTCTGCCATAGGGATTGGCTGGCGTGCCCAGCTGCAGCCCAGCTCCCCAGCCCAACTGGCCAACTATGAGTTTGATGTTCTGATCTCCGCTGCTGGAGGTAAATTCGTCCCTGCAGGTGAGTGACTCCCTCCCCACAAAGCAGCCAGCATCATGAGTAGTGACCCCTGGGTGGTGCAAATAGCGCTATGACTACAGTCCTAAAGGTTGGCGGTTCAATATCACCCAGTGGCTCCATGGGAGAAAGGTCTGTGTGCTTCTGAAAAGATTACAGCCAAGTAAACCTTGAGGAGTTCTTGGATTCTGCCACACATGGGCTGCAGTGAGTCAGAACCAACTCCACATCAGTAAGGTTGGTTTTGGGATTATATATACTGTGTCCTCCTCCCTATTCTCTCAACCCCCCAGGCTTCACAATCCGAGAAATGCGAGGCAAACTGGCCATTGGAATCACTGTTAACTTTGTGAACGGGCGCACTGTGGAGGAGACGCAGGTGCCCGAGATCAGTGGTGTGGCCAGGATCTACAACCAGAGCTTCTTCCAGAGTCTGCTCAAAGCCACAGGTGGGGCCGCTTTTTCTGGCCTGGCTGTGGGCTGCTTCCCTCTTCCTCCCTGAGTTGTCCCTCGGTCCAAGAATCTCACACTCTCCCATCTTTATGGCTGGGCAGCAAAGAGGAACCCATGCTCAAGAACTCAGCAGGCACAACCTACTTGGCCCCCTGCATGACATCTCTTGGGGCTCTCTCACAAAGTGTTTGTGCCACAAAATCAAGGCTCGGCTCAGCTTCAGGTGCTTCTTTGTGCTCCTTTGCTTTGTACTTCTTTATAGGAGCCTTAATGTAAAACAACAAATTCCAGATTAAAGTGGCACTTCAAGAAGATACCCTGTGTTTACAATGGCTGCACACCCCAGTTTATGAGGCCAGACTGCCATTCACAACCTGTGACTGAGTGGTACAGGTCTCCCAGCTGCCACTCCAGCTCTGTTTCTGTTTTTGCCCCAAGCCCTCAGCCCTCCTGGGCCTGAGACAGGTGGTCCACTGTGTCTGTGAGACTCTCAGTGCAGACTGAGCTCTGGCCCCAGCTCTCAGGGCAGGCCGTGGTGGAGTGTTAGGAGAGGTGACATACACACACACCTTCTTCCTTCTCTGTTCTCAGGCATTGATCTGGAGAATATTGTGTACTACAAAGATGACACCCACTACTTTGTGATGACAGCCAAGAAGCAGTGCCTTCTGCGACTGGGTGTGTTGCGCCAGGTGAGAGAAAGAGGTCATCATGCTCTCCTTCTGTACCATGGTTCCTTCAGCTCCACAAACCCTTCTCCCCTGGCATTTATATTCTGAGCCACTGGGATGACATTCTGAGCTAAATGCCTTATATCGGTCTTTTTACAGGCAGACCCCCAGGTTACAAATGAGTTCTTTTCCAACTGTCTTTAAGTCTTTTAAGTGGCATTTGTAGGTGAGTGGGAACAGGTACAGATAGTCCTTATTTAGCCTTAGTGCAAGAAAAGCTCAGAGGCTTTTCAGTGGCTTTAAAGATGCAGGTGCAGCAGGTGAAGGTGACTGATGAAGAATTTGCGCAGGGGTTGCTTTGGTCATTTCTAAAAGGGCAGATTTGGATAGCATTAAAGGGCAAGTTAAAGTTGTCCGTAACTCGGGATGTTCCTAACTCAGGGACTGCCTGTACTCTAGATGTAAGCTCCTTGAGGGCAAGGACTTTTGTGTGTTTGTTTCTTCTCCTTATTGCTAGTTCCCAGTGCCTTGAGTGGTACCTGGTATGTAGTAAACAGTAAGAACTGCTGAATGGATTAACTAATTGAGTGCCTATTTTGTGCCAGGCACTCTGCTGAGAGCTCTATATGAATTTTCCATTTCATTTTCATGAGTATCAGGAGAGGTGGGCATGTTATCTTTAAACAGTGAGGTAACTGAGGCTCTGAGAAGTTCAGTCCTTTGTACAAAGCACGTGATGACAGTATTGATAATTAGGTCTCTGCACAGGGCTGGGCCTTGGGCCCTTAGTATAGCAGGGTGAAGTGGGACATCTGAATTTGAACCTCAACTCAGCCTTCAACTGCAGTGTTGCCTGGGAAAGCCCTTTGTCTTCTCTGGGTCTCAGTATGTACACTCTGTACATCCAATGGGATGGGTCCGGCATTTGACCCTGCTGGTTCTGACCTGTTGACCACATAGGATTATTCGGAGACGGATCAGCTGCTGGGCAGTGCCAATGTGGTACCTGAGGCTCTGCAGCGTTTTGCCCGGGAAGCTGCAGACTTTGCCACCCATGGCAAGCTCGGGAAGCTGGAGTTTGCCAAGGATGCGCACGGACGGCCTGATGTCTCTGCCTTTGACTTCACAAGCATGATGCGGGCAGAGAGCGCTGCTCGTGTGCAAGAGAAGCACGGTGCCCGCCTGCTGCTGGGACTGGTGGGGGACTGTCTGGTGGAGGTGAGGGGGTTCAGGGCTCCCTGATTGGGGAAGGTGGGGATGAGCTTCCTGATGTAAAGAGGTGCAAGAATTCCCTTGTGGGAGGAAAAAGGTTCTTAGTGGGAAATATAGGCAGACTAGAAGGGTTAGTGCTATCAAGTTTCCATTAAGTCCATTCTGACTCATGGCAACCACGAGTGTGTGTCAGAGCAGAACTGTGCTCTATGGGGTTTCCAGCAGCTGAGTTCTCAGAAGAAAATCACGAGACCTTTCTTTCAAGACACCTGTGGGTAGACCAGACTTTTCAACCAAGCACGTTAACCGTTAACTATTTGCACCACCCAGCGATAACTCCTAATAGGGAGGGTTGGTAAAAAGGTTTACTTGTTGAGAGAGCTGGTGGCTGCTTGGTGGAGGTGAGAGGCTACCTAGTCTGATGAAGGGAGCCCTTTGAGTCTGACCTTGGGGGACATCCAGGCTTGGGGTGCTCTTACTGTATTTCCCTTCATCTACTTTCTGTCCCTGCAGCCCTTCTGGCCCTTGGGCACTGGGGTAGCCCGGGGCTTCTTGGCTGCCTTTGATGCAGCCTGGATGGTGAAGCGGTGGGCAGAAGGTGCTGAGCCCCTGGATGTGTTGGCTGAACGGTAAGACCAGGGCTGTCCAGGGGACTAGCTGTGGGACAGGTATGGGGTGGGGGGAGGGAAGGGTGGTGGGGAGAGGATCCTGGCCATCTAGATGAGTAGGTACTGATGGTGTCCCCCACTCGTGCCTCCTGCCCCCAGTGAGAGCCTGTATCAGCTCCTGTCCCAGACATCCCCGGAAAACATGCATCGCCATGTGGCCCAGTATGGGCTGGACCCAGCCACCCGCTACCCTAACCTGAACCTCCGGGCTGTGACCCCCAATCAGGTCAGACCCCTCTCACCCTCAGACTTACTTTGTCCCCCAAGCACAGGCCTTCCATCCAGGCCAGTCTAGTCACTGTCCCACTTCATAAGTCCTCCCTAGGTCGGGGGGAAGGGGGCACGGTCAGCCTGACCTGCAACCTAAAAGGGGTTGCCTTAGGTACGAGACCTGTATGATGTGGTGGCCAAGGAGCCCGCTCGGAAGAAGAATGACAAGACAGACGCAGGAAAGACGGCCACCGGTGAGCAATGCGGCCTCCAGAGGACGGTGCAGCCTCTAGACTGGAGGGTGTGCTGGAGGATGGTTCGTTTTGGGGTGGTGGCAAGTTTGAGGACCCTGGAGCTGTGGAGGAGCAGTGTGACAATCTGCCCAGAACTTCCTGGGTATTTTAGCAGCCTTTTCAGCCTCAGCAGTACTGACTGGGGGTCGCGAGGGTCTGCTCCTGGTGGTGGGGAACACTTTCCTTTGAGCCTCCAGGCCTCCCCAACCCTCTCAGGTCACAAGTGTGCTGCCCTGTATGGCACGCCTTGTGATTTAACTTTATTCACCACCCCTCCCCCCCCACCACCACTTGATTCCAACAAGATATTGTTTAAATTAGGAAAACAGGGCAGGGGGGGTGGGGGGTGGGTAAGGGGGCAGGGAGCAGGCCTCAGGCTAGAGCTACAGGAGGGGTGGGCCCTGACTCCACCTCCCATAGAGACCCCCCATAATGGTTTCCCATGCACCAGGGCTAGGACAGGGCCTCGGGCCCAGCATGACCTTCTCTTCCATGGTCAACAGGCACCCGGGAGGCACTGCTACGCTGGTGCCAGGAGCAAACCGCCGGGTACCCTGGTGTCCATGTCACTGACCTGTCTTCCTCCTGGACTGATGGGCTAGCTCTGTGCGCCCTGGTGCACCGGCTACAGCCCAGCCTGCTGTGAGTCAGGGGTCAGGCTGGGGGGGCCAACGCTCTACTTCAGGCTGTGGGGGGGCGGGGTGTGTGTGTGGTGAGATCACTGTGTGGAAGTGAGCATGCCTGGTGGAGTTCCAGCGCTGCCAGTTTACTGATGATCCCTTACGGCCACATTTCACCTCCCCTAAGAATCAAATGCACCAGTAATACAGTTCCCCCCTCACCACCCACAAGGCCAGAGCAGCTGTCAATGGACAGAGGTGGTGGTGGAAAACTATAAGCCTCCACACCCACTCTTCCCTATGAGTCCCACCCCCTGCCCCATCCTCCTCTCCTAGTGTCCCGATCTCTCCCCAGTGGGACTGGGTCTTGTCTCCCATTCTTCTCTGCCCCTTATCTCACAGAGATCCCTCAGATGTGCAGGGGATGGAGGCCCTGGAAGCCACTTCGTGGGCTCTGAAGATGGCAGAGCAGGAGCTGGGCATCACGCCAGTGTTGTCTGCACATGCACTGGTGGCCGGGGGGGACCCGCTGGGCCTTGTGGCCTACCTCAGCCACTTCCACAGTGCATTCAAGAACAAGAGCAAGCCTTGTAGCCCAGGTGACCTGGAGGGCACGCAAGCCTGTATATATGAGGAGTCCCGTGAGGGCCAGCCTGGGGGAGGAGTCCTTCTGGGCTGGAGTATGACTGTCTGTCCTGGTGGTACAGTATTGGCTCCCATTTCCCCCTGACACCCTGACTCCTTGTTCAGGCTCTGAGAACCAAGGCTCTTCAGGGACCCCCAGTGCTGTACTATTCCTTGGCAAACTGCAGAGAACCCTGCAACGGACCCGAGCCCAGGTGAAGAGGTGGCAGGGTTAGAGCTAGCCCAGGTGCTCAGTGGTGGATCCCAGGGTGGTGGGGAAGACATTCAGAATGGGAGAAGGGGCTCAGAGACCCATCTAGCATCTATGACTTTTTGCAGGAAAATGGGGACGATGCTGGTGGCAAGAAACGTCGCTTAGAGGTAAATGCAAGTGGGGACTAGATGGTCCCTGCCCCAAGTCCTGTAAACCCAACTCCCCCTCCAGCCTGTCTCCCTTCCTAGTCTCAGCACCCTAGTCTTCCTGCCCTTTGGTCTGCACACACAGTTGTTCCCCAGCTCTTCCTCTCTCTCTGCCCTCCTGGCCTGAGCATTTATTCCCCTATTTAGGTAGAGGCTGAGACTCCAAGTATGGAGGAGCCACCTGTTCCAGAGCCGCCCAGTGTCCCCCTAACGCCCCCATCCCAACACCCCGAGGTGAGAGCAGGGCGTTGGGGAGGCCAAGGCAGGGCGTTTACGGAAGCAACTCTGTAGCTGACTTGGTGGCTTTGGGATGCTGCAGGCTGGTGCCGGAGACCTGTGTGCACTCTGTGGGGGGCAGCTCTATCTCCTGGAACGCCTCTGTGTCAACAGCCGTTTCTTCCACCGGAGCTGCTTCCGCTGCCGTGTCTGTGAGGCCACGCTGTGGCCAGGTGGCTATGGGCAGCACCCAGGAGATGGTGAGTAGGTGGGGGAGGGCCTGGGGGCCTGGGCACAAGGCAGAAACAAATTCAAGATGGGCTTTGCAACTTTGAGCACAAGATCATCATTTGTGTCTCCTCCAAGATCCAAAATGAGAGATTTGAAGAAATCAGGAAGGAGCCCTGGTGAAGTGGGTTAATTGTTGGGCTGCTAGCCACAAAGTCGGCAGTTCAAACCTACCAGCAGCTCTGCAGGAGAAACACGAGGCTGTTCCCATAAAGATTTACAGTCTGGGAAACCCCAAGGAGCAGTTCTAGTCTCTCCTGTAAGGCTGCTATGAGTCGGAATTGACTGGATAGCAATGGGGCTTTTTGGTTTAAGGAACCAGGACACAGGCAGAATGCATCTGCAGATGCTGGGCCTTTTCTTTCCCTTCCACACCCCTCTTCCCCACCAGCTGCCACTTTGAGCGGCTAATGACTTAACACTGGATTGCCTCCACCTGATGCTTCCTTCTTCCGCCCTCCCCCAACTTCTCCAGAACACTTCTACTGCCTTCAGCACCTGCCCCAGACAGACTGCAAAGAGGACAGCACAGGCAGAGGCCCTGAGAGCCCGGTAAATGCTCTGAATCTGTGTATGTGTTGGGTGGGCAATAGGCAGGGGGGCTCTTCAGGCAGCGCTTTGTAAATTCCATGAGGGCAGCACAATTTGGGTCTGTTTGATCTAACTTTACCTCACACATCTGGAACAGAGCTAACACTGCTCTGTAAATACTGTGTGAATAAATGCCACACCCACATTTGCTCCAAAGAGGTGGCTCAGCCCCGAATGGGGCAGATCACTGATTAGACCAGTTGGCTTTTCCAGGAGCTGCCCACACTAGGCAATGACAGCCTGCCATCAGCCCCCTCAACACCCATAGTCCCCCAGGAGGGGGCCAATCCTGCTCCAAGTCCCAGCCAGCCCACCCGTCGGCTGATCCGCCTCTCCAGCCTCGAACGTCAGCGATTATCCTCTTTGAACCTTACCCCTGATGCGGAAATGGAACCTCCTCCAAAGCCCCCCCGCAGCTGCTCTGTCTTGGCTCGACAGGCCCTGGAGGGCAGCTTTGTGGGCTGGGGAGTGCCAGCTCAAGGTCCTCAAGGTAACATTGGGCCTCTGCCCACAGATGAGCTGACCCAGGGTCAGAGGTGGCATAGGTGGGTGGTCCCGGAAGGGGAATCCTGGGGAACTGAAAGGGAGGACATGGGGACCCCAGGCCTTGTCTCTCTTCCGTTTTCAGGGTTCCCTAGCTCAGCATTAATGGCCTTGGAGAAGGGAGAGGAAGAAGAGAGTCCCCCTTCCAGTGAAGAGGAGGAACAGCAGGAAGATGTTGCTTTGGATGAAGACACAGAGCAGGTGAATGGGAGAAACTCGAGCCACTTGCTCTACCCAAGCCAGTATGCCTACTAAACACCTCTTTCTGGGTCACGTAGAAGTCTACACCACGCTCTTCTCTGAGCCCTTCTCTTGGAATGTCATCTTTCCTCAGCATTTCTCTATACCCCCATCTGTCTCCCAGAACTTAACCCCTCTTCCAGTCCAGTTCCTTCCTGCCCCTCACAAATGGAGCTTCTCAAACCCCATTCACCAAGCATGGAGCCCAACCCCCGATTTGTCTGATTGCCGCAGGCACTGCTGATATTTGCCAAGACGTCAGGCACCATGGAGAAGTACCCAACATGGCGTCGGACTGTGCTGCGCCGTGCCAAGGAGGAGGAGATGAAGAGGTTCTGCAAGGCCCAGGTGAGGCCCAGGGGTTCCCAGAAGTTGTGATGGGGTGGAAGTTCTGTGACTGGGGATTAAGAGCCCCTCCAGAATCCCATTCGAGACCATGGTGACTGTGTAGGATATGCACTAGACTTTTAACCACAAGGTCAGAGGTTCAAGCTCACCAGCCCCTCCATGAGCGAAAGATAAGGGCTTTCTGCTCCTGCAATGATTTACCAACTCAGAAACCCTATATAGGGTTGCTATGGATTGGAACAGACACGACAGCACTTAACAACAGAGTATCATTCATGAGTAATCTGACGGTCTCTGGGCCTCTGGCCTTGTACCCCTCACAGGCCATCCAGAGGCGACAAAATGAGATCGAGGTTTCTCTGAGGGAGCTGGAGGCCGAGGGCATAAAGTTGGAGCTGGCCCTGAGGCAGCAGAGCAGTAAGTAAAGGTGGGGAGGACAAGCCCCTAGGGATACACCCTTGTCTCCTATCACTGTGTTCCAATCCTTCCAACCACCAGGATCTGGCTCAGAGCACAACTCTTGAACATTTCTTATACCCCTAACACCTCTCTTTCCCTGGGCTCTGTCTCTCCTAACCCTTGGCTGGATACCTCCTGACCACTTAACTCCTTCCTTCCTATCAGGCTCCCCAGAACAGCAAAAGGCATTGTGGGTAGAGCAGCTGCTTCAGCTCGTTGAGAAGAAGAACAGTCTGGTGGCTGAGGAAGCTGAGCTCATGATCACGTAAGGGGCGGGGGCTGGTGACGGTGTGGTGCATGAGTTCTTGGGGCTCCCTGGACAGCTGTGCTACAGATATGTATCTATCCCTGCCCTCCACAGGGTGCAGGAGCTGAACTTGGAGGAGAAGCAGTGGCAGCTGGACCAGGAACTACGAGGCTACTTGAACCGAGAAGGTTGGTGGCAAGTAGGGAGGAGCAGACATCATGGGGCTACTGTAATACGCAATCCTAGCGATCCCAGGTTCAGAGCAGACTAAAAGATCTGTGTGCCTCTAAGACAGTCCAAGGGGGCACCAGAGGATGGCGCACCAAGGCCCCCACCTCTCCCTTCAATTCAACCAGAGCAGCTTTTACCTTGTCTCCTTTAAAAAGTGTCACTTCTAAATGACACTAAAAATCATTGGTGTTAGCAAACCTCTTAATTTTACAGATTAGGAAAAAAAGCCCAGGATGAAGAAGTCACAAAGACTAGGTTTCGGGTGTGCGTCTCTAGCTTCCCTGTCATCTAAACTTCATTTCCTTCCCTTCAGCAACCCTTAAGACAGATGCTGATCGGCAGGCTGAGGACCAGATCCTGAAGAAGCTGGTGGACGTGGTGAACCAGCGAGATGCTCTCATCCGCTTCCAGGAGGAACGCAGGCTTAGTGAGCTGGCCTTGGGGATGGGCACCCAGGGCTAGAAGTCTGTGGGCTGTCTGCCTCCTGCCATACCAGGAATGTTGTCCATAGTGCATCCCCCACTGTGTTCATTCTCAGGACCAGTGCCTTACATCCTCCTTGCCCAAACAATGCCACCCCTGTAAATTAGGTTTCCTGAGAGAGGGCCTCATCGTTTACAATAAACATATTTCTCCCACAGACAAGGCTCCTGCTGTCTCAAGTTGGAGGCTGGGGTGTGTAGATAGGGCTGGAGTACATAGGAGTCTTCATGGCTTAGACACTGACCCTTGACCCCTGTCACTGTCCCTACAAGGAAAATGGCGGAGCCACTAAAGAATGTCAAGTTTTATTGTTCTTCAGCTCTGTCATCCTGCTGCCTCAGGAGCTGGGCTGGCCAAGGCATCAAGCCCTGGTCCTGGGCTTTGCTGGCCCTTTCCAGCATATGCTGGAGCTCAGCTCGGGCCCTACATAAGCCTTTGACTTCCTGTCTATGGAAGAAATAGACTGCGCCTGCCCCCAGTACCAGTCCCACACTGATGCTCAAGAGCAGCAGCGTCACGTCCCCAGTCTTCCCACCAGCCACCAGCACACACAGCACCACCAGGAGCAGCAGCCCCAGACCAATCCCACCGCTAGCAAACGCCATCCACCAGCGAGCTTGAGCCAGGCCCAGGCCCAGCTCTGTCCAGGCCTCCTTTAGCACAGTGACCAATGGTGACGTCTCTGCTGGTTCTGGAACAAGGCAGGGCAGTGGGCAGGAGAAAGAAGGTCAGTGGAGGGGTGACCTTGCGATAGGGAACAGTGAATAGAAAGGATGGGGTGACTCACCACAGGTAGGGCTGGGACTGTGCTGGGGTGGGCTGTGCCTCACACACAGGGTCGCCATTAGAGCCTCGTGGTCAGACAAGGGGGTGCCACCATAAGGGTCATGGCCTGTAGTGGTTTTGAGGGTCTTACAGGAAATGTAGATGCCAGAAACTGCCTAGGAAGAGTGAAGACCAAGAGAGAAGCTTATATTGGAGGGCCTATCTCCGTACTTATTCTAAGCTTATATTGGAGGGCCTATCTCCGTACTTATGCTAAGCAAATCATCCGAGAAGCTGGCTTATATGAACAAAACGTGGCAGCAGGATTGGAGGAAGACTCATTAACAACCTGCGATATGCAGATGATACAACCTTGCTTGCTGAAAAGTGAAGAGGACTTAAAATACTTACTGATGAAGATCAAAGAGCACAGTCTTCAGTATGGATTGTATCTCAATATAAAAAAAACAAAAATCCTCACCACTGGACCAATAAACAACATTCTTATCAATGGAGAAAAGATTGCAGTTGTCAAGGACTTCATTCTTCTTGGATCAACTATCAACACTCGCGGAAGCAGCAGTCAAGGAATCAAACGACTTATTGCATTAGGCAAATCTGCTGCACGAGACCTTTTGAAAGTGTTGAAGAGCAAAGGTGTCAGCTTGAGGACTAAGGTGCCCCTGACCTAAGCCATGGTTTTTCAATAACCTCATATGCATGCAAAAGCTGGACAGTGAATAAGGAAGATTGTAGAAGAATTGATGCTTTTGAGTTATGGTGTTGGAGGAGAATATTGAAAGTGCCATAGGCTGCCAAAAGAACCAACAGATCTGTGTTGGAAATACAGCCAGAACATTCCTCAGACGCCAGGATGGCCAAACTCTGTCTCATATTTTGGACATATTGTCAGGAGAGACCAGTCGCTGGAGAAGGGTATCATGTTTGGTAAGGTGGAGGGTCAGAAAAAAAGAGGAAGACCCCCAGCAAAATGGCAGCATTAATGGGCTCAAGTGTGGCAACAGTTAAGAGGTTGTCCCAGGACTGGGCAGTGTTTTGTTCTGTTGTGCATAAGGTCGCTATGAGTCGGTACCAACTTGTTGGCACCTAACAACAACAATCTCCAAAAAAGCAGTTCCTGCTTGTCCCATGCTGTATTATTATGTGCCGCTGAAGAGATTCCGAGGAACAGCAACCCTGTATATGGTTTCTGAGCAGCAAGTGGTGGGTTTGAACCATCAACCTTGTGGTTCGCAGTCCAATGCTTTCCTACAGCATCACAGCAGGAGTCCATGCGCTCTAAGAGTCGGCTAACCGAACAAGAATCAGCACAGGTTGATGAGATAGGGTGGAGAAACCTACCTTGTAAAGCACATAGTCAATGCGGACGCCCAACGGAAATGGCTCCAGCTCCTGCTGGCTGACGTAGCAGTTCTGGGGCACCATTGTATAGCCATCCTCACAACCCTAGGAGTGAATTATTTGCTTGCGTTAAGACGGTGGGAGGAAAAGGGTAAGCAGCTGGGGTGTAAGTGGGGAACTAATGAGCCGGGGCCTCACCTTGAAGTCCTGAGTTTCAAGATAGGCATCCTGCAGCCCTGTCAACTCCTTCAGCAGGCGGCAGCCCAGGTCTTTTGGGTGCATGTTGAGGTCCCCACACAGCAGAACCACATCGGCCCTCTTGGATGTGTGGCTGGGGGAAGAATTCCTCCATCATCAGCTGTGCCCTATAAATGGGGCCCTGGCCCCCCACAGTCCCTGGGTCCCATCCCACTTCCCCATCAAGCCCAGGCTCACACACTGGATGAACTGGGCCAGTTCCCAAGCTTGGGCCACACGATGTGCTAGATAGATGTCCCTCTGTCGGTTGTACTCCGCATGAAGCTGTGCAAGATAAGTGAGATTATGGTAGATAAGACAGTCCAAGAGGCAAAGTCTAAACTAAGCTTGTGCCTGTCCCTTGGTACGATATTCCGTGTAGACTGATGAGCCTTGCCTACTGTGACCTCCCCACCCCAACAGCTCAGCCCGAGGAGTCCCATTTCTCCCTTCTGGTATTAGGTTGTCTGGTCCAGCCCCAGCACTGCTGGCTCCACTCACATGGGTCACGTAGGCATTGAACACCAGTCCGCTGACATGGAACACCAGCAGCCCCACAGCCTTCCCACAGAACCAGTCGCCATGATGGATCTGCAGGTAGAAGGCAGATGGAATTTAGGGTACTGGGGGTAGGGGGTAGGGGGCTAAGAGGACTGCCTCCTCTATGTTATGTGCATGGAGAATGGGATGTGGGAAACAGAGGTAAAGGTGGAGGAGGTCAGAGTTCAGACTCACCATGTAGGGGTAGCCATTGAGGGTGTATACATGCTGTGTGAGTTCCTGGATTGGGTGTTTGGAGAAGATGCAAAGGCCGCTGCCAATGATTCCGCTAAAAGCCAAGCCCTAGTTAATAGCCAAAAAGGCAGGAAGAGAAATACCTCACCCTCTACCCCACCCACCTCCCTTTCTCTCTGCTAGGAAAAGCAGCCCTGGAACAAAGAACAAACTTCCTACTGCCTTTCATAGGAGAATGATGGGATGACCTCAAGATAAGGCTGCGATGAACTGAAATTCTTCCTGCTTCACTATCTCCTGCTCTCACACCCAGAGGCAGATGATGTGGGAGAGGGTGGGGAGGGAAGGAGGAGGTGCAGGCACACTAGGGAATGGCTGGTTAGTCACTAGGCTTCCGGGCCAGCAAGGTTCTCACCTCCTAAAGTAGTGTGCAGCTGGGTAGGTGGGCAAGAGCTTCTGCCTTAGGGATTCGAAGTCTTCCTCACTCCACACCTGAGGGTAGGGGTATGGACGCTTGATGAGCCCCTTCCTCTGGTTGTCCATCCTCCCAGTTTCTGTCTCTCAAAACCCTACCTCCTCCAGTAGAGCCAGGTCAAAACTCTCAACGTTCAGAAAGTCTCCCAGGCGCTGCAGGCGGTCTACCTGGTGTTTGCTGCGGTAGGGAATGCTCCTAAAAGAAGAAAAGGGCAAGGCGATGTGATGACTGGGATGCTCAGTCCTCCAGCGACAGGTACCACCAAAACTAGGTCCAGATGTGGGCTTTGGACATGCTGGTTCCCCTTGCACCCCAAGACCACAAATCAGGATAGGGCGGTGGCCAGGAAGTGTGGAAGGCTTCCTTCCTCAGGCTGGTGGGTGCGAAAGGAAATGTAACTCCCAGACCCCACTCACCAGCAGTTGAAGTTAAAGACCCTCAGTCGCAGGGAGAAGTTTGGCTTCATGGCTGGGCCGCTCTGGGTACTGGGCGAGGCGGCTGGCTCGAGTTTACAAGGGGTAGCCTAGATAGGGGCGGGCCTGGGGAGGTGCTCACAGGTACGCAGTCCCGCCCCCTGGGTGTCACGGCCAGGGTTCCTGCGCAGTTTAGAATCGGGCCTTCGCCCGCTCGTGCCGGTCCTTAAGAGCGTGCGTCCCAGGACCGGCTCCTGTGTTACCTGGGCAACCGGTCCTCTGGCCACAAACTGGCCGCGGAATCCGGCCACTAGCCTAACCGGAAAGACGATCTGTTGCGGAACGCAGGCGCTCGCGGAGCGCTGGGGATCCCGTGCCGGGGTGCGTTGCAAGCGGGGCTGAAGCACGTGGGGCGTCGGGCTCTCCGACTCTTCTTCCCGAAACTAGCCCCTAATCCTTGGCCGCCCACGCAGTCCTCTCCCACCTTTTGCTGGATTCACAGGCAACAGGCCCAAAGTTGAGAAAAAGCCACAAGGAAGTTTCCGGTCCCAAGTCCCGCCCCCTGCAAACGACGGGGGCGGGGTCGCGTGGTTGCCTTGGAGACGCACTGTGTGTTCAGGGTAGGCTCTAGTCTTGGCCATGGCAAGCCCGGAGCCCTGCGTTTCGAAGCGGCACCCATGCAGCCAACAGCAGTCCCCGCCCGAACTGCCGCTGCAGGTGAAGGTGGTGGGGCTCTTCAAGAGCTCCAGCTTTCAGATTGCCAAGAGCACAGCTGAGGTAAAGGCAAAGAAACCGAAAGTGTGGCGCAGTTTCTCTGGCCTTGGGGTCTTGGCGGCTTGGATTGTTCACCCCGTGCCCCTGGTTGGCAAAGTTCGGTGTTCGCTGGGGGCCCCTCATCTCCGGAGTCTCTGGTGGGCCTTGGACTTCTTGTACTTTGAAAAGGGTGATACGCGTGAAAGAAAGCATTCATAATCCTTCCTCTACATATTCACGCTTTTTATTCCATATTCGTTTTAATTGTAGATTTTAAAAAAGTCACTACAAAATGTTCAGGAAAAATTGTTACCATATAGAGAGTTGTTATTTACAAACTCCCTCTCCAAGTGATTTTTTTTAATGTTTTATTGTGAATTATGTGATAGTTTACATGGGAGAACATTAGTTTTACATTCATCCTATCATATATTGTTTCATTGCCAGGGTTACAATCCCCTCCATGCATCAACCAACCAAAGGGTATACACTACAAGCCTGTCTCCCCCCACCCCCCTCATCAGCACACAGCCTATCTCTCTCTCTGTGTCTTAAAGTCCCCAGCTGCTCCATCTCTCCACGTCATCGGCTCTGCCTCCATCTCAGGCATCACTGCTTCTCTGGGTAGGGTCCCGCTCTCTGCTCTTCTCACTTGATGGTCTCAGGGACCTCAACTCCTAGACTAAAAAGTTAATCACTCCCCTCCTAGCTACAAAATGTCTACCTTTACATTTCCAATCCTCACAATCAGTCCTGATAGCAATTATTCACTATTGTATCACAAGAGACCTATCTGCATTTCATTTCATCAGCCCGGCCTAGACAGATTGGATACTACTCAGTGGACATTCTACCTTCCTCCATGCCCTCTGGATGGATCTAGGTTCCCTCTTGAAAACTTGTAAGCCAGTCACTTCTTGCCTTTGTAGTGCCCCACCCCACCCCGCCCCATTTTGTGTAGCCAATGTCCAAATTGCCCATCCCTGTCTACTCTGTGTATGGAGGGGGTGGGAATGATCCTTGCTGTAAAGATTTGTTCCCTCTTTTGAACTACTGCATCCATAGATGTAGGTCAAGTTTATCAAATTGTATCAGATTACTCTTTTTTTTCCTCTTTTTCTTCTAGTTGAGCTCTGCCAAGTGATTTTTTAAAGCTATTGATTCAGAAAGTTCTTTTCTTTAAATCTTCAATGGCAGTCACTATTCCAGTAAAATCGGGTGCCTCACTAATTTGTTGGTACACAGATATTTTGGAGAGCCCAAACATTTCTTTTTAGACACAAGGAACGACATAAAAGAAAAACATAAATAAAAAGAACACTTTATATAAGAAACTGGAAGTTTTTGGCTAGGCCAATCAAATCATGGCACATATTAATCAGGTTCATTTTTTCTTTCTTAAGATTTTGCCTACTGTAGCTATTTGAATATGAAAACACATCAAAGTGAATTCAGTTTTATGTGTATTGGTTCTGTCCTAATAAAGAATTCTTGAGTGCATTCCCAGCATGATAATTTGTGAGATTCCCAGATGCCTCATTTGTTGACAGAGACTTAGATTTGTATAAATTGAGATATTGTATTACATATATTTTAAAGAAGGATCCCTTGCAAAGTTGGCAGTTTGAATTTACCAGCCATTCCTTGGCAGAAATATGAGGCTTTCTATTCCTGTAAAGATTTATTGCCTCCAAAACCCTATACATGGTGACTGTGAGTTGGAAGTGACTCCATGGCAAACCACCACCACCATTTTTTAAAGAGTCCCTGGGTGATGCAAATGGTTAAGCACTTGATGATTAATAGCAGGGTTGACTGTTTGAAGCCGCTCAGGAGTGTCTTGGAGGACAGCTCAGCTGTATGCTTCTGAAAACCCTCTGGAGCACTTGTCCGCACTCTGGGGTTGCCATGAGTTGGTGAATATGGCAACTAATAACAACATAGTTTACTTTGGACTTAGTCTATTCTAGAACAAATTCAAAAATTATGAATACATTCTGATATTGTTAAACTTGAAAACTACAGTAATTAGTTCCAGATGGTTCCTTGGTTAGAAACAACAGTTCTCATATATGACTGTCTCAAACTGGAGTGAGAACAAGGACATGATATC
Organism: Chrysochloris asiatica; assembly: GCF_000296735.1. Classification (NCBI taxonomy): domain Eukaryota; kingdom Metazoa; phylum Chordata; class Mammalia; order Afrosoricida; family Chrysochloridae; genus Chrysochloris; species Chrysochloris asiatica. The sequence goes on from NW_006408545.1 coordinate 18,303,468, forward strand.
TGCTTATTGGGTGCAGTGATCTAGGAAGGAAGTGGTTGCTTGCTATTGCCCTCTTCTACTCCACGCAGTATATACCCATGTCTGGACATCTCCTCATTGAACTCTGACCCTAGTTGGAGCCTGTTAGACCAGTGTCTTATTTTAGATCACCACAGCACGTTCTAGTACTATCCTTGTTAAGTGCCGTCGAGTCGGTAGCAACTTGGTATGGCATTTCTGAGGAGCAGCTGGTGGGTTTGAATCGCTGATCTTGCAGTTACTAGTCCAGTGCTTATCCTACAGTGGCACACCAGGACTTTGACACTCTCCTTAGTGGAGAAAATAATGGGCCCAGAGAAATGGTAGAAGTCAGGATTTGAATCCAGATAGTGGGACTCCACAGTTCAGTGGAGAAGATGTCAACTGTAGTGACTCTTTAGAGATAAGCCCAGTGGTCACTTTACCCTGTTGGCCCCGTGACTCCACAGACCCGCTCAGAAAAGTGAAGCCTAATTGTTACTGTCTCCTTTATCTTCTGTTGCTTTAGTATGAGGCAAAGTATAACTCATCAGAAGTCAAAACTATTTTTTGAGGACAGGGATTGTAAATTAGTAATTTTCTCTGATTTATATAGACAAAACAATATATGCTAACTCAAAACATATTTAATATCTAAACCTGAATATATTTAATGTATGTTTCTTTTTATCCCCTAAAGCATCATAACCATACCTGTATCCTTGCCAGTGTCTATATGTCGGTGAATAAAAGCCATAACATTGATTTTGGTTATGAGTAAAGTATATGTTAGCTCTATCGAGACAAGAGTTTGATTTAGGGAAAAACTGATAGGAAAAGAATATGGCAGGTCACAGAATGATGTATTTGTTTATTTGGCTGCTGTTGTATGGATCATCCATTACATGCTAGTTGTCATCTGGGTGGGAACTTAGGGACCCTAAGACATACACCTTGCCTTCAAGGAGCTTATGCTGTAGAGGTGAGAGACAAGTTAGCAAGAACCCCAATATGCACTTGGTTGTTGTTAAGTGTTGTCAAGTCAGTTCTGACTCATAGTAACCCTGTATAGGGTTTCCAAGGAGTGGCTGGTAAGTTTGAACCACCGACTTTGTAGTTCAAACCAACTTTGCGGTCTAGTTATTTAATCCCACAGCACCACACTAGGGAGTGCCTTATTCACATAAGCACAGAGTTTTCTGGGAGCAGGCAACAGTTATATACCTAAGACAGACTGTGTGGCCCATGTGTGCATGGTATGAAACTTCCTGGGAGTACCATAAAAATTGGGGCTTTAGAAGACAATCTACTCTACAGGCAACTTAGATTTTAGCTACCTAAAATGATGGAGCGATAAAGGCATGAAGTGACTGGCTTACAAGGTTTCAGAAGGGAGTTTAGTTTAAAAGTGTGTGGGGGGAAGAAGGAGTCCCCACTGAATAGTTTTCATCTTGTCTAGATGGGTCTGGTTAAAAGAGATGGGGATAAGATTCTTATGTGGTTAATTCTTATGTGAGTAATAGTTATCATGACTAATTGCAACTGTCACAATTGTAAAGGTAGAAATTTTGTAACAAAAATGGGGAAAGTAGTTAATCTTACAGTCCAGAAACAAAGGACCCTAGGATCATCAAGGGAGAAGAGCACAAACAGAATGAGAGACCTTATCCAAAGAAGCAGTGACACCAGAGCTGGAGGCAGAGAATGGGACTCTAGACATGGGTAGAGAGGACTAAGAGCTGGTGGCCAGGAGGCAGACTTGCAGAATGTGCCCTTTGGTGGTGCCAATTATTACATATGCCTGAGTGTTTAAAAAAAAAAAAAAAAAGCTAAAGTGAATAGAGAGAAATACTGTTAACTGATGGTACATGGAGGGGATTATAATCATTGTAATGAAACAAGGTGCATGATTTGTTGAATGTAAAACTGATGATCTGCCCTATAAACTTTCAGTCAATTCATAATAAAAGCTTTTTTTAAAAAGGTGGGGGGACTGATTAAAAAATGAGAGAGTGTACTCTAAAATAGTTATTTCATTTTTAAACCTAGAGACTGAAGATCACTTATCCATCCAAGTTTGAAGATCCTATAATAGTTCCTCTTCAAGAGTTTGCGTGGGATCAATATCTGCAAAAGAAAAAAAGGGTAAAGGATATTTGGGGGCATGGAAATTATTATCAAAGAACAACACTTTGCCTGAATTATGTATCTTTGCACTGACCTGGAAAACAGCAGCGATTGTTTTAGTACACCTAGATTTTGTTTTTTAAATAATATATTTTCCGTAAATTATTTCAATCATTTTATCAGTCTGATTTAAAGAAAAAAAACGTAACACATTCACAGGGTTTTCTGTGGAAAGCATGCGATAAAGGTAAGTGTTGGACTAGGTGTGGATGGTTATTCTTTTCTCATACATTATTACTCACCCATGATTCCTGTGACACCCCAGCACGCAAGTTACTGTGGCCAGGCACTCTTCTTGGCCCTTACTCTGGAGGAGATGGTGAGGTTTAGGGTATAGCAGAAAGACTTCCGAGAGGTGGTTGCTAGGGGAACTCTAATGCCAGGCACCACATTCTCAAGGGCAGCCTTGCCCTAGTTGAAGCTTCCGTCTTGTCTCTATTCTTCCTCTACCAGGATCCTTGAAGAACACCTTATCCCAGGGCTAACAGAACTTAGTCCAGGGTAGCAGACAGATGCTAGCCCTGATTAGTTAGTAGTGCTGCCTGGTGCACATGATGAGAAGGATTCTGAAGTGGCACCCTGTCTTGTGTTTGGACAAGTGAGGGTTGGAGAAGAGTATGACATGGGGTATGCCACCTACCTGCTTGTTATTCCTGGCCTGGTCCCACAGAGAGCCCCATCTCCCCAGTCATTTAGACTGTTTTATGCTTGATTGCACGAAGATGTTACATGATCATGTGATTAAGTATGTAGATGTTTTCTGAAACCACTTCTCTCTTTGCAGTCAAAGAATATTGTCCAGGAAGAGGCTGAATCAAGAATGTGGTGACTCTTCGTTGCCATCAAGTAGATTCTGGCTCAGTGGTGACCCCATGTGTTATAGAGTAGAACTGCTGCCTATAGTTTTCTTGGCTCTAAATCTTTTTTTAAAAAATCTGTTTATTGTGGTTTGGATGAAAATTAACAGAGCATATTCGTTTTCCATTCAACAGTTTTTACACATTTTGTTTCATAGCATTAGTTGCAGCCCTCTCGATGTAATAGTGCTGCTTCTTCCCTGGGTTCCTGTGTCCATCTGTCCTCCTTTCCTGCCCCTTCCTGCCTGCTAAGCTTTGTTTTGGGGCAAATTCTTGGCTGTAATCTTAACAGCAGATCACCAGACCTTTTCTTCACAGTGTTGCTAGGTGGGTTAGAACTGCCAGCCTTTAGGTTAGCAGATGATTACAAACCGTTTACATCATCTAGGGACCTTGAATCAAGACGACTATTTGTTAAGTCTTCTATCATTTTCATCACTGTTTTCAGTGAAATGCAAATAGAATCAGAGCAGACACATTTATGACATTTATCAGGTCTACTGCCAGGTGGACTACTGGAGTCCTCGTTGGCGCTGTGGGCTAATGCGTCAGACTGCAAAGTCATTTGAACTGCAAGGTTAGTGGTTCAAACTCACTACCTGCTCCTTGGAAACCATATACAGGGTCACTGTGGGTTGGGATCGACTCCACGGCACTTAACAACAACAAGGTCAACTACTAACCAAAAGGTTGGTGGTTCAGACCCACCCAGAGTATCTCAGAAGAAAGGTCTGACCATCTGCTTCTGAAAGGACACAGCCTTGAAAACCTTATGAGGGAAAAATAAACAAGCCTTATGGAGCATTTCTGCTTTGTAAACATAGGGTGGAGTCCTGGTGTGGCGCCCTAGGATAAGTACTGGACTGCAATGTCGGCTTGAACTGCAAGGTTGATGGTCATACTCATCAGCCACTCCTCAGAAACCCTATACAGGGTTGCTATAAGTTGAAACTGATTTGACAGCACTTAAAAACAGCAATGACTTGATTGCTGTCATTTTGCTGTGTGTGTGTCTGTGTGTGTTTTGTGATGCTGCTGGTTTCTTTGTTCCGCATAATTTTCTGTGCTAAGTTCATTTTTGTTTGTGTGTTTTCTTAACATTTTCTTCATTTCTGTTGTGTTCATTTCTAATTTTCCTCCTTTTTATTTTAATGTTGAAGATGTCTTCAGTTTCTTTGAGATTACCCTTTAACTTATTAATTTTTTTTCCCTGTTTCAAAATTTGTTTTCTTGTGAAATCACTTCTTCGCCATTTGGAAGTTCTATACCTACACTTCTCCCTGTTTTTGCTTTGCAGTTGACTCCTTTATAAATTGATATTCCCTGGTTCCCTATATTAGTCTTATAGGTTTGTTTTACTTTAAATACTTCTATATCTGGATTGAATTCTGGGTGGTTGTGTCATGTATAGTAACCTCAAGTTGTTTGCTATTGTTGGTTCTCAGTCCAAAGAACATCCTTTAGTATTTTTTTTTTTTTTTTTGTAAAGTTGGTATTATTATGACAAATTCCTTTATTTCTATTTATTTGTAAATGTCCTAATTTTACTATTGTATTTGAGGGAAACTTTGCTAGGAATATGATTCTTGGTTGGCAGTTTAGTTCATTCAGAGTTTTGTATGTGCCATCCCAAATTGCTTTCTTACCTGCATGTTTTTTTGTGAGAAATCAGAGCTTAGTCTTACTGATTCTCCTTTATAGGTAGGTAACTTTTAATTTTCCCCTACCTGCTCTCAGGATTCCTTCCTGTCTTTGCTTTTAGAAAGTTTGATTATGATATGTCTTGGTGATTTTCTTTTGGAGTCCCTCCTGTTTGGGGTTCATTCAGCTTCTTGCATGCTTATCTTCTTGTCTTTCATGATGTCAGGGAAGTTTTCTTCCAGCAATTCTTCAACAGTTTTTCCTGTGTTATTTATTGTCTCTTTCTGTTTTGGAATTCCGATCACCTATAAATTATTCCTCATCATGGTGTGCCACATAAATCTCAGAGTTTCTTTGGAATTTTTTCATTAATTTTTCTGGTTGTTCTAGCATACTTGTACTGAGAGATTTATCTTCAAGCTCACTAATTCGAGCTTTTGTTGCTTTGAATGTACTCTTTTGCCATTGTAATATATTGTCCACTTCTGAAATCTTAGTATTAATCTTCTGGATTTCTAATGGCAGATTTTATATTATTTGAAAATTTGTATTTATTTTGTTTGTTCTTGTAGTGTTTTCCTGAATTGTTTTAAGTTTTCTGTGTTCTCCTTGCTTTCCTCGCTCTTTCTCTGAAGTTCCTAAATATCATTCTGTTGAATTCTTTTTCAGTTAGTTCCATTACCTTTCCTTTCTCAGAAATGTTTTCTGACTCTGCATCTTAGTCATTTGTTTATGCCATTCTCTCTTGTTTGTGTGAGCTAAAATTGTCTGGTGTCTCCAGAACATTGTAGTGTTTTCATATTTGTATTTAATTAACGATTGTATGTTGATTGTATTGTTGTATGATCATATCAACTGTCTCCAGTGGATATAGTTACAGAATGGAAGCGTGTGCACTGTTTCCTGGTGTAGGCTGTTTTGCATTGTTGATCAGGTGATATAGAAGCTGATACTGGCTTTTGTCCCATAGGTGGAGTTGCAGAGGATTTGGTTGGACTGGACTGTATGGTCATGGTTGCCATCTCCTATGTGTGGCGCTGTGGGTTATTGCACCAGAGAGCACATCCATTTGAACTGCAAGGTTTGTGGTTCTAGCTCACCAGCTGCTCCTCGGAAACCCTATCCAGGGTCACTATGGGTCAGAACCGACTCAATGGCACTTAACAACAACAACAATAGGGTGGGGAAGAAGGGACATATCCCTCCCACACTTATACATCTGGAAGCAAAACAGAGTAAACAAACATGTAACCAACAATGAAAAGAGAAAATAATAAAGGAGAAAAAATAATTAAAAACAGGCAGAAATCAGGGGGAAAAAGAATATAAACTGAAAGACAAAAAGGGGATGGGAAAATGGAGCTATAGAAGAGAAAAATAAGAGAGAAAATAAAAGGAAGGAAGGAAGAAAAAAAAGCATTTAGAGAAACCAGAGCGAGGGAAGATAAAAAGAGAGCAGAAAGTAGGAAAGATCAAAAGGGGAAAAAAGATGAAGGTAAATGAGAAACAGAAGAAAAGAAGGAAAAACAGGTACAGAGGTAGGATAAAATTTCAGGGACTGGAAAGAGAAGAAGGAGAAAGAATAAAAACAACAAAAGGAAAAAAACAACAACAATGCAATTGACTGACCCAGTGACCCAGCTAGGAGAAAAATCAGGAGGGGCTTTTGCCAGCCTAGAAGCTGACAAGGTAGTGTGGGAGGGATGTGACAGTGGAGTTCCTGCCCTAGATGTGGCGTTCTTATCAGCCTTGGTGTTATGTGTGTTCAGGGCACTCAGTTTGGAAGTAGTTCGTGGAGGCCCTTTCTGGAGCAGGTTTCTGTGTTTGTTAGGACCGCAGGACAGCTGGGGGCAGGGTGCCTGGTTAAATGCTGGTCTGGTGGCTCTGTGAGTTCTGTAGGTCTGGAGCCAAGCCCGCCTGAATCCTGATCCCAAAGCAGCACACCACAGTAGTGTAGCTATTATGTATTACAATAGCCCCCACCACACACTGGCTATTGTTTGGCTCCCAACCCTATAGTTCCAAACTCCCAGAGAACAGGGTCTGTGCCTGGGGTGGCTGAGGGTGGGTCACCAGTGGAGTGTGAGGAAAAAGTAGGAATTACACCTCCTAGCAAAGAATCAACCCACTTTTCCTCTGACGTTTAAGGTTCCTTGATTTTCATCTGTGTCTGTTTTATTTGGTCTTTTCTATCTTTGTTGTAGGGGATCCATGTAGTGTGTCTGCCTAGTCTGCCATTTTGCTAGAAGTTACTAGTAGCTTTTAATTCTATTTTCCCACGAACCGTTTGAAGCCCCTTCATGTGTGTGTGTGTGTGTGTGTGTGTGTGTGTGTGTTTGTGTGTGTGTGTGAGTCCTGGTATGGCACTGTGGGATAATGCACTGGATTGCAAGGTCGGTGGTTCAAATTCGCCAGCTGCTCCTTGGAAACCCTATTACAGGGTCGCTATGAGTCAGAACTGACTCAACAGCACTTAACAACAACAACAATAATATATTCCGTAATCCTTAAAACAACTAGAGTAACCAGCCATCCATATGTGCCTGAGTCAGAGGGGTTTCCCAGGATGTGGGAATTTCAGTGTTAAAGCTGGGTCATTCCTGGACAAACTAAGACAGTTGGCCTTATTAGGTTTTATTATTCTCATATTTTACTACATATAAGGAAACTGAGACACAGAGTTTAAAATAACAGGCCCAAAGAAATGGTGGCATTTGAACCCAGATACTTTGATCCTAGCATCCATGCTTTTGCAACCATTTTTATTTTTGGTGAAAAGATATACATGTAAACATGCTCCCACTGAATAATTTCTATGAGTATGTTTCAATGACACTGGTTACCTTGTCAACATTCTGTCAACATTCTCATTATTTCAGCTCTAGTTGGTTCAACTCCCTTAATTTAGACCCACTGCCCCTACATTTCTCATCTATGCTTGAGAGTTACTGTTGTCCCTTCGGTCTCAAAAATAATTAAAACCACCAGTGCCTTCAATCAGATGCCATTCATAATGACACTTCAGGACAGAATTACTGCTTTGGATTTCCAAGACTACATCTTTTCTGGAACAGGTAGCCTCATCTTTCCCCCCACAGAGCAGCTGATGGAATTGAACCTCTGACATTGTGATTAAAACCAAATGCTTTAACTCACAGCACCACCAGAAATTCTAAGGGATTGTATACTACGTATGTCTTTTTACTTAAGTCTTGTCATCAAACTTAGACGACCTACCAGTATTGTACTCCCCACCTACAGGAGCTCTCTGATCTGTGGCTTTGCTTTGTGTTTTTGCACCTGTTCTCCTTACAAATTTCTGCTGTACTTAAAGATTGGTGTGGGTCCCATTCCCCAGTTTCCCTTCAGTAACCGTTTTAACCTAGGTTACTGACTTTGGTTTATCTTGTGTTCCCTTCCACCTGCCTTTCTCTTGGGGCCTGAGTGAGCTTTCTAGTTAATCACTGTTGTGTCTTTACACCTCTTCTTTCCCCCTTATCCTGCCCTTTTTCCTTCCCCTACTTCATCCTTTGGATACAGATCACCTTAACTTTGTCTTTCCTTTCAGCAAGTTGTTTGACTTCGAGCATAAGCATTGTGTCTTGTGTTGTATTTGGTGGTGGTGGTGGTGGTGATGTGCCGCACAGTCAAGTCCGACTCATAGCTACGCTGGGTAGTGGTTTCAGTGCTGTAAATCTTTACAGGTGCAGAAAGCCTCACCTCTCATGAGGAACAACTGAACTGCTTTCCTTGTGGTTAGCAGCCCCGCTCGTAATCCACTCACTACCAGGCCCCCTGACATTTTGGATTAAAGATTACTTTTTTTTTTTTTAACACAAAT
>NW_006408545.1:18321737-18322641 GCF_000296735.1 Chrysochloris asiatica
AGCCTATAACTGATTGGAATACCTAAAAGGGGTTCTACAACTTGCCCAGTGAAATAGGCCTCGTGCAAAGCCTTTACAGAGTATAGGACCTTAGGTGGAATCCTGAGTCCCATCCAGAGCCCATAGACAAGGACTTAGCCACAGAGGGCTAGAGCTGAGAGTAAAGCTGATATGAAGTGAGGGGAGATGCACAAGAACACCCAAACTTGCATACAGTACCCTTTTGGCCTAGTCTCAATGGCTCAATAACTCGACTAGAGGAAGATAGGAAAAAAAAAAAAAATTTTTTTTTTTGATAAAGGAAACAAGGGTAAATTGCTTCAATTTGATGAACCTGACCTATACTCAGGGCGATAGTTACTCTAAATACCAACAAAGTCTTCACATCAAGTATCAATGCTATCCCCTCTGTGCACAGGGTAGATAGGGACGGGCAACTTAGACACTGGCTACCTAAAATGAGGAGGCAATAAAGGCATAAATGACTGGCTTACAAGGTTCCAAGAGGGAGTTTAGTTTAAGAGTATGGGGGGCGAAATAAAGAGTCCCCACTGAATAGTTTTCATCTTGTCTAGATGGGTCTGGTGAAAAGAGATGGGGATAAGATTCGTAAGATTCAAGAGTGAATAATTGTTTTCATGACTAATTGCGACTGTCACTATTGTAAAGGTAGAAGTTTTGTAACAAAAACAGGGGCGTGATTAATCTTACAGTCCAGAAACAGAGGACCCAAGACCATCAAGGGGGAAGAGCACAAGCAGAATGGCGGGACCTTATCCAGAGAAGCAGCAGCGCCAGAGATGGAGGCAGAGATGGGGGCATGGAGATGGGGAGTGGCTGAGGACTCTAGATTTATGGATTAAGAGAGGGACTAAGAGCTTGTGGCCAGGAGGCAGACTTGCAG
>NW_006408545.1:18322951-18327347 GCF_000296735.1 Chrysochloris asiatica
GTACATGGAGGGGATTATAATCATTGTAATGAAACAAAGTGTATGATTTGTTGAATGTAAAACTGATAATATGCCCTGTAAACTTTCACTCAAACCACAATAAAAACCTTAAAAAACAAACAAAACTTTATTGTGAATTAAGCGAGGGTTAACAGAACAGATCATCAGTTTTCTATTCATCAAAGCATATACTTTGCTTCATTACAATGATCGCAAACCCCTCCACATACCAACAGTTAACAGTATTTACCTGAGTTCACTTTAACTATTGGATTCCTCCCTGTGCCTCTTACTACCTCTCTCCTTGTATATTGCCTGCCCTGTCAACCATGTTAACATGTGTCTAGCCTCCAGACAATGAATAATTTTCCCTTCCTCCTTTCCTCCCATAACCATCATAGACAGGTTCTTTTATCAAGAAAAACTTTTCTTAACTTTTTACAACATTGGTTCATATAATATGTGTCTTTTAGTGATCGACTAATTTCACTCAGCATAGTGTCCTCCAGGTTCATTCATATTGTGAGGTGTTTCACAGATTCATTATTCTTCAAAGTTGTGTAGTATTCTATGGTGTGTATGTACCAAAGTTTGTTTAACCATTCTTAAGTTGATGAATGCATTTAGGCTGTCTCCATATTTTATGTGTCTCTTATAGACAGCTTATTGAAGGATCCTGTTTTCTTAACCATTCTGCTTTCTCTGTCTCTTGACTGGTGCTTTTCATCCATTTACATTCAGTGTCATTATTGATAGATATTAATTGATGACATTTTGCTTGGGGGGCAGGGTTTGTGTATGTTGTGCTACTGGTTCTTCATTCCACCTAATTATTCCACATAATTTTCTGCACTGTTTTAATTTGGTGTGTGGGTTTCTTTTCATTTCTGTAGTATTAATGTTCACTAAATCTTTCTGATTTTCCTTTTTTTTAAAATTTTTGCTGTATAGACATATGAATTTTCTTTGAGGTTACCCTGTAATTTATTAATTTTTTTCACTATTTTAAACAGTCTGTTTTATCTTGAAATCCACTTGGCTTCCATGCCATTCATAAGTTCTGTTTTCTACATTATTCATTCCCTCTTTTTGCTCTGTAGTTGACTTCATTATAAATTAATATCTGTGGTTCCCTATTTTAAGTCTTGTTAGATTTGTTTTACTTTAAATACTTTTATATTGGAATTGAGTTCTGAGTGGTGGTGTCATGTATGGTAACCTCAGGTTGTTGTTTGCTGTTGTTTCTCAGTCCAAAGCACACCCATTTTACACATTTTTTGTAAAATTGGTCTGGTTATTACAAGACAGATTCTTTTAATTTCTGCTCATCGGGAAACATCCTGATTTCACCATTGTTTTGCTGTATATATGATTCTTGGTTGGCTATTTTTTTCTTTCAGAGTTTTGTGTATGTCATCCATTGCCTTCTTGCCTGCATGGTTTTTGCTGAGAAATCAGAGTTTTATCTTACTGGTTCTCCATTGTAGGTAACTTTTTGTTTTTCCCCACATGCTCTCAGGATTCTTTAATTGTGCTTGATTTGGAAAGTTTGATTATGGTGTGTCTTTGTGATTTTCTTTTGGGATCTATCCCTTTGGGAGTTTGCTCAGTTTCTTGTATGCTTATTTTCTTGTCTTTCACAAGGTTAGGCATTTTCTTCCAACAAGTTTGGGATAATTTTCTCTGTGTTATTGTCTCTTTCTGTTCTGGAATTCCATATTCACCTATAAGTTCCTCTTCCTGGTGTCCTGTATAACCCTTAGGTTTTCTTCAGATTATTTTCATTTTCATTATTTTTTTCTGATTGTTCTTCTAGCATACTAGTATTGGGGGATTTATCTTCAGGCTCACTAATTCAGGCTTCTACTGCTTCAAATATCCTCCTTTGTCCTTTCGATGTGTTGTCTACTTTTGAAATCTTAGTATTCAACTTCTGGATTTCTAATCGCAGGTTTTGTAGTTTAAGTTTTGCATTTGTTTTGTCTGTTTGTTCTTATATATAGTGTTTTCCTTAATTCGTCTACATTTTTTTCTGTGTTCTGCTTGCTTTCCTCGATCTTTCTATCAATCCTCCAAAGATACCTAAATATCATTCTTTTGACTTCTTTTTCAGTTCATTCCATTTCCTCTTCTTCCTCAGAAATGTTTTTCTGACTCTGTATCTTGGTCGTTTGTTTGAGCCATTCTTTCTCGTTTCTTCATGTGAGCTAAAATTATCTGTTGTCTCTGGAACATTGTGAGGAGGCATTGTATTTAATATGATTATATATTGATGTGTTTTTAGGCTCTTACCAGCTGTCTCCTATGAGTCTAGTTAGAGAATGGAAGCATGAAAACCGTTTCATTTGCCATTTGTGCACCACAGTTTAGGGTGGGGTTGGCTGTTATCTGTTGTTGCTATGGTGATAGAGGATCTGGTATTAGCTCTTGCCCAGTGGGTGAAGCTGCAGAAGGTCTGATTGTGATTGGGCTATATGGGCACAGTTGCTGCCTCCTGTCATGTGGGAAACAGAAAACTCCTCTCCCACAAACACACAAGAAAAAAACAGGATAAACAAACAGGGACCCAGCAATGAAAAGAAAAAACAATAAAGAGAAAAAGGAAATGAAACAGACAGCAGCCAGAAAAAAAGAATATAACTATAAAAACAAAAGAAGGATAGGAAATACAGTTGTAGAAGAGAGAAATAAGAGAAAAAATAATAGGAAGAAATTTAAAAAACAAAAACAAACATTAAGCAAAAACAACAAAAAGCAAAGGAGGGATAGGAAAATGGAGTTACAGAAGAGAAAAATAAGAGAAAATAAATGGAGGAAATTTTTTAAAATCCCTTGGAAAACTTGTTGTTGTTAAGTGCTATCGAGTCTATTCCGACCCATAGCGACCCTGTATAGGGTTTCCAAGGAGCAGCTGCTGAGCTTGAACCACCGATCTTGCAGTTCAATGGCTTTGCAGTCTGGTGCATTAACCCACAGCGCCACACCAGGACTAGGAAAACTTAGAGTGACGATGAAAAGAGAGATTAGAGAATAATAAATAAAGATAAAAGGGGAAAAAAAAGAAGAGATGAAATGTGAGAAGAAAAGAAGGATAAAAGGATAAAATCCAAGGGAATGGAAAGGAAAGAGAAGAAAGAATAAACAACAAAAACAATGAAACAACAGAAGGAAAAAAGAAACCCCCAAAATACCAAAACTGTGCAGCTATTGGACCCAGTGAGGAGAAAACTCTGGGGGCTCCTGCAAACTACAGAACTCACAAGACAGGTGTGGGGGGTACACACAGCAGCCACATTCTGAATCCTAAATGTAGTTCCTATCACCCTCGCTCGGTATTATCTATGTTCAGGGCCGTTAATCTGGAAGTAGTTCATAGAGGCCCCTGATGGAGCTAATTTTAGTGTCAGTTTAGGACCACGGGGAAGCTGAGGGTAGGGTGACAGGTTAAATGCTGATCTGGTGGATCTGTGGGTTCTGAAGGTGTGAGTCCACCAAAATGTTGTAGCTGATCACCCTCCCCAATCCCCAAGGACTCACACTGATGTGACTTCCAACCATTTGGCTCTGAACTCCTGAAGAGCAGGGTCAACGCTGGGGGAGGATAAGGGTGGGAGTCACCAGGGGAGAATGGGGAAAAGGAATCACACCTTTCCCATTACCTATGTGAATCTGCTCTGCCAGGCCTTCTCCTCTTCTCAAATTGCCAAAGTTGTTCACAAGATGGTCATGCTGCGTCTGGCCATCTGTCTACCAGTCATCCTCCCTCTCTCAGTGTCCCTGCTCAGCTGCTTCTCCCGCTTCTCTAAGCTTTCCTCTGAAGATCAGGGTTCCAGGATTTTCAAGTGTCTGTTTCATTTGGTCTCTTGAATCTTTGTTGTAGAGGGTCCATGTAGTGCACCTGCCTAGTCGACCCACCATCTTGCCGGAAGTCTCTTTGAAAATGCTCTTAATTTTTGATTGTGGTAAAAAACATTTGGCATTTTAACTTTTTTTACAGGTGGAATTCAGTGTCATTGATGACCTTCATCATGGAGTGCAGCCATCAGCACTGTTCATTTCCACATTTTCTTATCACCCTTTCTAGGAGCTCGGTGTCCCCTAAGCAGTGACCTCCCCCTCTTCCTTCTCCCTCCTACCCCTGGTAACTACTCATAAACTTTGACTGCTATCCATTTGTCAATTCTAGATGTTTTACATAAGTGGGATCATGTAGTGGTTGGCCTCTTGTATGTGACTTATTTTATTCAGCATAATGTTTTCAAGGTTCTTCCATGTTGTAGCATGCATGTATCAGAACTTCATTTCTCTTTATGGCTGAGTAATTTTCCATTGTATGGATAAACCACAATTTGCTTACTCATTCTTCTGTGGTTGGACATTTACGTTGCTTCCATTT
>NW_006408545.1:18331885-18345783 GCF_000296735.1 Chrysochloris asiatica
CCTTCATAATTCTGGGATTCACATTTAGGTCCTTCCAATATATTTTTTAAAGAGCTTATGGAAAAGATAAGTTAAATCCTAGTATTAATAACAGACTTTGGCTATGGGTTTTATTTGTTGGTGTGTTTTCCTCTTAATTACCTTTTAGGGAAAAAAAAAAAAAAAACAACTTTCTTTTTCTTTACAGGAGCTCCAGGGTGAAACCTGGGAGTATTCTTCTTACGTGATGTGCTTTATTAATGGCCAATTCCTGGGCGACGTGCTCGAGCTGCAGAAATGGGCTCACAGGGTGTGGGATGTACTGGACGTTAAGCCCTTTGCTCTGTATGAAGCACTTACTTTGGATTTCTCCTCTAAATTCTTACGAGACACCAAGGCAAGTTACAGCGATGTAATTTTTTTAATGGTGGGACCATTGATCATTTATAGTGATTAAGCACTAATTATTGATAACCTAACAAAAGGATGTAAATGAGCAGGAGACTGGGTTTTATGTCCTCAATGACTTTATGATCTACTTTCAAAGACTGGAATATGGCAAGGTTTGCCTGGTGTGGTGTGTTTCTGAGTAGACTGGCTGTCCCGGAGGAACATCCCTGTTCAAATAGTTCTGTTGTGATCACTCTGAAGTGCCTGTGAGTGGGTTCCAACTCATAGCAGCCTTGTATAGGGTTGCCAAGGAACATCTGGTGGGCTTGAACCACCGACCTTGTGGTTAGCAGTCCAGCGCTGATCCTACAGTGCCACACCAGGACTCCTTAGATATTTCTATCCCCCACTAACAATTGTGTTCACTAATCATCACTCATCTTAAAAGCTAAAGACTCTGTTGGAGAAGGCTGAGCTTATCACTCACTCACCATTAGTTTGAACTCTTTTAACTTGCTCCTTTCTGACACCTGGGTGAGAGCTGTTGCACTGAGTGAGTGGATGTTTGGACTGAGAAGAAAGGTGGCCTATTAGCACAGGATACAGAGTTGATAAGACCACAGACAGGCTTGGCCGTGCAGAGGTTTCCATTGACAGATGATAGGCATGAAGCTTAAGGCCCAAGGAGGCAGAGACAGACATCAGAGGTAAAAGCACTTTGGAGCTCAGAAACCTCATTGTAGAACAACTACCGTGTGTTAAAGTTAATTTCCTGCCATAGGGTCCTGTGATGGTATCTGAGCTGTCCAAAGACAAAGACCTTGTCTATTCATTGCTGCTTAACCGATGCCACAAACAGAACTAGAAACAAAAGAGGTGCTCAGTGAATGCTAAGTTGCATAGCAGTGTACTTTGAAAATGCTAGAAACTCTTAGGTACGGATGGGAATTACTGAGCCATAGCAGTTAGTGGCATATACCCCAAAGAACTGAGAGCAGAAATGCAGTTACTTGTATACTAATGTTCACTGCAGCACTATTTATGAGTAAAATGATTGAGACAACTGTATCCAAAGGAACAGAGGACTGGAAGTAAGTGGAGTATCTGGGAATGACAAAGGACAGCAAGGAGGACAGACTTCGTGGGAAATGAAACCCAGAAAGTAAAGAGTACTAGTTAACACCAGGCTACTCTGGTTTTTGTAGAGAGGAAATTGGGTAGCTGACAATTAACAGAAAAGATGGAGAACCAGCTTTGGAAAACGGGTAGGAGCTAAGGGAAACCTGGAAGTAGGAAAACATGACCTATCATGGCAGAGGCTGCATGGCCGAGGTACTGCAGACCCTGGGTTTGCCTTGCTACTTTTCGTTGTGAGTCATTTCTGAACTCTCTGTCTTTGGGCCACTCCTTCATTCTTCATAGATCCAGCATCCCCGGCAGGAGCATGGCTGGTCCAGCCAGGCCAGATCTTCACACCCTGACTGCCACAGTATGGGGAGAGAGAAAATCTGGCACCTTTGGGTCTTGTAGAAAGTGGTGGAGCCCTGCAGGAAGTTCCTCAAACAGAGAGGTTCAATGTTATGTAGACACACAAAACCCCCACTGAGTCCCACTTACAGAAAGGTTGAGGCTGGATTATGACATACTGTTCATCCTGAACCAAGGAGTTAAATATTATCCAAGAGGAAACCACCAACAGCTGTTCAAACAGAGAATTACACCATCCTCCTTTTTGGGGGGAAATGAGTTTTAGGGCTGTGCAGATGCAGGCAGGAGTGGGAGAGGCTGGTGGCAGCAAGACCAATCGCAGAGCTGCTGTAGGAGTATGGGCTAGAGATGTGGGTGGTGGGGTGCCGTGGAGTCAGTTCCGACTCATAGCGACCCTGCAGAGGGTTTGCAAAGCTGTTTTTACGGGAGCAGAAAGCCTCATCTCTCCTGCGGAGCGACTGCTAGATTTGAACTGCTGACCTTGCAGTTAGCAACCCAGCTCATAATCACTATGCTACCAAAGCTCCTTAGAGATGGTGGGAGCCTAAATCAATTAGTGGCAGGGTGGCTAGAGGACCTGGATTCCAGAGAAAACTTTTAGATTGTCACACAGAGGATGGATTTGTCTTGCTGAGTAAAACCCGGGACTCACTTGTTCAGAAGCTGCCTTGGTTAGTTGTGGGTTGTGGTAGTGTGCTGGACAATCATGGTCATGTGTCTGACTGCAGGGTGACTGGGTTATTACCTTGTTTTGCATTCATGATCTCTTTTCATTAGAATTTTTAGAATTATTTACTCTTTACCAATCCACTAAGGAGTCCTGGTGTGATGCTGTAGGATAACACTGGACCGAAAGGTAACTGCAAGGTCAGTTCAAACTCACCAGCCGCTCTTTGGAAACCCTATACAGGGTCGCTGTGAGCGGCACTTAACAACAGCAACAGCAAAGGTAATGTATTGATATATAGGGGAGTTCATTGATTCCTAAATGCATTACTCATTTAATCAACCAGCATCTCCCTACTTTTCCTCTTGAACCATTGTGAAGTTTACTATATGATGCCTCCTACTCTTTAGTTATTATATTTTCTTTTATAATTGTTGCTGTTAAGTGTTGTAGAGTTGGTTCTGACTGATAGTGGCCCTCTGTAGGGTTTCTGAGGAGTGGCTAGTGAGTTTGAACCATAAGCCTTGAGGTTTAAAGTGATTTTGTGGTCTAGTGCTTATTGACCAGGGAGGACTCTTTTATTATTAAGAACTTGTACTACAGAAGCTGAAAGACAGAAATGAATTAAAATTAGTATGGATGTCGTACTTCATCCCTGGATGCTAGATTAACACAATGCTATTTCAGTCTTTTTAAAAAATAAAAGGTTTAGAGTGCCTACTCTAATAATGATCGGCATTTTAAAGTGATTTAACTTAATACTTCCCTTATATATAGATCCTTAAGAAAGGAGCCCAGTGTGTAGTGGGTTCTACATTGGGCTGCTCACCACAAGGTCAGCAGTTGAAATCCTCCAGCTGCTCTTAGGAGAACGATGAGGCTTTCTACTCCCATAAAGATTCACAGCCTCAGAAACTCTTTACAGGGTTGGTATCAATTGGAACTGACGGGACAGTACACAGCAGCAGCTGCAGACCCTTACAAAATAGGGCAGGACAGGCTATACACCTTGTAAATGATGTTTTAAATAAGTAGGTATTTTAAATGTATGTTATAGTCCTAGGACTTGAAATGTACTCTTGTTAGATACAGTTTGCCCCTAGGTGCATGCTGTCATGACAAAGACTAGTGTTTTCACTGTGGAAACCTCTTAATAACATTTAACAAGGTAATAGAGCTGTGTCTCCCAGAGCAGGCATCAGTTGAAAGCAAGAGCTGGGGCATCCATGAGCAGGAGGATATTACTTGAAAGTACAGCTTCCTTCTCTCCCTGCCCCTGCTGTGCCACACCTTCCGTGGAAATAGTGGCCCTGTTTTCCCATTCATAAAGGATGTAGCCAGGCTCTGAAAATCCAAGATATCAGTAACCAAACTCATGATGGATCTTTCCCCAAAATGTCTCCAGAAAGCAGAGAGAAGTCCCTATCTGTTCTTACTGTCAGGGACTGGCTAGTATTCCATTCCACACTCAGTCTGCCCTGTCGGGGATATCTGGGCCACATGTTCTAAGTCTTGTTGGATAAGTTAATGTTACTGAAAGCTTCACTACGGAAGAGTTTGGAAGAGTGTCTTCTTTCAGTTGTAAAGACAGGACACACTAAAACAAACTTCTGTAAGGCATTCATTTTAGTTAGGCTGCTGACCCAGCTGTGCAGTTGAACCTTGATCATTGAAGATGTTCTCTGTTTATATTTTGAGTTGTTTTGAAAACTTTCTTAAAGAAACTTTGACCTGCACTCTTTTTTGTTCCCTAACTTTAATAGCATGACTTTGTGTTCTTGGACGTTAGTATTGATTATTATCCAATTGGAAGATTGGTTTTTGAGGTAAGAGTTTTTTTGGGGTTTTTTTTTTTTTTGCTGTTTAATAAATTGGGGAGGGGGATTTGTAAGTGCAAAAATGTCAAATATTTGATGTCTGAGACCACTTATCTTTATTTTATAGCTATACTGTGATGCGTGTCCCAAAACCTGTAAGAATTTCCGAGTACTGTGCACAGGAAAAGCAGGATATTCCCAAAGCGCTATAAGACTTCATTATAAAGACTCGATTTTTCATCGAGTAGTACACAATGCTTGGATACAAGGAGGAGGTGAATTTAAAACCTTAAATACAGTTTCATTTCCACATCAAAAAAAGAGTGTACAAAATTTGTTTCTCTACTTTTGTGAAATATGTACAGAATAGAAAATAAGGGATTTAAAGGATTTATATGGCCAGATGATTAATTAAGCTAGTCATGCTGCTGTGGTACTGTAAAATAAGCACTGGTCTGCTAACCAGAATGTCGGCAGTTCAAACTCACCAGCTGCTTCTCGAAAACCCTATACAGGGTCATTATGAGTTGCAATTGACTTGAAAGCACTAAACAAAAACTGTAAAAATATCCCCTAATCTTAAAAGGAATCTACAATATGTTACCAGGAAGATGGCAAAATGAAAAGTAATAAAGGAAGGCAGGATAGGTTTTTTTTTTTAATCAAAATGTAATTTCAAATGTCCACTTTAGTAAGGGTTCCTATGTATGTTGTTAAGTGTGAAGTCAGTTCCAACTCATAGAAATCCTATATAGGGTTTCTGAGGTGGGTTTGAACCACTGACCTTGAGGTTAACAGTCTAGTGTTTATCCCATAGCTCCACACCAGGAGTACCCAAGTGTCCTTATTTTTCACTAGAGATACTCATGGCTGGCCACCATTGTTACAATTGATAAGTTGTTGTTGTTAAGTGCCGTCGAGTTGGTTCCAACTCATAGCGACCCTGTATAGGGTTTCCAAGGAGCAGTTGGTGAGCTTGAACCACCAGCCTTGCCGTTCAAACCAACTTTGCAGTCCAGCACATTAACCCACAGTGCCACACCAGGACTCCAATTAAAAAGTAAGATCCCCAAAATTGTGGCTTCCATTTTTGGTCAATCCTTTGACTTCACAGAGAGGAGTTGCCTCATTAACTGTACAGAATTCAATTTGGCCTCTAGGTGATATCCCATAGGAGGCAATTAGGCAGCAATTTCAAAACAATTGACTAAGTGTGGCGGGAGATTTGCTTGAAATTGATGAAATATGCAGAGGCATAAATTAGCATTGTTTGTTTTTCTATGATGTGGAACATTCTGAGGCTGACAAGGAGAAAAATGGAGATTTAGCTCAAGTATCTTACATAGAAAGCAGCTCAGATCCCAAATCCTTTTATCTAAGTTCATTGTGCTTCCACTTAATACTTGTATTTGGCATTTATCTTCAAATGTAGTAAGTGAACAAATTTGTTAGAGTCTGCCTAGTTTTTTGTTATTACAAAACAATCCTCAAGGGGACCAATAATCAGGGCCTCGTGATGACGTAGTTCATTGTTGATGCTCATATGCTGGCCTTCTTATTTGGTTTTGGTTTTGTTGGACCTATCTAGAGCAGGATTTGAGAAAATTAGGTAATTATATTTGTTTATCTACTTATTTATGGTAAAATTTCTAAACAGAAGAATGCAGACATCTTGAGTCATTTCTTCCAACAGCGAAGCAACTATGTTAAGAACAGCTTGGGAAAAACCTGATTATTAGATTCAAATCCAATCAAGTTGTGCCACCATGGGTACTCCACTTAACATCTCTGAATTAATTTCTTAATCATCAAATGGTGATCGTTATAATAATATCACAGTAGATGGTAAGGATTCAGTGACATGGTATATTGAAAGTGCTGAGCTCTGTAAACATTCTCCCTTCAGATGTCAAATCCCCACAAGGCTGTTCATGTAGAGTTTTGCAATCCAGGCACTAACTGGGGTTTTGCAGGTACCTTAGGAGTCTTGCAGTTGTAATGGCTTAAGCATTGGACTGCTAACCACAAGGTTGTGGTTTAAACCCACTAGCCACTCAGCAGGAGAAAGATGAGGCTGTCTGCTCCCATAATGATTGGGTCTTGGGAATCCTAAGGAGCAGTTCTGCTCTGTGCTACAGGGTCACTTGGTGAGTCAGAATCGACTGGTCTTCAGTGAGACTTTTGGTTTTAAGTTGCTCCAGGCAGTATGGTTTGCCCTTTGGAACCAAGAAGCCAAGAAGCCTAGCAGCACAGTCTGTGCCACCCCCCCCCCACTTCCTCTCATCCGCTGGCATACTCTGCTCTGTACACACACTGGCTGCCTTGCTGTTTGAGGACAGCAAGCATATACCTGCCTTGGAATCTTTTGCTGATTCCTTTGCCTGGGATACATTCTCTCCTTCATATATCCCCTTGCTTAAGCCCTTGTGGGGATTTGACATCTGAAGGGAGAATGTTTACAGAGCTCAGCATTTTCAATATACCATGTCACTGAATCCTTACCATATCCTGTGATATTATTATAATGATCACCATTTGATGATTGTTCCTGATTTGGGCACAGATTTCATCTTCTCATCAAGGACTGTTTGAAACTGCCACCTCCCTCTCCCAGAGGTCTCCTCAGCCCCCCTGGGGCCTGTTTTATTTCTTTCATAGCACTTTTCACTATTATATTTTCCTCTTTTGATTTTGTTATTGTCTGTATCTCTTCACTAGAATATAAGCTCCATGAGGAAAGAGACTTATATCCACTTTGTTCACTGTTGCATCCCAAGTACAGTGTCTGGCACATAAGTTGTTCAGTGCCATGGAGTCGGTTCTGACCCATAGTGACCCTGTATAGAGTTTTCAAGGAGTAGCTGGAGGGTCTCAACCATCACAGCCTTGGTGTTAACAGTCCAGTGCTTATCCTACAGTGCCACACAAGGACTCTAAGTAGATGCCTGTTAAAAGGATGAATGAAGGGATGACGAACAGATAGTTAACACCAGAAATACTGATGCTTGTACATTGTGTTCATTTCTAAAGTACAGTTTCTAAAGAAGATTCCAAGTTGGTTAAACTACTTTGTAGTTCAGTTCTCCCTCTGTGGCCCTGACAAGGCCTGATGTCTTCAGAAGGATCTCTTGCTGTGTGGCTTCACAGATTTTATTATTAGTATTATATTGATATGATGATGACAGTGAGAAGATGCATTCCATCAGCACGTGATCCTGCTGTATAATAATGGCCATGAATGAATGAGCAGGATGCTCTGCCAGGCAAAATACTAAGTGCTCTGCCTACAGTATTTCATTGAGTCTTCAGAGTTGCCTGTGAGGCATATTGGGAACTCTATACAGGGTCACTATGAGTCAGAACCTACTCGATGGCACTTAACAGGCTTGTAAAGTCTAACTAGCATCAAGATCTAAATTAAAGTCATTTGAGTTGAAAGTCTGCTTTGAACCATATTCTGTATCCCTGAATTTGTGGTCAGGAGCATAGAGATCCTGTCAGATATACAAGGCTGAATTCAAGAGAATGGATGGTGGCCACAAATGACACTATCAAGAACTGGTTGAGATGGTGTCATTATAAAATACTCAGGCTATCTGAATCAGAGGCCAAGAGTAATGTGGGTGCAAGTGAGAAGGAAGTGATGGGGCAAGGGAGCGTGACTGATGTTGTGGATACAGTAGTGCGGGAGAGGAACTACCTGGGCAGATTTCCTGAGCAGAGCAAACCTAGAATCTGAAGGAATTGATATTGAGGATACTCACCTTCCCCATATCCAGGTTTAGCCTTCAGCACATCCTCCTGACACCTGCTGAGGGCTGTGGAGCAAATTGTGGAAACTATCAGGTGGGATAGGGTTCAAGACTCATAGCTTTCCACTTATCTTCTGCACCAGTTTACTTCTCATCCGGTCTTATGAATAGTATACTCTAAATGCTATTTGCTCAGCCTTGAGTAATTCTGTCCACAAGTTTGCCATGTACCAGACTCTATTAAAATGGCACACTTTTATTATCGATAAACCATGCATACTGAGTTAAAATGGCACATTACTTCAACAAGTATTTATTGAGCACTGAGTCCTGGTGTGGCGCTGTGGGTTAATGCACCAGACTGCAAAGCCATTTGAACTGCAAAGTCGGTGGTTCAAGCTCACCAGCTGCTCCTCGGAAACCCTATAAGGGTTGCTACGGGTCGGAATTGACTCGAGAGCACTTAACAACAACATATTCAAGGAAGGAGTCCTGGTGTGGTGCTATAGAATAAGCACTGAACTGCTAACCAAAGGTCGTTAGTTCAAACCCATCCGCCACTCCTTGGAAAGTTTTTAGAGAGGGTCCCTATGGATAACATGATGAAATGTGGATATTTAAGAACACTTAATTGTGCTCATGAAGAATCTGTACATAGACCAACAGGCAGAACAAATAGGACAAAGGAACACTGGATAGTTTAAAATCAAGAAAGATGTAGCCTTGGGTTGTATTCGTTCACCATATTTACTCAATCTGTATGCTGAGCAAATAATCCAAGAAGCTGGATCATATGGAAAAGGATGTGGCATCAGGATTGGAGGAAGACTCATTAACAACCTGTGACATACAGATGATACAACCTTGCTTGCTGAATGTGAAGAGGACTTAAAATACTAACTGATGAAGATCAAAGACCACAGCCTTCAGTATAGGTTGCACCTCCATGTAAAGAAAACAAAAGTCCTCACCACTGGACTAATAAATAGCATCATAATAAATGGAGAAGTTGTGAAAGACTTAATTTTGCTTGGATCTACTATCAACTCTCATAGAAGCAGCAGTCAGGAAATCAAACTATATATTGCGTTAGGCAAATCTGCCCAAGACCTATTTAAAATGTCCAGGAGCAAAGATGTCAGTTTGAGGACTGAGGTGCTCCTGACCCAAGCCATGGTATTTTCAATAGCCTCATATGCATGTGAAAGTTGGACACTGAATAAGGAAAACCACAGAAGAGTTGATGCATTTGAGTTATGGTGTTGGAGAAGAATATTAAAAGTACCATGGACTGCCAGAAGAACAAACACATCTGTGTTAGATGATGTACAGGCAGAATGCTCCTTAGAAGCCTGGATGGCGATACTTCATCTCTCATGCTTTTTTGAATATATTATCAGGATGGACCAGTTCCTAGAGGAGGATATCATGCTTGGTAAAATGGAGGGTCAGTTAAAAAGAGGAAGACCCCCAGTGAAGTGTGACAGCAATTGTGAGGTTGGTGCAGGACCGAGCAGTGTTGTGTTCTGTTGTGCATAGGGTCACTATGAGTTGGAACCAATTTGACGGCACCTGTGGTGCTATGGGATAAAGCACTGGACCACAAGATCGACAGTTCAAACTCAGCAGCCGCTCCTCAGAAACCCTATCCAGGGTCCCTGTGAGTTGGAAGTGACTTGACAGCACTAAACAACAATAGCATATTAAAGGAAAGGAAGCCTGGTGGCACAGTGGGTTAAGTGTTAGGCTTCTAACCAAAAGAAAGGTCAGTGGTTCAAACCCACCACCTGTTCTTCAGAACCATAAGCCTGTTGGCTGCAGTAAAGGTTTCATCTTGAAAGCCCTATGAGGCGGTTCTTTGTTTATAGGGTCACTATGAGTTGGAATCAGCTTAATGGCAGTGGATGGGTATATTAAAGGAAGTGCTCGATTAGAAAGCTGGAGGAAATGGATGCTGATGGGGAGGCTGGGGTACAAAAGACAGCTTTGCTTATGCATGAAGGGTTTTCATAGTAGGGACATGACTTAAACCCAGATGTAAATGTAACACGTTATTAAGTGCCGTCAAGTCAGTCCCAACCCATAACAACCCTGTACAGGGTTCCGACGTGCGACTGGTGAGCTTGAACCGCTGTCCTTGCAGTTCAAACCAACTTTGCAGTCCAGCGCATTAATCCACATTGCCACATCAGGACTTATAAGCACCTAAAACAACCCATCACCCCCTGAAGGAACTTCATTTCTAAAGTACTAGAGAAATAGATGAGTTATCACTAGGAGGCTCCAGAGAATGCAAATTTTGAATCTTCTTTTTAGAACACTGATTTTTATTCGTGTTCTAAAGAGAACTTGTTCCGATTTCATCCTCCCAGCTTACGCTTTCAATTTTTCTGAAAAGCAGGAAAGCCATTTTGAAGCAAGTAGAATTTCTATGAGCACACGTCCTTCAAATCTCCACCAAAATTAAAATTTGATGCCTCATTATTTCAAAGGTTGTGCATTATAGTCGAATAATCTCACAGTTATGTGAGGTGAAATGGGATAATGAAGGAAAAAGTGTTTATAAAATACAAGCGAAATCATTGTAATAATATTTTCATGCTATAGCTGTTGACTTAATTCTAATATTTTTATTTATGGTTATTTCTCAGATATAGTCACTGGAAGAGGAGATGGTGGAGAGTCAATTTATGGACCCACATTTGAAGGTGTGTACCTTGAAATTTTGTCAGTCCTATATTGTTCAGATTTAACCTGATGGCTACAGATGATACCTGTCTAGAATATTGCACTAAGAGTGAGGTTTTAAAATTAGGATAGAAAAAAAGACACTCTAGTCCAGAACATCTTGGTGACACTTAAAAAAAAAAAAGTACCTAATTATATGATTTCTTTAGGATACATCTCTACTATTAGGGTTATAGGTTCAAAAGGAATTTACATTTTTAAGGAATGCAATTTGTTAAGCTCATTGCCACTTTGATAACCATTCTATTAAGATGGCTGTAAGAAGATTCTGGGAAGATGAGAAATCATAGTGGCAGAGGTATAGCTTTCTAATGTTCCTAAATCCCAACATGAAAACACAAGATAATTAAATTTTTAAAAAAGCCCATGGACACAATTTAAAACAAAGCTAGGTAGCAGGGCACCTATATAGAATCCAAAAGCAAATGGTGAGCACAGACAACCAGCAGCTATGAAGTCTGCATGATATCAGCATCTATGGGAGAAAGCAAGGCATCTGGTAGACCTGAGACTAGGAGAACCCCTAAGTAGCCAACAACAGTTAAATGCAAAGTATTCAGTAAGCGTGAAGGGGCTGGAGCAGCCTAACATCTGTGGACTCTTGATATGAACTTGGCAAGGCTGCCTTCTAGGACAAGTCCCATACTGAAGAGAAACTGTTGGATACACAATCAAAATGTTTCAGGAGAGGGACCAAAAAAAAATAAAAGTAAGTGTAGATAAAGGGAGAATGGGAACAGAGCTAGGAAATCTTAGGAGGTGAACACAGCATAAAATGAACAACATAAAAATGAACAAAAAGGTTCAAGGCTAAATCCCATACATACTTATTGTCCGATAGGCTGGATTCAAGGGAATGTTTGGTGGCTAAAAAACGTAATACCAAGAACTAGTTGAGATGGTGTCATTATAAAATGCTCAGGAGACCTGAAGCAGAGGGCCAGAGTAATTGTGTGAGTGAGGAGGAAGAGATGGGGCAAGGGAGTGGGATTCGTGTTTGGATAAATTAGTACGGGAGAGGAACTACCTGGGCAGATTTCCTGAGCAGAGCAAACCCTAGAGTCTAAAGGAATTGATGCTGGGGGATACGTACCTTCCCCGTATCCAGATTTAGCCTTCAGCCAAGACAAAGAGAGTAAGAAGTGGAGTAATGGCACTACAGCTAGTGAAGGCACACCAGAAAGACATGTTCATGGAACAGATAGAAACTGGAACGGCCTATGTCCAAATGAACTAAAAGACATTATTAGTAAGATAAGAAACAGGAAAAGAACTCCTAAATCAGAATTAGGAAAACTTTTTGAAATTATAGATTAAGGACAAAGCAACAACAAAATCAAATGACTTCAGAAATGAATAAACTAGAAGGAACACAAGAGCAAATAAATATAGTAGATCTGTCTTAAAATAAATAGAAGGTGAGAGGAGGAAACAAACAAAAACAGAAATAAAAGATAATGAGGATATACAAGAAAGTGACAGATATTAAAGATGGAAAGAGAATATCCAGCATACAGATAATAAGTATTCACTTGTCTGTCAGTTTGTTAAACTGTGGTAGCTTATGTGTTGCTATGATACTGGAAACTATGCCACTAGTATTTTCAATAGCAGAAGGGTCACCCATGGTGGACAGGTTCTAGCAGATCTTCCAGACTAAGACCAGGAAGAAGGAGAGGTGGACCACTTCTGAATGATTAGCCACTGAAAACCTTATGAATAACAGCAAAACATTGTCTGGTACAGTGCCAGAAGATGAGGCCCTCATATTTTGGAAGGCACTCAAAATATGCAAGGGGCAGAGCTGCCACCTCAAAAGAAGAGATGTTCTTAATAACGTGGATAGAACAAAACTTTTGTGACCTTCATTTGCTAATGGGGCACAACTCAAAATGAGAAGAAACAGCTGCGAACATCTCTTAATATTCAGAAAGTGGAATGTATGAAATGTGAATCTAGGAAAATTGGAAGATGTCAAAAATGACATGGAACACATAAAGATTGACGTCCTAGGCCTTAGTGAGTTGAAATGGACTGGTTTGGCCATTTTGAATCATATTGTTTATTGTGCCAGGAAAGACAAATTGAAGAGGAATGGCATCACATTCATTTCAAAAAGAGCATTTTAAGATCTAAAAGTATAATGCTGTGATAGAATAATATCCATATGCAAATAAAGGAATAATTGTTAATAACACTATTATTCAAATTTACACACCAGCTACTAAAGCCAGTTATGATGAAATTGAATTATACCAACTTCTTCAGTCTGAGATTGACCAAACATGCAATCAAGATTCATTGATCATTACTAGTGATTGGAATGGGAAAGTTGGATACACAGAGGAAGGCCTTGGTGATAGAAATGATACTGGAGATTACATTATAGAAATTTGCAAGACCAATAATTTATTCAATGCAAATACCTCTTTTGAACAACATAAATGGGACTATTTCATGGACCTCACAGATGGAACACACAGAAATCAAATTGACTACATCTGTGGTAAGAGCCATTGAAGAAGCTCAGTATCAAGGCCAAACAAGGCCAGGAGCAGACTGTGGAACAAACCATCAATTGCTCATATGTAAATTCAGACTGAAGCCGAAGAAAATTAAAACATGTCCACTAGTCAAAATATGACCTCAAGTATATCCCACCTGAATTTGGAGACCATCTCAAGAACAGATTTGAGTGGATGAGAGAACAATTAGGCAGGTTTGTATGGGCTAAGTGGGACAGAAGAAATAATGATGTATGCACAATCTTGGAGAAACAGGGCTCTGGGATACAGGGATTGAGACATGATTGTTTTGGGGAAAAGGGGGGAAATAATGTTAAGATGCTAGGCTGTCTTTTGAATCTTGGTTTTCTTTGCATTACATTATAAAATAGACACTGGAGGGGGAGAGAAAGGAGTAACAAGAAATATCACCATTGAAAGCTTGTAAGTCCGTCTTCTGTCTATAACTGATTGGAATACCTAAAATGGGGCTACAGTGTGCCCAGTGAAGGAGGCTTCCTGTGGAGCCTCTGCATTACATAAAACTATAGGT
>NW_006408545.1:18357938-18390855 GCF_000296735.1 Chrysochloris asiatica
GATACTATGTTTACCACCGCCACCACTACTAACTAACTCGTGGTTACCTTTGGAGGGCAATAGGAAACCAGTTTATTATTTTGAAAACTGGTAAGTTCTTTCCCTAAAGAGTCAAGCATTTAGCTTGCCGTTCTTATTTGAACTATACAAAATTATAGATTAAAGGGAAACATCTCTTTATAAAAGTATTTCAAATTAACAAATGGAAAGGAAATAATGGTATACTACCATTTGGCTGCCCCTGTCAATAGCTGCTAGCTTGACAAATAGGCAGCCAGACATGAAGACTTCTCTGTTGAAAGAACACAACTACCAATGAGGTTGAACATAAGCCTGATTAAGCTTCTGAACCCAGCTACCAATTTGCAAGAAATACTGCCAGTTCCGCTGTTGACATTTGTGTGACATTAACATGACATTTGTATAACTAAAAATCACTGTGCTATGAAATCATGTAATAAAAACCACAGAGCTTATGGCAAAAATGAGATTAGATGTACAACATGCAAAAACTTCCTCAGTGACACAGTAAGACACAAGATTGTGCTGCATGCCATTAAGTTGGTTCTGACTCAAGTGGTCCTGTATAGGGTTTCCAAGAGTGGCTGGTTTGAACTGCTGTCTTTTGGAGTAGCAGTTCAGGGCTTGATAGTAACCTAATAAAATGAGTAATCAGTCAAATAATGCAGTGAATATTCCACTTTACCTTGAAAATTTGCTTGTGAAAGTGGGTGTGGGAAGCAACTTGCAAAGTAATGTTGAAGTTAGTCAAAATTAGGGAGGTTCTCTGAAAGCTGACAGTAGTTGTACCACCAGATGTGGACAGGTGTGACTTATCACGTGAGGTCAACAGACATAGTAGGTTGATGTCTGAGATGTATGTGCATGTTTCTGTGCAGCTTGTTCAGCGGGGGTTTCTTTTCTATGTTCATGTAATGTGTCTCAAGGAAACTGCACAGAAGCAAAGGTGAACTCCATTATGCTCAAGTCATTCCATAATATGTCAAATTGGAACAAATTCACACATTCCAAACAAGTATTCTAGCAGAACTGACAGTACTGCCGGCAGAGAAACATGCTGAACTGCACCTTGGGTGCAGTCAGTAAAATCTAGACTGTGGGAGCCCCTAGAGGTCAAACAGCCCAGGTTCATCAGCAGATACAGTGTAAGGACAAGAAAGGGACAGAAGGAGAACCTGAAGATTATAGAGATTTTAAAGGCATACCAGGTTGTTTTTTGTTTTGTTTTCAAGTGGGAAAGACTACATTCTAGTGCTGTGTTGTTGTAGTTGTTTTTGTTGCCGAGAGCCATCCAGTGCTTCCCTTACAGCACCACGCCTGGACTCCTTAGTAACATATAAAAACCAGTTGTTGTTGAGTCAATTCTGCCTCTTCATCTCTGTAGGACCGGGAAGAACTAGGCTGTAATCTTCCTGGAAGCAGATGGCCTCACCATTCTTCCTTGGAGTGGCTGGTGGGTTTGGACTGCTGACCTCTCAGGATGCATACTTGGTGTTTTACATATTTAGTGCTGCTTTAACAGACCACGTGATGGCTTTAATAAACTAACGTCTTCTCTCACAGTTTGGGAAGCTAGAAGTCTGAATTCAGAGCACCAGTTCTGATAAAAGCTCCTTGTCTTCTTTTAGCATCTGTAGGCCCAGCATTCCTTGGAGTTCTCCATGCATCTTGACATCAATCTTTCCCTGGATCTAGGAGCTTCACAGTGCAGGGACCCCAGGTCCAAAGGAGTTATTGTTTCTTGGTGGTAGGAGGGCTCCCTTCTCTTCTAACTTCTCTCTCATCTCTTATAAAAGGTGTTACATGTCACACCTCAGGGAATCTCCCTTACATCGGATCAGGGTCATGATGAGACTAAGGGTGGTGGTGGTGTTGTTAAGTGCCATTGAGCCAGTATCCTGTAAACGGTTTCCAAGGAGTGGCTTGTGGGTTTGAACCACAGACCTTGTGGTTAACAGTCCAATGCTCATCCGACAGTGCCACACCAGGACTCCCACCTTGAATAGTCGTACTGGTTTATCACATCAGATGACATCATGGGGATCATCACACAACTGCCACATCATTGAGAATCATGGCCCAGTCAAGTGGACATTTATTTTGGGGGCACACAGTTCAATCCTTGATACTTGGATTGTAAAACTATAAAGAAAAGTTCAGATATTGATTATATAAAAGTCAGGAGAAAGGTTACTCAAGGGGAGAGTGGGACTTTAGGGACTCTTGCAGAACTAGCTAGCAGTATTCTATTTCTTGAACTAAATAGTGGTTAAAAGGGTATTGACTTTATAATAACTTTAAACTATACATTAGTTTCTGTGTGTTTTTTCTATCTGTGTTATCCAATAAAAAGCCTGGAAAAAATCCCTCCCAAACTGATAGCCAAAATGAAAGGGAAAGTAATAACTAGACTCCTTCTAAATTCATCTGCAAATAGCTTTACGAAATGAAAGCATGCAGTTGACACTGTTCTTACTCATTTATAAAACATTAATTAAACTCCTACTTATGTTCCAACCTGGTGCTAGGACCTGAGGAAACAAAAGAAGATATGAGTGGGTTTCTGTCCTCAAGGCTCTTAGAGATTTTTGTGTAGACAGATGTTTCAACAGATAAACTTGCACATCTGGCCCATTGCTATTACAGAGGAACATAATAACTAAATGCTGTGGGAAAAGAAAATAACTGCTCAGGAGTTGGGGGCAAGAGCACAGAGAAGCTTTGGAGTTGTGCAAAGGATGTCTCTGGAAACATTCCTGTTTTCCTTAATCCCTTGTGGGGACCTTGTGGGGATCTGCCATACCTCAGATAGTCATCGTCAGATACCCCGCCCCCACTCTGCGCTTTGCACTGATCCCTTAGTTAATCTACCCCAGGACCCTCCAGATACACCCATTCCTCCACTGATTATTCCTTGTTCCCATTCTTGAACCATTGTGGGCATTGGTCTTCAGATGGAATCCATGCTGTCTTCTGGGCACTCTGCTCTGCCTGCAGGTGCCCATGGGGGCTCAGTGATAACTCAGTTTGTCTGGCAGCACGGATTAGGAATTCAATAACCAACTGAGTGAAAAGAGGACGTTCCAGCAGGAACAATGAGCAACTGAGAGAGAGAGCATGGCTAATAGCCCAAAGAGCTAAATTATGGACTCTCTCCAATCACCCTTCTGGGAAATGTTCTTGGGTGGTTCAAATGGTTACGTTTTTGTTATTACTGAAAGGTTGGCAGTTGGAACCCACATGGTGGTATCTCCGAAGACAGTTTCCAAAAGGCACAGCCTTGAAAACTCTATGGAGCATTTCTGCTCTGCACACGGGGTCAGTGAGTTGGAATCAACTGGACAACCCCTAACAAAAACAGATTGTCTATGGGTTGTCCCATTCTAATGAAACAGGGCTCTATGATTGCCCAACACTACGTTTTGAAAATACAGAGAAAATTATGCTATCTTTCTCTTTATTCTACTGGGTAGTGTGTGCATGGGGGTGGATACAATTAAAATTGGTCCAATTGGGTTTGAAATATAAACCACTGTAATAATTTAAACATCTCTAGATTAAAATGATGGTGGCAGAGGTGAAGGGGGTTTATTACCTTTGGGTTGGCCCCAGCCTTGGGCATGTCCTTGTGTGTGCCACCTTTTGTCCACTGAGCTATGGCTGACCTAGTTTTGTTCTGGGCATTCTGCTGCAATGTGCCTCCTTGTTAACGTGCTATCACCTCAGTCCTTGATGGCCCTGTAGGTACCTCTGAGTGTCTGCCACATTTTCAACTAGACCTTGGCCCAGGCTGTGCACCCTGCCATTGCTATAGTCACCTCACCCCTGTCAGGAGACCCGTGAAGGTGCCACCAACTCACAACTCAGTGATCCCTACCACAGGGGAGCCAAGGAGGGCTCGAGGCCAAAACAAAAGACTTTTGGAAAATCCTTTCTCTCCCAGTCCAGCTCTCAGATGTATTTTCTTCTCCCCCAAGCCTATTTAGAATGTTAGAAGATAACTATTAACCCTTTCTTTCTCCTTATATAACAATCCTAATTGTCCCCAACTACCAAGGTAAATGGAGTCCTGGTGTGACACTGTGGGCTAATGCGTCAGACTGCAAAGTTGTTTAAACTGCAAGGTTGGTGGTTCAAGCTTACCAGCTGCTCCTTGGAAACCGTATACAGGGTTTCCAAACTATAGGTGTCGGAATCGACTCAACAGCACTTAACAACAACCAGTGTAAATAGGTAGCTTGGACTGAATAGATAAAAAGTCATTTGTATGAAAAAGAAAAAAAAGCACATGATATATATTATTATTACTTGCCAATTCAACTTTTTACAGGTGTACAACTTATTGACAACAATTATATTAATTGGCTATGCAACCCTAACCTTAATTGATAATGACTTTTCATCACTGTCGATTGAAACTCAGTACTCCATAAGCAATTATTGTTAAGTGCTGTCGAGTCGGTTCCAACTCATCGTGACCCAGTATAGAGTTTGCGAGGAGTGGCTGGTAAGTTTGAACCACCAGTCTTGTAGTTCAAACTGACTTTGCAGTCCAGTGCTTATCACAGTACCACACCAGGACTCCATAAGCAGTTTGCTCTTGTTGAGTCGGTTCTGAACCATAGCGACCCTACATAGGGGTTCTGAGGAGTGGCTGGTGTGATTGAACTGCTGACCTTGAAGTTCAAAGCAATTTTGCAGCTCAGCACATTAACCCACAGCACCACACCAGGACTCCATAAGCAACAGCCCCTCCCTTCCCCCTCCTTCCCACCACTGGTAAGCTTTAGTCTGATAACTTTTTAATATGTTATTTTATTGTCATTATTACAAATATACACAGCAGAACTTATATCGATGCCACAGTTTCTGCATGTACAATTCAGTGACACTGATGACATTTGTCAAGTAGTGTGGGCCACCATTCAGTCTCCTGTGCCTGGCTGCTCCTCCTCTGTTACCATGCACTCATTGCCCCCTAAGTTCGCTAGCCATTCTTTCAAGTTGCTGTTGTCAGTTTGATCCGGTATAGCTAGAGCTTAGAAGGGTTCAGTGCTGAAGGCAGACATTCTTTACGAGTTAAGCTATAATATTATTTGGTTTTAAGAAGATTTCAGGCAATATTTTTGATTTAAAGTTTATCTTAGGGTAATAGTTTTGGGGGTTCATCTGGCTTCCGTGTCTCCAGAAAGTCTGGATTTCATGATAATATGAAATTCTCTTCTATATTTCCCTCCTTTGGAGCAGCACTGTCCTATACAATCTTTGATAAAAAGGTTTAGTAATGGTTGTTGTTAAGTGTGGTTGAGTTGGTTCTGACTCATTGTGAGCTTGTATAGAGTTTCTGAGGCTGTAAATCATTGTGAGAGCAGAAAAGCTTCATCTTCTTTCTGCAGAGCAGCTGGTAGGCTCAAACCATCGACCTTGGGGCTAGCAGTCCAGTGCTTATTCTCTAGAGCCACTGCACTCACTTCAGTAATGACAGCCAGACACTATCTAGTTCTTCTGGTCTCTTAGCAAAGGAGAATGTTGTCATGGACACAATTAACCACATAGTCTGTATTCTCCTCCTGTTCCTGGCTTTCCTTCTTTCTCTGTTGTTGCAGATGAATTGTTGTTAAGTACCATTGAGTCAGTTCTGACCCATAGCAACCCTGTATAGGGTATCCTGGGAGTCACTGGTGAGCTTGAACCACCAACCTTGCGGTTCAAATCAACTTTGCAGTTTAGCACATTAACCCACAGTACCACGGAAGGAGCTCTGGTAGCATAGTGGTTACGAATCGGTTGCAAACCGCAAGGTCAGCAGTTCAAAACTACCAGCTGTTCCGCGGGAGAAAGATGAGGCTTTCTGCTCCCGTAAAGATTTACACCCTCGGAAACCCTATTCAGGGTCGCAGTGGGTAGGAACTGACTCGATGGCACTTAACAACAACAACAATCACGAATAGAGACCAATTATACCTTAGATGACAGCTTGAAAGCTTTTAAGAGCCCAGGCACTACACAATGAACTAAGAGGCAAAATAGAAGCACTGAGCACATTATTAGGCCAATTAAGAGAGATGTCCCATGAAACCATGATCCAAGTGTTCTTGTCTGTTTACACAAATGAAGTCATATAATATCTGTCCTTTTGTGATTGACTTACTTCACTCAGCATGAGTTCAAGTTCCATCCATATTGTAGCATGTATCAATACTTCATTTCTCTTACTGGCTAAGTATCATTGTTGTTGTTGTTGTTATGTGCTGTGGAGTCGGTTTAGGGGGCTTCCAAAAGTTCGTAGTGAAAATGCCATTATCTTTTAATTCCATTTTCCCATGAACTTTCTGAACGCCCTCATATGCTGTTGCATGTATGTATCACATTTTGTCCATTCATTCATTGATGGGCAGTTAAGTTGCTTCCATCTTTTGACTATTATGAATAGTGCTGCCTTGGACAATGGTGTATAAATATCTGAGTCTGTGCTTTCAAGTCTTTGTGTATATATCTAGGAATGGAATTGCTGGGCCATATGGCAGTTCTAGTTTTAGTTTTTCCTTAGTGACTGTTCCATTTTGCAATGGGTAAAGGTTCCAATTTCCCTACATCCTCACCAACATTTGCTGTTTTCTGTTTTCTTTTAATTCTGTGGTTTTGATTTGCATCTCCAATGGATAATGGTGATGAGCTTCTCTTATGTGTTCAGTGGCCATTAAGATATGTATTTAATATTTTATTGTCCTTTTAAAGCTAAGTAGACCAGTTTCTTAGTATTAGCTACCCTCCCAATTCACTGATAGCTTCAGCACTTAAAATCTATTTACCCAATTGTTATGAGCCCTGGTGTGATGCTGTGGGTTAATGTGTTGGACTGCAAAGTCAGTTAGAACTGCAACGTCAGTGATTCAAGCTCTCCAGCCACTCCTTGGAAACCCAATATAGGGTTGCTATGTGTCCAAACCGACTTGACAGCACTTAACAACAACAAAAATATTGTATGGGAGCGCTGTGGCTCCACAGATTAAGTATTGGACTGTGAACCTCAAGGTGGGTGGTCCAAGCCCACCAGCCACTCCATGGGAGAAAGATGAGACTTTCTGCTTCTGCAAAAGATTTAAAAGGCCCAGAAACCCTATACAGGGTCACTATGAGTAGTAACTACTCCATGGCACTTAACAATGATGAGGACAATGCTATATATGTTGGAAATGATGTCAGGTTTAGCCATAACAGTTTTAGCAATAGTGTAGTGGTTACGAATTGGGCTGCTAACCTCAAGGTCAGCAGTTCGAAACTACGAGCTGTTCCAAGGAAGAAAGAGGCTTTCTGCTCCCGTAAAGATTTTACAGCCTTGGGAAACCCTGTACAGGGTCGCTATGAGTCAGAATTGGCTCCATGGCACACAGCCACCACCACCACTGCCGCATATCATATTGTAAGTTGCAGAGGCAGGCAGGGTATCATGACTCACTGACAATGCAATGAGAGGGTTTTAAAGCTTTTAAAATTCCCTTAAGTTTCTGTGAACTAAAGATAAAATTATTATTAATTATGCTGATTTAGCTAGCATTCAAATTTTAAGTTTCTCTAGTTTTTTTCCAGCAATCAAAAAAAGTTTTTTCCTCCTACCTTGAAACATGTTTTTGTAGATTGTTTAAAATATTCCTTTCAATTCAGAACTGCTGATAAAATAATCTACAATAGTTAATTATTATCCCTCTCAGACTTAATGGGGAAAATGGTTGTTGATTTCAAGGTCAGTTGTTTTCTTTCCCACTTGTCCTCAAAACGAGTATGATGTGAACAGACAAGATTTTTTTATAAAGCTCAAAAGTGTTAAGCCAGGTACTGAGAACAGCACCTGGAACGCAGTATTGAATTATATGTATGGATTTTCATTCTCCATTTTAATATTACTTGCTGGAAAATTTTTCTCTATTAATGTAAATATGCTATTAGAATGGCTTTTTTGTTTTTGTTTTTTTAAGTAAAGCTTCTGTAAAGTAAACTTTTCTTTCTAAACTCCAGTATGCAATTGACTCTCATCTTTAGGTGGAATATCTCCTGACTGACTCTCCTGGGGCTGGCAAGGCAGGCCCTGTCGAGCCTGGGCCTAAAGATCATTTAGCTCATATCATTTATACAGGAAGGGTCACCACGACTTTGTTACTCAGGAGGGAACAGGGAGGAGAAGATTGGCTAATCTGGAATGTCTGACTGCTTCCCCGGAGCAAGAATGGAATGGATTCCACTGAGGGTTCTGCCTAATTATAGCAAGAAATTTGGAAGAAAACTTCCTAGCCAACTGACTAAAAGAGATTCATATTTGTGCCCATTCCAAGGAAAGGTGATCCAACAGAATGTAGAAGTTATCAAACAATATAATTCAAAAACAGTTGGTAGCAGTACATCAAGAGAGAACCAGAAACTCAAGTCAGATTCAGAAGAGAAAGTAGAATAGAGAGAGACCAGTGCTGAACCAGATCTTGGCTGAAAGCAGAGAATACCAGAAAGATGCTTACTTACGTTTTATTGACTATGTAAAGACATTTGTCTTTGGATCATAACAAACCATGGATAATGTTGTAAAGAATGGGAATTCCAGAATACTTAATTGTGCTTATGCAGAACTGGTACATAGACCAAGAAGTAGTCGATTGAATAGAAAAGGAAACATTGAATGGTTTAAAATTAGGAAAGGTGTGTGCCAGGGTTATATTCTTTTACCATACTTATTCACTCTGTATGCTGAGCAAATAATCCAAGTGCTGGATTATATGAAGAAGAACATGGCATCAGAATTGGAAGAAGACTAACAACCTGAAATATATAAATGACACAACCTTGCTTGCTTAATGTCAAAGAGGACTTAGAGCACTTATTGTTGAAGATCGAAGACTAGAGCCTTCAGTATGGATTACACTTCAATATAAACAACAACAACCAAGACATCCTTACATCTGGACCAATCAACTGCATCATGATAAATGGAGACAATACTGAAGTTGTCAAGGATTTCATTTTACTTGGATCCACAATCAACACCCATGAAAGCAGTTGTCAAGAAATCAAACAAGACATTAGACTTCCTGAAAGTGTTAAAAAGCAAAAATGTCACCTTGAGGACTAAGGTGCGCCTGACCGAAATACGTTATTTTCAATTGCCTCATATCCATGGACAGTGAATAAGGAAGACCAAAGAGTCGATGCCTTTGAATTAAAGTGTTGTCATAGAATATTGAATGTAGTATGAATTGGAGTCCTGGGGTGGTACAGTAGGATAAGCACTAGTTGCTAACCACAAGGTTGGTGGTTCAAACCCACCAGCTTCTCCTAGGAAACCCTATACAGGGTGGCTATGGATTGGAACCAACTCAAGGGTACTTTATCAACAATGGACAGCTAGAAGAATTAACATATCTGTCTTGGAATAAGTATAGCCAGAATGTTCTTTATAAGAGAGGATGGTGAGACTTTGTCTCATGTTCTTTGATCATGTTGTCAGGAAACCAGTCACTGGAGAAGGATATCATACTTGGTGAAAAAGAGGGTTAGTGAAAAAGAGGAAAACCCCCAACAAAATGGATTTTTACAGGGGCTGCAATAGTGAGTTCAAATTTAGCAAGGATTGTGAAAATGCTGCAGGTCTGAGCCATGTTTTATTTCATTGTTCCATAGGGCCATTATGATTTGGAACCTACTCAATGTAAAAGCATGTAAAAACAACAGCAAACTCTAAGCTTTGGCGGCTGCTTGTCCTGTTACTTTAGAAACACAATCAAATTATTGCTTTAGAACACGAAAACATGTTGGCTCTTGGGCTAATGGATTATATGCTAAAGTGTATGATTTTAAGTGTCCAATTTTTCATGTTTGAAGTTTTTGTTGCACTATGAGTTTACTCACCAACTTCCTGAACTCCTTGTGGAGCTGTGGAGAAGCTGCAGACTGAGAAAGAGCAAGGGACTCCTGGTTGTGGTCTGAGTCCTCTCACTAATTTTTGGAAACCTTGGTTTTCTGAGACAATACTAAGACTCTTTGGACCTTAATCATCTTACATATAAAACTAGACAAGATGCTTTTCAAATATTTCAGATCACAATTCTATTAGTTTATGGCTTTATTACCTAACAAAAGTAAGATGGTTGAGTTCATAAGGAATACTTTTGAATTTTGGTATGAGCTACCTACTCATGGTAAGGTTTCAGAAAGCAAACTTGTGTATAAATAGGAAAGTAAGTCTTTGAAATATATCCTCTTCTTTAAGAACTGACATTTCCCCTCAATTTACCTAGGGTATGATATACAATGGCTACTGAAAACGGAATTTGTTTTCAATGACATATTTTTTCTTTTAGAGAATTACTTTTCTTAAATATGATAGATTTACATTTACCATAAAAATATAACAATTTTCTTAGCACACTTTTTTTTTTTTTTAACTTATCCTACAGTGTGACACTGTAGGATAAGCATCCGACTGTGAACCTCAATGTCTGGAATTCAAGCCTACCAGCTACTTCTTGGAAACCCTATACAGGGTTGCAATGAGTTGTAACCGACCTGATGGAACTTTCAACAACAGCAATAAACTAGAGCAAAATGTTGAGGTCTTTAAGATTTTACAGTTTACTCCTTTACATTTGCTTTGCTTTTTTTCTTGTTATTTTATATTGTGAAAGTAGTATGAAACAAATAGTATATTTGCCATTTGGAATGTATCAATAGGTATGATTGAGATTGTTACCAAGGGTAAATGTAAACTTATGATAAATGTAAAATTTTTTTTAAGAAAAAGGGCTCTGTTTGTAACTTACAGGCTATTATCAATCTTGTAGCAAATCGAGATAAAAAAATATTTTAATGACCTACTGATTATTATCTTTTCTAGATGAGAACTTTTCCATTCCTCATAATAAAAAAGGAGTTCTAGGAATGGTCAACAAAGGCCCTCACAGCAATGGGTCACAGTTCTATATTACACTACAATCGGCTCCCTATCTAGACAGGAAGTATGTGGCTTTTGGGTATGTACATTGTATGTCTGTCTATAATCATACATGTAAAAATGTGGTTCAAAAATATGTGGATAAGTATTGGACATAGTCTATGGATAGCTACAGAAAAAATTAAAATTAAAGTGTAAAACTAATATAAGTATAGATAAAAATCATATTTAGAAATGAATATTTCATAGGAAGCTTGCTGTCTGTGTTGTTGTTAGGTGCCATTAAGCTGTTCTTTGGTATTTACAAAGAATACAAATACCATTTAATCACAAACATTATAATAACATTATAATGTTATATCTATTCATCTATCCATCCATCTTCAGCTGCAAGGATATTATTAATTTTGAATGCTGACAGTATGCCCACCTGCTAAAGATATCCTTCTCAAACTCAAACATGACTACATAAGATTTTTTAAAGCCTCCATCACAACCCTCTCCTTTCCCCCAGAGGCACAGAGCCTCAAGTCTAAAGCTCACTGTCTGCTCCCTCAGTTTTCAGCCTTCGCTTCTCCTTCTCTTGAATCTTTCATTCAAGCAACATTTTATTAGGCATGTACTATAAGGAGCCCTGGTGGCATAGTGGGTTAAGCATTGGGCCACTCATTGCAAGGTCATTAGTTCAAACCCACCACCTGCTCCATGGGAAAAAGGCACAGCTGTTCCCGTAAGACTTATAGTCTGGGAAACCCTCTGTCCTGTAGGGTTGTTAGGAGTCAACATTTACTCAGCAGGAGTGGGTTGGGTTTACCTTGTTGGTTATGCACCATGGTGGTGCAATAGTTGAGCAGGCAGCAGTTAATCTAAGTCATTGGTTCATGCCCACAGGAGAAAGACCTGGTGATCTGTTCTGTAAAGATGACAGCCAAGAAAACCCCATGATGCACTTGTGTTCTGTCATAGGGTTTGCTGTGGGTTAATATCAACATGTCAGTCCTCAGGCTCCATGCTGGAGAAAGGGATAAGGCACAATTCTTGCCTTTCTGTGAGTTTGTAGTCTATTAGGAAAGAGAACAGGAAACCAGAAACTATAAGACCATGGGACCTAGGCTATGCAAGTCTGTAAAGGGTGCATTGGGGGTCTAGGGAAGAGGTATAAGGAAACACCCTCCGGCTACTTTAGGATAAGTGAGCACAGATCCTCACAGGATGACTGTGGGGTAGAGAACCTGCTAATCCGCGGGCTCACCTTTAGAGGAATCTCCCACAAGTTTGTGTTGACATTACACTGGCCGCATGGGGGCACTGTGCCTCTTTTATTGTTCTGGCCCAAACGTGATCTCGGTTTAGCCCATGAATCTCCAAAGCACAGAGAAGGTTAGGCAGGAATATTTGAACAAGAGCTCACAGAATACAAAGGGAGAAGCAAAAAGGTAGAATGTAGATAGAGAATCTGGCAGGATACCAGGAATGTCTGCCTTCTCAATTGTAGGGCTCCTCTGGTGGTAGATAGTTTTTGAGGACCCCCAGGTATATTTGAGTTTCTGGAAACCCATACTGGTTGGGAAGGCCCAGAGAGAAACAAAAGTTTCCTCTCCTATTTGAGATAGGCCTTCATTCCAAGTTCTAGTTTCTGATACAAGAACCTGCCTGTCCTTCAGGAGAGACTATGCCAACTCAGAGTACGACCTCGCCCAGAGCTTGAAGGTCGGATCATGCTCACCAGCTGCTCCTTGAAAACCCTATACAACATTGCTGTGGGTTGGAACTGCCTTGACGGCATGTAACAACAATAGTGACTGTAGTAAGAATAACTACATTGCCAGAGCAGATGAGGAGCAACCCAGCTAGGAGGCTACTGCAGTAGGCCGGGCAGGAGAGGCCAGCAGCCTGGATTAGGGTCAACATTATAGATTATCATTG
Organism: Chrysochloris asiatica; assembly: GCF_000296735.1. Taxonomy (NCBI): domain Eukaryota; kingdom Metazoa; phylum Chordata; class Mammalia; order Afrosoricida; family Chrysochloridae; genus Chrysochloris; species Chrysochloris asiatica. The sequence continues at coordinate 18,370,822 of NW_006408545.1, forward strand.
CAAATTGGACATATCTAGAGGTATTTATGACTGACGTGAAGTTGTAGGAAATAACCTTAGCTAGTGTGGAGCTGTAGGATAAGCACTGGGCTGCTAAGCACAAGGTTGGTGGTTCAAGCCCATTAGCACACATCTTGGGAGACCCTACAGAGTCGTAGTTTGAACCTACCTGCCGCTGAGAGAGAGAGAAGGATATAGCAATCTGCTTCTGTAAAGATTGTTAAGTGCTATAGAGTTGGTTCCGACGCATAGTGACCCAGTATGGGGTTTCCAAGGAGCAGCTGATGGATCTGAACCACCCACCTTGCCTTGCGGTTCAAAGCCACCTTGTAGTCCCTGTGCATTATCTCACAGCGCCACACCAGGTCTCCTCACACCAGATGAGGAGGGGGGATCTAAATTAAGAATATAAATTAAATGTGAAAAACTTTTACTTATCAAATATTGCTTTTTTTTTTCTTTCATGTAGTCAACTGATTGAAGGAACAGATGTCCTTAAACAACTGGAATTAGTTCCAACAGAGAATGAAAGACCAATACCTACCTGCGTAATTACTGATAGTGGACATCTTTGTGACTGATTGTCATAGCCATAGGCAATGATAATTTATTACTAAGTATCAGCAATTAAACAGTGCTGGATAACATTTTAATTTGAAAGCTGTATCAAACACTATAGGTTGGCTCACTCATCACCCAGCCCCTCCCATTTGCATTTCTTGCCTCTCCCATAGAAACAGTAAAAGCAACAGAATTCCATTTCTAGCCTCCTTTACAAACCGGAATGACCATGGGCTAGTGTTCTGGCCAGTGAAAAGGAGTAGCACTTCAGTAGCCCTGCCCCTTTCTCCTTCATCTGATCTGACCCTTCAGTGCAGAGGGGCTTTGTTGTTGTTGTTAAGTGCTATTGAGTGGGTTCCAACCCATAGTGACTGTGCATAGGGTTTCCAAGGAGTGAGGTGAGCTAGAACCACCGAGCTTGTAGTTCAAAAGGCTTTGCAGTCTGGTGCATTAACTCACAGTGCCACTCTAGGAGCTGCACAATTGTCAAATTGTCACAAGTGGTTCGCCCCACAACCCCCAAAATCTGGAGCTGCAGAACCAACACCAGTGGCCAATTACTTCTGGGCTTCTTACTTTGTGAGGCAAATAGGTGCCTGTTTGTTTTCTGTTGCTTTTGGTTCAGTGTTTCATTACTTGTGGCACAAAACGTTTTTAACTTAGCAGAGTGTGTAATGGTCTTTGAATCATAAAACATTCAATTTTAGAGAATTACCTTGTTTCTAACTACATTGCTGCCATGAGAAACTTGGTAAATTATCAAAGAGGAGAAATGCAATAGAAATTACTTCATTTTTATATTGCATTAATACAGGACATTAAAAAAAAAGTTGTTGTTGTTATATGCTGTGGAGTCGGTTCCGACTCATAGCGCCCCTGTACAGGGTTTCCGAGGCTGTAAATCTTTACAGGAGCAGAACGCCTCATCTTTCTCCCGCGGAACCGCTGGTAGTTTCAAATTGCTGTCCTTGTGGTTTGCAGCCCGATTCGTAACCACTACGCTACCAGAGGTCCATATGACATGATATAATTCTTATCTTTCTAAACATAACCACCACCAGAAACCTGAGAGCTTTGGTTACAGTTCCCATGGTGGTGGATTCCTGTGACATCACTGGAGATCCAGTTCTATCAGCTGCTCCATTTAATCTCAGGTTCCCAAACTCATATTTTGTGGAGTGGTTTTTAGACACTGTCCTCCACCTACTGAGCCAGTCTCTAGGTATGGGAGAGTTTGTGCCTCATTTAGGGCTCGCCCAGTAGTTCTTATGTAGCTGACTGGGTTCTGGTTCTTGGAGAATCACTGCAAGGCATTAGTAACTGGTTTTAACCTCTTTCCGTAGTTGCAAAGTGTGCTTGACTCTGTTACTGGTGCAGCCAGCCAGAGGTAGCCTCGCCCTGCTCTGCCCAGAGCCATTGTATTATTCTTGCTGGAAGTGGAAGGAGGTTTGTCTTCCAAGGATGATCTTTTAGCCACCTTAAGGGGACTGGCTTCTAAATGATTTGAGGGCTTGCCAAAGGTAAGGCATATATATACGTATCTTTATTATTATTACTATTACTCCCAGAATTATAGTTGCAAAAATAGTAGAGAGCTCTTGTGTAGCCTTCACCCAGTTTCTCCCTGTGGTTACAGCTTACACAACCATAGTACAATATTGTTGTTAAGTGCCGTTGCGTTGGTTCCTACTCCCAATAAGCTGGTATAGGGTTTCCGAGGTTGTACATCTTTGTGGGAGCACAAAGCCTCATCTTTACCCATGGAGTGGCTGGTGGACTTCTACTACTGACCTTGTGGTTCACATTTCCAGTGCTTATCATCCAGAGCCACTCCATTCTCCTGCTACAATAGTAAAACCAGTGTGTATATAATGCCATTTTTTTATGAGTAGATTCATGCAACCTCACAATTGATAGACACAACCATTCTAGCACCACAAAATCCTCCCTCTGCCTGGGTTCAAATCCTGGCTTTGCCATTTCCTAGAAGGGGACCTACCACCTAGGGTTCAGGAGCTCTGGTAGCGTAGTGGTTATGAATCAGGCTGCTAACCTCAAGGTCGGCAGTTTGAAACTACCAGCGGTTCCACAGGAGAAAGATGAGGTGGTCTGTTCCCATAAAGATTTACAGCCTTGGAAACCCTTTGTAGGGTCACTATGAGTCAGAACCGACTCCATGGTACTTAACAAAAACAACCACCACCTAGGGTTGCTGTGAAGAGAACCTTATAATAGTAGCAGAATCAATAATTTTATAAAGAATGTAATTGTTCAGTAAATGTATACTCAATAAATTACTGATGTACTACCTTCCGCATGTGGCCTGTGAGCTTGTATTTTTTTAAAAGCTCCCTAAACAACTCCGATAAACAGCCAGTTGGGGAACCACTGAAGAGGAGACATCTTCTCTTTCTATATGCCTAGGATCCCCGGAAACCTGAGAACCTCTGGCTGTTTGTATGAAACCCCTAGGCCCTCTCTCCGCCTTGGATTTCCCTGCTCACACTGGTGTCATCTCTGTCAATGGGGAGTGGGGCTTGCTACTGGCATTCACTGGAAAGTCAAGCATGAGATGACTAAAAGCATGTCTTACAGGGATCTTGCTTAAAACAAACTACAGGCACTGGGGATGTATAATCAGCAGAGCAATTCTTGCTGGCGATGAGCTGGTGTATAGCATCCAGCATTTTGTCTGGTATCATGAAAGAACTGGGACATTTTCATGAGCGCTAAACTATTCTAGACCCCCTTCGTCTGTTTAGCAGTCACATAAAGCAGAACTCTGCCAGTCTCCTAAGGGAGGCAAGGTCATAGTCCCTTAGTCTGCTCTTTCATCTTCCTAGCTGGGTAGAACTTGAACCACAGAATGGTACATACAGTGAGTGGTTCTTATTACCATTATTTACAGGCATGCAAAGTGAGGTTTCCATATTCAAATGTAATATGGGAAAACTGATGGTTTCAAAGGATTCAAAAGCTCATCCCAGTTGACCTCAAACATAGGATGAATTTTCTACCTTTCTCCCACAGAGTGGCTGGTAGGTTCAAACCACCTTTTCAGTTAGCAGTCAAATTCTTACCTAATCCACTGTACCACTCAGGCTCTTTCTACCCATGATGTTGTTAGGGGCTGTTGAGTCAATTCCAACCATAAAGACCCAATGTATGACACAAGGGGACAGTGCCTGGTCCTGCACCAGCTTCACAATTGTTCCTTTGTTGCAGCCCATTGTTGCTGAGACCAACTCCCACAATCTTCACTAAGTACCATTCTGGCTGTACTTCTTCCAGCACAGATTTGTTCATTCTTCTAGCAGTCCATGGTATATTTAATATGTCTTCAATAACACAATTCAAAAGCAGTAATTCTTCTTTGATCTTCCTTACTCATTGTCCAGTTTCCACCTGCATGTTGTTAAGTGCCATCGAGTTGGCTCCAACTCATAACAACCCTGTAGATCAGGGGTGGTGAACCATTGGCCTGTGAAATCATTTGGCCTGGCCCTACCTAGATAACCTCAGTTCCAGCCATCACATTAGGGGTGAGTTAAATGTTTGAACAAATATGGTGGTGGTTGGTGGTTATGTGCCATGGAGTCGGTTCCGACTCATAGTGACCCTGTACAGGGTTTCTGAGGCTATAAATCTTTACAGAAACAGAAAGCCTCATCTTTCTCCCACAGAACAGCTGGTAGTTTCGAACTGCTGACCTTGAGGTTCGTAGCCTGATTCATAACCACTACGCTGCCAGAGCTCCTTTTGATCAAATATAGCTGGCTAATTTTTGTTGTTAATTTTGTATAACCCACAAATGATGTTATAATTTTTGGTAGAAAAAAAGGCTCCCCACCCCTGCTGTATAGGGTTTCTGAGGAAGAGGTTGGTAAGTTACAAATGCTGACATGCATATGAGGCAATTAAAAGTGCCCATATTGTTGTTAAATCAGTTCTTACTCATAGCAACTCTGTGTAGGGTTTCCAAAACTTTAAAATCTTTCCAGGAGCAGAAAACCTCATCTTGCTCCCATATTTACCCATAGCTCCTTCTAAAGGAACCTGCCCTGGGTTTCAGCTAAAGAGGGGTTGTATCCATGCAGCCATTGATGCCAACAGCCCCCTCACCTTTTAGTCACATATTGCCAAGGATAGACAACTAACTGGCATGTGAGCCAGTTCATTTCCCCCGCCCCCAACCAGGTAATTATTAATTCGGTGCCTGCTATGAGCTGGGCATTGTGATTAGACCTGGAAATTGGTGAATAATGTCCCTATTTACCGTCTAGTCAGGAAGATAGACACTTGCAACATAATGTAGTATATGCTTTGATCTGGGCAAGCCTAGGGTGCACGGGCACACAGAGCAGGAACTCCACCTGGAGTTTTCCTGGAGGTAAGGCTGGGATGTTAACAGCATTCTCGAGGGAGTGACATCTGAGCTGAGAAACTGCAGGGTGAGTAGACATTGGCCAGGAGTCTGACAAGATAAGAATATTTGAGGCAGAAGAAATGTGTGAAGGTCTGGAAACAAAATACCAGCAGTTAGAAAGAGCGAAAGTTCAAGCTGTAGTGTAGGTTTCAAATAGTGGTAAAATGAGGTCAGAGGAGAGCGGTAGGTAGTGCACAGGCTGGAAGGCCTTGTAAGTCAGTCATGTCCTCTTGTCCATGAACTATAGCTGGAATACTGGGCCAGGGAGATGTGGGGACTGGAGGTGGCAAGGTCATGTGGAGTTGGGATTTGAAACAATGCTCTGCTAAACCAGGTCCACATGCCAGATTCTTCTCTTTCAACTTCAAGTCTCCCTTGGCCTACTACTTGGTTTCCCACCCCTGAATGTCTAAGATTGAGTGCCAGGTTCTTACAATAAATCTCCTTTAACATAAATTAGTCTGAATGTTTTTTCTCTTTGCTTTCAAGACAGGGAGTCAAACTGGCTCCTAAGGGGACACTTTAAAGTATTAATGAGCAAAGATATCAGTTTGAGGACTAAGGTGCACCTGACTCCAATCCGTCGTATTTTCAATCACCTCATATGCATGTGAAAGTTAGACAATAAATATGGAAGACGGTAGAAGAATGGATACATTTGAATTATGGTGCTGGCAAATAATATTGAAAGTACCATGGACTGTCAGAAGAGCAAACAAATCTTGTCTTGGAAAAAGTACAGCTAGAATGCTCCCTAGAAGCGAGGATGGTGAAATTTCATCTCTCATTCTTTGGACACGTTGTCAGGAGGGATCAGTCCCTGGAGAAGGACATCATGCGTGGAAAGGTGGAGGGTCAGCAAAAAAGAGGACAATCCCCAGTGAGATGGCCTGACAGTGGTTCAAACAACAATTGTGAGAACGGCACAGGACTGGGCAGTGTTCCGTTCGGTTGTGCATGGGGTCACTCTGAACTGGAACCGACTCTATGGCACGTAACAACAGCAACACGGGTCACTACATATTGGTTACATTGACGGAAGCCCTGATAGCACAATGCTTACGATGTGCCCACTACCTGAAATGTTGGCAGTTTGCACCCATCCAGTGGAGTGGCTCCACAGAAAAAATACCTGGTGATGTGTTCCCGTAATGATTAAAAAGCCAAGGAACCCCCACGGAGCAGTGCTGTGTCACATGGGGTCACTATGACTCTGGCACATAACAAAACAGCTAGAAGGCAGACTCCTCTTTGGCATATTGATCTGCTTATTTGGGAGAAAGTGTTGACACAAGGTCAATATAATTTTTTACTTTCTGACTAAAAAGTTGAAGAGGTTAGCAGATTCAACAAGCACTACGTTTTATTCCAAGAAAAGGAAGGTAGGTCTAACAACCATCAGAGTTGAAATTGCATAATCTAGCTGCCGGCAGTCTGAGAGGAATACCCTGAGTCATGGCTGACCTTGCAGCCTAAGCCTCTAGGATAGTGATTCTCAACAGCACGATTTTACCTCCAGGGAGCATTTGCCAAAGTCGGGAAATAGTTTCAGTTATTAAACTGGGGGTGGGGTGGGGTAAGGCGTTACTGGCATCTGGTGAGAAGAGGCTAAGTAGCCTCCAATGGACAGGACAACCACCAAGGCTCTGATACACAAAGGATTCCTGTTGTTGCTTGGTGCCATCGAGTCAGTTTCAACTCATAGTGACCCTAGGTGCAATAAAGTGAAACCCGGTCCTGTACCATTGTCACGTGGTCTAAACTGTTGCTAATGCCAAGGTTGAGAAACCCTGCTCTATGACAACAATAAATACAGTCCTGTCTCTTCAGAACTGAAAATACAGCATTCAGGAACTGAATGACAAAATGACTTTGGAGAAGCCTGACCTAGCTCTAGAGCTGCCAAGTAAAATAAAATAAGCAGAGACTTATTTTCAGTCTTGAAACAAAAGTGGAATTTCTCCTCTCTCAAGAGCTAGAGGTGAATACCCCAATGACGCAGGTAAAACAATGACCTCCACAGTTGGGTGGGTTCATCCCAGAGTGTAGACAATTCTGTGGGGCCTGGGAAGAAAACATTAGAGCTGCTATTTCTAACCTGAAAAAGAAAAGTTGACTCTTGTGTCTTAACTAGTTCTGGGTGTCAGATGGTCCTGTTGCAAATATGGTGTGAGTGGCATTTGGAGAGAAGAGCAGACATCTCACTGTGTGAAGAGATGATGGTAGCAGCACACTTTTACCTGAATGCACCATTCATACTTTGGTTCTTAGTCATCAGCGTCCTGTTTACAGCAGAACAAATTCCCAACCAGTGTGGTCAATGGAGCAAATGCTCAGAGTCAGGAGGGTACAGGTTACCATCTATGGAGCAATAAAAAGCTTTGGACTTCAGGCAAAAACATAAACAAAAAAAAGGCAAAAACACTTCCACAGTTATTTCTATGTCGCATAGTGAAGCAATCATGTTCACATTGTTTACTAGGGAAAACAACCATAATTAAAATGACAACTACAAAATAACTGAACCCACACTAGATTTAAACAGAGTTTTGAAAGTCTTAATTTTTACCACTTGCTATAAGCCTGGCTGCACTCATGAGTATTTTGGTGAGACTGGGCAAAAGATGCAACTCACCTTAAGAGGCTGAGCAGTACCTGACCACTAACAGGAGCTTCAAAACCCAGCGTAAGTACAAGGCAGTCGTGTGTCTAGGGTGGTCCACTGTTTACTTGTTCCAGTAATTATCCTGAAATACAACGCTGTCTAGGAGAATACCCATAAACTTGGAGTCCTGCTGTGGTGCTGTAGGACAAGCACTCGACTGCAATGTTGGTTTGAACTACAAGGTCAGTGGTTCAAATCTTCCAACCGCTCCCTGGAAACCCTATACAGGGTCGCTATGAGTTGGAACCGACTAGAGGGCACTTAACAACAACAACAACAACAACCCATAAGCCTGCAAGGAAGACCAATTAATGCAACTGTTATTCAAATTTACCCACCAATTACTAATGCCAAATATGAAGAAATTGAAGATTTTTACCAACTTCTGGAATCTGAAATTGATCAAAGATGCAATTAATAAGCAGTGATAATTACTGATGATTGCAATGTATAAGCTGGAAACAAAGAAGGATCACCAGTGGGAAAATAAGGTGTTGGTTGATAGAAACAAAATTTTCAAGACCAACAACTTAAATATAGAAAATCCCTTTTATTTTAACAACACAAATGCAGACCTTACACAAGGACCTAGTTAGATGTAATACAATGATCAAATCAACTACATCTGTGGAAAGAGATGATGGAGAAGCTCAATATCATCAGGCAGAACAAAGCCAAAGGCTGACTGTGGAACAGACCATCAGTTTATACGCAAGTTCAAACTTAAGTTGAAGAAAATTAAAACAAGTCTGCAAAAGCCAAACTATGACCTCAAGAATATATTTGATTCATAGAACACTACTGACTGAAGACCTGACGAGTTGTGGGATGATATCAAGGACATTATACATGAAGAAAGCAAAGGGTCATTAAAAAGAGAAAACAAAAACAAAACTGGATGTCAGAAGAGACTCTGAAACTTAACTCTTGAACACAGAGTAGCTATAACGAAAGGAACAAACAGAAAATTTCAAAGGGCGGCTTGAGACAACAAAGTATTATAATGAAATGTGCAAAGACGTGCCCCAAAGAGAAGAACAAGTTTAGCATTTCTCAGGCTGAAAGAGCTTAAGTAAAAATTCAGGCTCAAGTTGAAATACTGAAGGATTCTATGTGCAGAAAACCAAACAATGCAGAAAGCATCAAAAAAAGATGGAAGGAATAACAGAGTCAGTATACCAAAAAGAATTGGTCAACATTTAGCCATTTCAGAAGTAGATTAGGAACCCATGATACCAAAGGAAGAAGTCCCAGCTGCACAGAAGGCAATGGTGAAAAACAGGCTCTAATAATTGATGGAATACCAGTTGAGATGTTTCAAGCATGGAAGTTCTTACTCATCTATCTTAAGAAATTTGGAAGACAGCTACTTGACCAACTGACTGGATCAGATCCATATTTGTGCTCATTCCAAATAAAGGTGACAATGCAGAAATTGTACAGTACCATTAATATCACACATGAGTAAACTTGTGCTGAAAATAATTAAAAAACAGCCTCAGGAATATATATTAACACAGAACTGCTAGAAACTCAAGCCAAATTGAGAAGAGGATGTGGAATGGAAGGATATATCATCGCTGATATCAGATAGGTCTTGTCTGAAAACAGAGAATACCAGAAAGATGCTTACCTGTTTTATTGACTACACAAAGACATTAGACTTTGTAGATTACAACATACTATGGATAATATTTCAAAGAATTGGAATTCCAGATACTTAAGTGTTGCTTGGAGTCCTGGTATGGAGTTGTGGGTTAATGTGTTGGACTGCACAGTTAGTTTGAAATGCAAGGTTGGCAATTCCAGCTCATCAGCTGCTCCTTGGAAACCCTATACAGGGTAGCTCTGGGTCGGAACCATGCTCATGAGGCAGTTGCTTGAACAGAACAAGGGGATATTGTATGGTTTAAAATTAGGTAAGATGTGTGTCAGGGTTGTATCCTTTCACCATACTGATTCAATCCGTACGTTGAGCAAATAATCTGAGAGACTGAACTATATGAAAAAGAACAGGCCATCTGAATTTGAAGAAAACTATTTAACAATCTGATACGCAATTGACACAACATTGGTTGCTGCAAGTGAAGAGAACTTGAAGTTCTCACTGATGATCAAAGATTAGAGCCTTGAGTATGGATTTTAATATAAAAGAAATATCCTCCCAACTGGACCAATAAGCAACATCATGATAATCAGAGAAAAGATTCAAGTTACCAAAGCTTTCGTTTTACTTAGATCCATAATCCACATTCATGGAAGCAACACTACAGAAATCAGAAAATGTATTGCAATGGGCCAGTCTGCTGCAAAAGATCTCTTTAAAGTCTAAAAGGCACAGGTGTCATTTTCAGGTCTAAGGTGACTGACGCAAGCCATGGTATTTTCAATGACCTCATATGTGAAAAATGGACAATAAGAAAGACCAAAGAACGAATGCCTTTGAATTACATTGTTGGCAAAGAATATTGGATATGGAGTGACAGAAGGAGTCATTAATCTTAGAAGTGCAGCCAGCCAAAATGTACTTTAGAAGCACGGATTGCGAGACCTCATTGTAAGTGACGGTCAGGTCCCTGGAGAATGACATCATGCTTGGTAGAGTCAGCAAAAAAGATAAAAACCCTCAATGAGATGGACTGACACAATGACAGCAACAACGGGCTCAAACAAGGCAAGGCAGGGCTGGGCCATGTTTCCTTGTAGCGAACAGCATCTAACACCAAAGGAGGTGGGAATGGATTAGGTAATTTTCCAACCCTGTACTGAAGCATCCACAGGAAAGGAGGAATAGTCAGGTTGAAAAAGCGTGACGGCGAGACAGTTTGCAGTTCTGACTAGCAGGCGAGAAACCACTTTCGGTGGTACAGAGCTCATCATACTAAGTGGGCGGCCGAGCAGAAACGCCTTTCCACGTGGGCTCTCCATTTCCCCTGGTAGTCAGACCACAGGGTTAATTTCGGCAAAACCAAGGGAAAAAGCTGTAGACAACATCAAAAAAGTTATACTGGGGATATATGCAAACACCTTGGGAACGCAGCATCGCTACACAAACTTCATTCAGCCTTGTCCAAGTTCTGTGCGCCATTGAGAAAAAAAAAAAAACTTCCGCCCCGTGGGACACGGGTAAAGGAAGGAAGAGGGGGACAATTGATGACACTCCCCCTGCCCAAAGGTCACGTGGGGCCAGGAATTGCGGACTCGATGGGCGCTCAGGTGGACGCCTTACGCCACGTCACGTACATTGTTCCATCCGAGCCAGGGTAGAGACCTAACCAATTGCAGGTATGAGGAAAAACCTAGCTGCGTCCATTGTATTAATTGAAGGGTACGGAAAACTATTTCCTGTTTTGGGGGACACGGTCTTCGCTTTAGTACAGTCGCATCAAAGGACAACCTCCCTCGGCTTCCTCCCATCGCGCTTGCTCCCCCCTACCGCAGGACTCCCGTTGGTATCCTCCGCCCCGCTCGCCCCCGCACGCCGGGGCTCCAGGCCCCTCACGTGACCTCTACGCGCGCTTGCGGGGGGAGCGAAGTCTTGGAGGCGGCGCCGCGGGGGACTGAAGGTCCGACAGAGACTTGTGCGCCGCAGCTTTCGCCGGAGTTCCAGCGCTGAGGACGTGATGTCGGGGCTCTCCCTCCCAGTTTTTTGGGCCGCCACCTGCCTGACGGCGCTCTGTGTGCTGTCTTTGGATCCCAACACCACTCTGGTACCTATTACGAACGATACCACGACTTTAACGCCCACCACCACGATAACTCCGACGAATGTGACGACCCCAGCGCCGAACACCACTGCATCTCCAGGTGAGCCCCAGTCCAACGAGCTTTCTGCGTCCTCCCACACTCGCCCTGCGCCCTCACTCCCCTCGGTGCGCGCGGGGCCGGGACCAGGACGGGCCGCGCTCGGGGTGCGGCGGCGACTCTGGCAACATGGCGGCCCGCCCCGAGTCCAGTGCGGGGCCGGGCGCGGGGTGGCCGGGGTGGGTGGTGGGCGACCCGGTGGGAAGGGGCGGGAGAGCCCCGCTGGCCGCTGGTCTGTTTACGACTCTCGAAGTGTTTCACTCGGACGTGCTTTTTCGAAGTGTACCGTAATCCCCGGGCTCAACTTAGGCTCGGAGGAGGGGACGTGGCTGCTTTCCGCGGTGGCTGCTGAGTTTGGTTAAGGGGCGAGGCCCCGCGCCTCGAAAGTTGTTGGAGGCGAGACCGAATTCTGTCACTGGCTCGGCTCGTGTGTCCACTCGGCTCTCCTCTCCCAAGGGTGGCTTTCCCGGAAGTTGGCGAAAAGAGAAAAATTTAAGGACAGTGGTTATTCATTCGTGTCGGAAACAAAAAGTCTTGTCTTTGATTTGATTAGACTGATATTTCGGATTGGCAGGAGATAAGAGTAATAACTGAGATGTGAGCATCTAATGAATGGAAATTTTACATCCTACGTTAAATTCAAAGGAAGACTTTACTTTGTGCTTTTCATATGTTCGTACATACAGTACTTTTGGGAAACTTGGGAGGTAGATGATTTCATCTAGTAGCCAGATGAAATCGGAGATAAAACAACTCTCCCAGGAACGCCTCTTTAGTAACTAAAGCTGTCGATTTCTTAAAACCCCATCAAGACGTGCCAAATGTCGACTAAGGGGCTTGTTAGGCAGAGAAATCAATACAAGAAATCGATCTCTGTCGTGAAAACACAGAAAAAGGAAGGACATACAAATTTGAGGTCATTTGTAAAAAGTGAAGAAACTTTAGCTGCTTAAAACCTATAATCTCGTGGTTGATTGGTTCTAAATTGTTAAGGTAATTAATATGTAGTTTAATATAATTTGTTAGATGTTAATGTAACTTGTTAGACGTAGAAAGATAGAATGGTAAAACTAAACTTAAAAATAAGGAAAGTCAATTGTTGTAGAATATTTGGAATTTTAACTTTTTTTTTAAGGTGAAAGAGCCAGCGGATTTTTTGTCTCCTGTTTATTTGGCAGTTTCCTCCCAGAATTGTCAGTGGGTTTTTTTGTTTGTTTGTTTGTTAATTGAAGTGAAAATTGAAATTAAGTTAATTGAAGTTGTATTTGATAATTGAAACTCATGTAAAAGAGCTGTTTTGTGTTTCTGGAGATTGTATTTGCATAAGCTGTAGTTTGAAAGGTGCTGGTGGTTATTGTGAAGTACAGTCCAGTTGGTACGGACCCATAGTGACCTTGTATAGGGTTTCCGAGGAGTGGCTGGTGGTGGATTTGAACTGCTTACCACACCAGGACTGTAAATCACATTTACTGTGCTACCCAAATCTTCATTGGTAAGCACAAAAGATTTTTTAAAAGCTAGCTGGCATTTTTCATCTGTATGAAAATGTGTGAAGAACTGTATCTTATTTCTGCTTCGTGACCCCCCCCCCTTTAAAGGTGTACTGTATATGACACAGCCTCTAATCAATGCTAATAATATCTTCAACAGCAGTACCTCAGGACTTGTAGACAGGGAGAAGACTTACAGAGCCTATTTCCAGATTCTAATACTTTGTTCACATGTTGAAATCCAATTAGGTCTTGTTTTTGAACCCTTTGATTTTTAAACTGCTATTGACAGGGACCTTGATAACTTGTTAAATTCTATGTACACTGTGAATATGCTGGGAAGATACTATCTCTTATTCTCCAGCTGTAGAGGCCCCTGTAAAGATGGAACCGTTTATGAATTGGAAATCTCTAGGATGTTAATTCATTTTCATAATGAGTGTCATCAGAGCTTGGATTTAACCTGTTACTTTATTAGTATTAAAAATCCCAATGCATCATCTGGTGTTTTGTGTTGTATTGGTTTTATAACAGGAGAATAAGCCTTTTCATGTGTGTGTGGATAGATAGATAGATAGATAGATAGATAGATAGATAGATAGATTAGATAGATTAGATAAGATAGATAGATGTTGTTGTTAAGTGCCGTCGAGTCGATTCCAACCCATAGCGACCCTGTATAGGGTTTCCGAGGGAGGAGTAGCTGGTGAGTTTGAACTGCCATCCTTGCAGTTCAAACGGCTTTGCAGTCTGGCGCAGTAACTCACAGCACCACACCAGGACTATATATATACATATATATATAAATAGAGAGAGAGATTCTGAGTGTGAGTGAGTCCCTGGTGTGGCACTGTGGTTTAATGCTGGACTGCAAAGTTGCTTTGAACCAGTTGGTACCAACTCATAGTGACCTTACGCACAGCAGAAAGAAACACTGCCCGATCCTGGGCCAACCTCACTATTGTTGCCACGCTAGAGTCCATCGATGCTGCCACTTGGCCAGTCCATCTCGCTGGGGGTCTTCCTCTTTTGCTCTGACCCTCCACCTTACCAAATATGATATCCTTCTCCAGTGACTAACATATATATATATATATATATTTTTTTTTTTTAAAGGATGTTTTAAAGTGCCTCAAGAAACCCTCAGCATCTGTGGGTGTCTTTCAAATAGTTGCCCTGTGAAAAAGACTTGTTTAGATAGGTACCTACTTAATGTGTTTTTTTGGGGAGGGGGGCTTTTGTGTTTAACTGGTGTTTTTGAGTTGATTTATTACTTTAGTTTATGATGACTGGAATTTATTGGTAAGCCAGTGTTTATAAAAACATTAGTATTTTTCTGAATTAGTCGTTCTTGTGCTGTATATAATACTTAGTATTGTTATAAAACGATAAGCAGAACAAACATGAAATAAGATACCAATTTGCTGATATCATACATTTTCTCCTCCCAGAAACCTGTGAAAGCCAGCACAATTGCCTATCCTGTTTTAATGCTAGCATTATTGGTAATGGTACCTGCTTCTGGATGGATTGTGAAGGAGGTAAGAAGCTTTGGGTTTGCTTTCATTGGCACTATTTATTTTGCAAATCAAACACTTGCTTTTATCAGTTAATTGACACCACTACCCCTATCCTGCAGAAGCTCTTCTTATGGCCATGCCCCTACCCCTTTTTTTGTATACCTTGAATTTGATAATTAAAGTTCAATTGCTTTAATTAAGAAATCTTAAGGAAGAGAGATTTTAAACTTTCAGTAGGATTAAGAATACTAACACACTAGAATTAACAATGAAAGAAAGTTGTGGAATTTTCCCCTGGTGATTTTAAGGAAGATCAAACTGGATTGTTTGTAACTGTAGATGTCCGTCCTGCAGGGTGAGCTATAAAGTTAGAAAAGACTGCAACTTGTTTGATGCTTAGCTAGATATGGGTGAAAAATGAGGTGGGGTGGGGAATGGAGCTTACTCTTTCCTGTGCTTATGTTAAGTTTTAAAGTAAATTAGCTACATATATATTTTTTTTCATTAAATAAATGTTTTATTGTGAATTGTGTGATAGTTTACATGGGAGAACATTAGTTTTACATTCATTCTATCATACATTGTTTCACTGCCATTGTTACCATCCCGTCTATGCATCATCACCCAACCAAAGGGTGTACCCTGCCCCCCTCCCCCACGGTCCTCAACCCCTTTCAGCTACATGTATTTTTGATTGAGGGTAAAAAGCTAGATGGAATATGAAATGCCCATAAAGTTTTCCTTAGACCCATGGCATGGAATTGTGGTATGTTTAGTCTCTGTTTTCTTAATTTAATATAAAAGGGTTGTTTTTTTCAGCAAAACATTATATTTGATTAAAAAAAATAAAAAGCCAAAACTATGAGTTAAAATTTTTTGTTTTTGCTTTTAGGTAAAGAATTTTCATTCTTGAAGGTATATATAAATACATAACAAAATTCAAAAAGCTTTGTTTAGAATTAGGTATTTGCTTAATTGTGGATTAAATTTTGTGTCCAGTAAGTGTCACAGTTGTTTTAAGTCACAAAATGGACTTTAAGAGTCCATGCAGTGATCCCTGTCCCCATCGTGTAGTAGGAGTTGGCAGGTTCTGGAGGCTGAATGCCCTACTTTCAGGGGATCTGTGGAAGGCTTTCCTTTTACTCTCGGTGTAAATCTGCTAGCAGGAAAACTATTTTAGAAAGCATAGAAGACTGAAACAGTGAGACCACCAGAGACTGCTGCTCTCAGAACACCTACCCTGCTTCTCAGCCCATATTAAACATCCTGCCCACTTCTCCCTAACTTAGCCCTTTCCTGTGGGTTCTGGCTGCTTTCCTTGACTGAATAGTAGCCACACCACAATTCTGAGACGTGTTTTCACATTTATCTATTCAATATATTTATGTGGATTTTAAAAGAACAAAATTTGGAAAGTTCTTGTAGTATCAATAACATTACTTATTGGTCTTCTAAATTGTTTCTGGTTGGGGTTCATTTTGTTTTCTTAGAAGCGATTCTGTTGTTGGGTGCTGTGCAGTTGACTCTGACTCATACTAGTGACCCAGTGCACAGCAGAGTGAAACATGGCTCAGTCCTGCACCATCCTTACAATTGTCATCACTTGAGCCCCACTGCTGCTGCCGCCACTGTGCCACCCATCTTGGTGGGGGTCTTTTTCCTCTTTTTTTGCTGATCCTATACTTTACTAAGCATATTTTCAGTGTGTGTTCCCTCATGATAATATGTCCGAAGTATGAGAAATGAAGTCTTGCCATCCTGGCTTCTAAGGAATAATTCTGGAGCTTTGTAATAAAGTCAAAGGTAATATAAATTATTGGTGCTGTTTGTTTTTTTTCCCCTCTCATCAGGTAAAAGCTACTGTTCACATAATTCAACAGCTAGTGGTTGCAGCGTGGTGAATGGCACAAAATTCTGTTCAGGTATGTTTTCACATTGGCTGCTGGGAAGGTGGCCACAGAGAGATGAGGGATGTTATTGCTTCAAGATGCATAATATTTCAATGTTTATTGAAAGTATTCCTGTAATTCTAATCTTGTTAGACGTTCGGTGTGCGTAGCAAAAGAAATAGAAATAGATCACTTCCTCTTGGTCAATAAAGGGCAGATACTTCCAAGTCTGGTTGTAAAAGTTTAGCTAGACATACAATGGAATGCTATAAAGTTTTTAAAAGCAGTTTTTAAAAAAATACATTTTCCAAGAACTCACTATAGTTTATACATTTGCTCTGTTTGCATTTTATAGGCCTGAACAACCTCATTCTGTCCTTGCTTGATTATGGCGATGCTGCTAATGATTGTCAAAGCTGGTCTCTAGCATAGTTTATGCGTTAGTTAAAACAAACTTATCTGCGTTTATCCATTTCATATACTTTCTTTTCATGAAATTATTTATTCTTTTACCTCTATTTTTTGTCCTGGAAATAGTTAAAAATTTTAAATGAAACAACTAATTTTGCTAATGAGATTTATAAATTAATGGGAAAGTCAAACTGCTACTTTGGTACATGGGTAACAGAAGAATAGAGCAAAGATTTCTTTGTAATGTGTTACTCGTTAAGTGCCGACAAGTTGGTTCTGTCTCATAGTGACCCTGTATAGGGCTTCCGAGGCATGACTGACCTTGAGCTTGAACTGCCGGCCTTGCATTTCAAACCAACCTCGCAAACTACGCCTTAACCCACAGCACCACATCCGGACTCCTACCTTGAATTAATTTTAGGAGGCATTACCGTACCAATTTGAACTTTGTAACTGAGGATTATATTAGTTTTAAGTCTGTTTTAAGTTGCATAAAGTACAGCATAGTAGGTAGTAGATGAGCAAACATTTTTAGTAGTTTGTTTTAATGTAGTAAGGATTTTTAGTAGTTGTTTTAGTTTGATTTGTGAGGAACATAACATTGCAGATTACGTGGTGGCTTAAACAATAGCCATTCTTGTTTTTCCTGGAAAAGTGGTGAGGACTGGAGTGCAGCTAGAGGGTCAGCATGGCAGCCCTGTAACTGTCAGGAACCCAGACTGCTCCTACGTTGTACTAGGTTGTTGTTAGTTTCCTCGAGTCAGTTCTAAGACATAGTGATCTTATGTGCAACAGAAGGAACCACTGCTTTGCCCTGCATCAGCCTCATAGTTGCTATATTGCATCCTTTGTTGCAGCAGCTGTGTCACTCTATCTTGTTGAAGGTTTTCCGCTTTCTTACTGTCCTGCTTTACCATTCTCAAAATTAGCTTTAACCTTGCTTGCAAAGGTGGGTACTGAGGTTCCAATCATATTAATTTTTCTGTCAACAGGAAAGGGTAGGGAAAGAGAACCCTGTGTCTACTTTAAGAC
Source organism: Chrysochloris asiatica (assembly GCF_000296735.1). Taxonomy (NCBI): domain Eukaryota; kingdom Metazoa; phylum Chordata; class Mammalia; order Afrosoricida; family Chrysochloridae; genus Chrysochloris; species Chrysochloris asiatica. The sequence continues at coordinate 18,388,620 of NW_006408545.1, forward strand.
TTCATAACTAAGCAAGGGCAGTAAAGGTTATCCAGGCCTGGAAAATGTAGAGGTGCTCTGTGACCACTTACAGATGACACATAGCAAGAGAGACTGAGGAATAGCTTTCTTGTGGGAGGTGGGGAGAGGGGTGCCTTAAGAAATTGTTGGTTGTATTTCTAAAGACTGGGAGAATGATGCTAGGTGGGGCATCTGCCAGTCTCTTTTACAGACAGTTGTGAAAATTGTGAACATGGTACTTAAATGTCTGCAGGTTGGGAAATAGTATAGATCACGTGGTATTTTAAACCATTTAGATTTATACTTGGTTTTCGTTTGTTTTGTTTTAAATAGTGCCCACTGCTGTTCCACTGCCAACCAGTTCTGCAGGTAATCCAGGATGATTGACTCTTTTCCTCCTTTCAGAATTATGCTCTCGGTGGATAATGTTTTATTAATTACTAAAAAGCTGTTAGTATAACTTTAAGAAAAGTAAAGACTTACTGGGTGGACCACAATGTGTCTGACTTGTGACAATGACACATAATACCAGAATTTCACAATCAGTGAATCTGAGCAGATTTGTACATTCATTCTATAAACTTCTATGGGTTTTGTGAAAATCTTGCAAAGTCAGAAGCCTAAAGAAAATTAAAACAAGCTTTAATTCCCAAAGATGAAGTAAATTTTGATACTCATGTAATAAATACATGCGTTTCTTAGTATGACTTTTTTAATTCGTAGGTTTTTTTCCCTTAGAAATAAGATTATAGAGACTAGAGTTCTCTCTTCCAAATACTAATTCTTGACCTTCTGTGTATCTTTTCGTAAACTTTATTCAGAAGTATATATTGATTTTTACACGTAGATGCAAAGGGCTTCAAAAGTTTGTGGAAAAATGCCATTGTCTTTTAGTATCATTTTTCTTTAACTTTTTGAGGCCTCCTTGTGTGTATTACTGCGTGTATCCTAAGGCAGACAGAATTTTATGTCTTCTTATTGCTTTAAAATACATTTAAATGCTAGTATTCTTGGAATTATATTTATAATCAGGGAACCATTAACTGAAATTTGGTCTTTATTCTCTTTAAAAAATTGAAAGCATGATGGGATTGGAGCTATTATTTTTAAGATAGATACTAGATAACTAGGAAATTGGAAAGTTGGGGGTTTTAATACATTTTGTGTACATTACAGCTAAAACCACAACTCGGCCTTCCTCTACTACAGCTTCTACCATAGTTCCTACATCAGGTAATTGAGACTTCTTAAATGAACAGGATGTAGAATGTATATACAGTGTTGCCTTTTACTATTTCTAATGGCATTTTCCAGTTTTATTCATGAATGGCAGTAGCCTGAAAATCTTAATGAGGTTTACTGGGGACCAAGATAGTAGGCTGTTAAAAGCATGACTGATGGGTTTGCTGAGAGTTCTCATCTAGTGTTTTAATGTGTACTCACATTTGGCATGGCACATTAGGATTAAATAGTATTATTTATTCCAAAGTCCTCTTTGTAAGTGAACGGTAATTTGTTATAATTTAAAAAGGTGAATTCTGATAAATGAACTAGGTTGTATGCTCTGTTAGACTATGGTGATTTAAGAGAAGATAATGTATCCATCCTTTCTTTACTGAAAACAGTCTACTCACTATATTTCTTACATTTCTTGCTTTCATTTATTAATTAAGATTTGTCACATTGTAAACTGGTAGCCTAGTGGCTCTGTAGAATAAACACTAGCCCATGGAGTTCCCACAAGCACTGCAAGGGAGAAAGATGAGGCTTCTGCGCCAGCAAAGATTTATAACCTCAGAAACCCCTCAGGGCACCTGTGAGTGGGAACTGGACTCAAGGACACTGAATAACAACAGCATGCTGTAAACTGCTTTCTGTTTAGGTTGTGCTGTAGGACAAGGTACACAGGTTAGGACCCTTCTTTCTGTCTGAATTTAAAATATCTGTATCTAAAATTTACTGCTATCATGTTGATGAGTCTTTACTGCCATTTTGTGATTTCTTGTAATTCATTTTAAAGCTGGCCAATTTATTATACCTAGTGTTAATTTAACATTCTATTGAAGAAAAAAACTCAAATTTTTTATTAGAATAGATGGACCTGCATCTAAATTGTTTGTTTCTTCTTGAGAGGTTTTACTTTCCTTCAAAAATAACTTAAATCACCATATCCTTTTTTTCCTTATGACTTCTTGATAATAATTTTTCATATAAGGGCGAGTAAAAAATTATCTGC
>NW_006408545.1:18391476-18396801 GCF_000296735.1 Chrysochloris asiatica
TTCGTAACCACTACGCTACCAGAGCTCTCCTTGCTTTTCAATGTATTGTCTATCTGTCAACAAGCTTTCATATTCCCTTATTAGTAAAATGGTTTAGGCTGAGCTGTGAGCCATGAATGAATGCACCACTGTCTTCACTTCTTCATCAGAGGTAAATCTTTGTCCTCAAAGGGCTGTTTTCACGGTATCAAACAGGTGAAAGTCCAGTGATGCAAGATCAGGATTTTAGGGAAGATGCTTTAACACCTCAAAAAGAAGTTTTTGCAGAGCATCAACAATGTGGACAGAGGTGTGCAGATGTGCATTGTCATATGCAAGATCACAGTGTCCTTGGATAGCAGTCCTCTGTATTTAATCCAAAGTCCAGGCTTCAGCTCTTCAGTGAGCATCTCACTGTAAGGAGCACTGGTGGTTTTTAAACCTTTCTCCGGATAGTGTTCCAATACTGGCCCTTGAGAATTCCAGAAAATTAAAATTTTCTATTTTCCAGCTGATGGTTGACTTTTGATCTTTTTTTTGGTCGGTGATTGAGGATGCGTCTATTCCATACTCTGCCATTTACTCTCAGACTCAGTAATGAATCCATGTCTTGTTACCAGTAATGATGTTTTAAAAGTAATTTTTCCTTCCTTCGGTATTGGTCCAAATTTTGTTTGCAGATATCCAAATGCTTGTTTATATCTTCTGTGAGTTGGTTCAGTACCCATCTTGCACAAAATTTTTGAAACCCAAGTCTGTCGTGGATTATTTCATAGGCAGAGCCATGGCCGATTTGCAAATGATTTGCCAGATAATCCGCTGTCACTCGTCTATTCGACAGAATCATTTCACATACATGTGTGATATTGTCATCAGCTGTGGATGTGTCTTTTAATATAACTGGAGTGCAATCTCATATGAGGAGAATCTTTTTCTGAACAGCAATATTGACTATTGCTGAAGCCCTTGGACAAGATGAAGAATGAATGAAATTAATAAATGGTTGTCTTCCTTCTTATAAAATATCAGCTTTTAAATAGTTGTCTCTGGAGGAAATACTTTATAGATTAACAAATGGCAAAGTAGAAATTTACATCTTAAAATTTGGCTGCTAGAGAATCACAAGATTTACTAAGGATTATTTCTTCTGTCTTATCTAACAGGTACAACAAATTCCACTTCGACTCCAACCTCACAACCTGCGCGGAAGTCTACCTTTGATGCAGCCAGTTTCATTGGAGGAATTGTCCTTGTTTTGGGTCTCCAGGCTGTAGTATTCTTTCTCTATAAATTCTGCAAATCTAAAGAAAGAAACTACCACACTCTGTAAAGCACATCAAATTCACAGACTTGTCAGTTCATTCTTGTAATTCACTGAAACCAAAATTATATCTTTCAAGATGTCCCATGTGGAAGATATTGTTCCAGGAGCTATAAATTTCCAAAGGATGCATATAGGATATTTTGGAGCATCATCCTTGAAGAAAATTCAGTTTTTATTTTGCTCAACAGGAATATTTAAAATATTCTGCATGAATCCTTGTGGCTGTCTTCTTTTATTAAAATGACTGCTGCTGTTGGGATTATGTTCTCTCTTCTTGACATGCCAAATGTAACTTTTTGTAGGTGATGGAAAACATTGTTCTTCTCCAGTAACCTCCGGACTCTTCCGGCAGTTGAAATTTAGTCTTTAACACCTTGAAAGTCATGTTTCCACATCCATAACTCAGGATGTAGTTGAGTGACCAGAATTGAGAAGACTGTGCCAAATGAGCATCAATCAGGTCGAGCTTTGGCTATCATTGCAAAATGTAGTAAATTTATACATTCAGTCGTATTCAACTGTATCCTAAGAGTAAAATTTTTTGCTTGATAAGTTATTTTTTCTACATTAGAAATAGGATGCCACACAGGGAATTACATTCCAAGTTTAAAGAAAAGAATGGAAAGGATACAGACCATTAATGTAGAGCAGGTTATTGTTCATACTTGTAAAGCACCTTATGTCGTTGTGAAAATAAAGGACAGTGCCTTAACAGACAGACTGAAAGTTAGGCTCTTAAAATGCTTATGCTTTGTGCTTTTCACATTAAGTAATGATTGCTCTGAGGATGTAGCTGTTGATGTGAGCAGTCGGGAACCTGCTTGTAGATACCATACTTACATTGGATATTTAATTGAAAATTTACCTACTTTATTTCAGAGCTAGATTACTTATGCTAGTGAATATTATGCAAATATTCACATTTTAAAGCTCCCAACTATTTTTTTAATGGCTATTACAAAAGTATAATTAGAGATAAAATTGGTTTTGATTATATTTTCCATTCTATTTCAAAACACATCCTAACACTGTTGTACCTTGAAAGGATTTCCACCAAACTTATCTCTTTGATGAGTCAAGAAGGAAATACGTTGTTTCAGAATCATTTGCTAACGCTTTAAATGAAACAATCTTTTTAGGTTTTCAGACAGCAAAATGTGACCAGTGTGTAGTTTTGGAAAATGTAAGGACTTTTGGTTGATCAGATTATTATATGATATCTCTTAGCTTTCCCTCCCTTCCATTCTTCTTTTGGTTTAAATTCTTAAAGTATAATGAATATACGTACATCTATAGTTGTCTTATGAAACTCTGAGTTGTTGATTTTTTTCTTTTTGGGGGATTTGGGGCGGCTTTTTTGCCTTTTTTCCCCCTCAGTTTTATAACGACTTAAAAGACTTAACTATCCGCTGCTTTTGGCAGGTTGGATTAGCTCAGAGGCTTATTTAATTAGTTTAAAATAGGCCTTTTGTTTTTCTAGGTCATTATATTTTTTTCTTATAGTTTCTTTTGCCTGTAGTGGCTGCGTTTAGCACTTGGTTTTCAGTGTTTTATGGTACGAAATGGTGAATCACTGTGGTCCATGTAAAAAACTGCAGCTCCTTGCATTTAGATAGTTACATTAAAATTTGTTAAAATGAAGACATACTGTTTGTTTGTTACTTGCTGGTACAGCTGAAGTTTGTTTTACTTGCACATTTGTACATAACCTAATGTTTTCAAGTGCCTTAATTGTTTAAAATCTCTGGCTTGAAAGGTTTCGGGAGAAAGCTAGGTTAGTTTTATTTTACACTTTTGTGTTTCCATTAGTAGTAGTCTAGGTCCTTTAAACAATTTTTTTTTTTTTTTTTTAATGGTACCATGGTTGTTAGTTTTTAGTAATACCAGGCTCATTTGAAAATTTGCAGAATTTCCATTCCCTTCAAAGTGACAAAAATAAGCTACAATGGTATATTTGTCAGTACCTAAATAGGAATACTTTGCCATACATTAATGTCAACACATTAGCAAATGTAATGATGATGTAGCTTGATTTGAAGCCTTTTATCTATCATTTTGAGCTTTACTTCTAACAAAATCATAAGATTAGATTTTGCAGATCTACAGAAGAGTTCTTGTACCAGAACTCACAGCCTTTTCAGACCCATTTTCCCCTTTCCTTTACCAATTTAATAATATCTTGAGCCATTAATAATTTTTTTAAGATTTCACATCCAGAAGGTACATAGAAACCTTGAGCTGGTTGCATCTGATTTGTTCATGCAGTTGTAGTTCTGGCCAATAGCTTATTTACCTTATGTATGTTTGTTGCACAGACAAACACTGTTGTATTTAGGAATTTCTATTTTAGTTCACTCAAAATTGTAAAACTAATTTGTATCATGTACCAAAATGACTTAAAATAAATATACATGTTATTGAATTGTTCCAATTTATTTTAATGACTGAGGTTTGTTTTTGTATTTTAATTGTTAAATTTAATGTTAATGGATTTACCTAGGTTTCTGTTTGGGAACAGGTTGTCTACTTACTTTTTATTTGTCCCCTAAATTGTTAGGTGCGGACAAGTCAATTCCGACTCACTGTGACCCTGTGCATAACAGAACAAAATGCCTCCTGGTCTTGCACCATTCTGTCATTTGCTTTTAGTTTGAGCCCACTGTTGCTGTCACTGTGCGGATTCATCTTGTTGGGGGGTCTTCTTTTTTATTGATTCCCCCACTTTACGAAATATGATGTCCTTCTTTGAGACTGGTCCCTTCTGACAACATGTCCAAAGAATGAGAGCCAAAATCTCACCATCTTCTAAGTAGCAATCTGGCTGTTCTCTTTCAAGACAGATTTGTTTGTTCTGGTAGTACATGGTAATTTAAATATGTGTCACCAACATAGTTCAAGTACTCAATTCTTCTAAGGTCTTAATATCCTGCTTTTACATGCATATGATGATGGTGGTGATGGTTGTGTGCTGTGGGGTCATTGTTCTGACTCAGCATCCCTGTATAGGGTTTCACATGCTATCAGTCTTTACAGAGGCAGAAAGTCTCTTTATCCTGTGGAGCAACTGGTGGATTTGAACTGTTTACCTTTCAGCTAGCAGCCTAGTGTATAATTCAATATGCTTCCAGGGCTCTTCACATGCATATGAGGTGATTGAAAAGATGATGACTTGGGTCAGGCACATCTTAATATTCAAACTGACATCTTTGCTCTTTAACACTTTGAAGCTGTCTTAGGCAGATTTGCCCAATGCAATATGTTGTTTGATTTCTTTCTTTCTTTTTAATGTTTTACTGTGAATTATGTGATAGTTTATGTGGGAGAACATTAGCTTTACATTTCCTCCTACCCTATATTGTTTCACTGCCATGGTTACAGTCCCCTCCATGCATCATCAACCAACCAAAGAGTATACACTACAAGCCTGCCCCCTGGTCATCAGCACACAGCCCCTCTCCCTCTCTGAGTCTAGAGTCCTCAGCTGTTCCCTTCCTCCATGTCATTGTCTCTGTCTCCATCTCTGCCTTCTCTGCTTCTCTGGGAGGGTCCTGCATTCCATTCTTCTCCCTTGATGGTCCCAGGGACCATCTCTCCTGGACTGCAAAGTCAACCATGCCCCTCTTTTTGCTACAAAATGTCTACCGTTACATTTCCAATCCTCACAGTCCTGATAGCAATCATTCACTATTGTGCCACTGTGAGAGCCATCCCCATATCCTTTCATCAGCCCTGCCCAGACAAATTATAGATACTACTCAGTGGAGATTCTGCCTTCCTCTGCACCCTCTGAATCTAGGCTCCCTCTTGAAAGCTTGGAAGCCAGTCATTTCTTGCCTTTGTAGCCCCCGATTTTGAGTAGCCAGTGCCCAAGTTGCCCATCTCTGTCTACCCTGTGCATTGAGGTGGTGGGAGTGATCCTCGCTGTAAAGATTTGTTCCCTCTTTTTAGCTACTGCATCCATAGGTGTAGGTTAAGTTCATCAAGTTGTATCATATTACTCTTTTTTTCCTCTTATTTCTTCT
>NW_006408545.1:18401427-18402347 GCF_000296735.1 Chrysochloris asiatica
TACGCTACTACCAGAGCTCCTGCTCTGAATATAGGTGTGCATATATCTACTCATGTTATGTTTCGTGTTTCTTGTGGGTAAATACCTAGCAGAGGAATTTCTGGGTTATAAGGTACTTCTATTTCCAACCTTCTGAGGAAATGCCATATTGCTTTCCAGAGAGGTTGAACCATTTTTGCAATCCCACCAACAATGCAGGATCATCCCAGTCTCACCACATCCTCGCCAGCATTTTTTGGCCTCTACTTTTTTTATCTTTGCTGTTATTGCTGGTGTGAGATGATACCTCATTGTTGTTTTTATTTGTGTCTCTCTAATGGCTAGTGATCGTGAACATTTTTTCATGTTTGTTGGCTGCCCAGATCTCCTCCTTGGTGAAGTGTCTGTTCATGTCCTGTGCCCACTTTTTAATTGGCTTGTCCTTTTCTTGTAGAGGTGTTGTAGTTCCTATATATTTTAGAAATGAGTCCCTTTCATTTGATTTCTTAGCTGCTGGTTCCATGAGTGTTGATTATAGGTTCAAGCAAAATGAAGTCTTTCACAGCTTCAGTCTTTTCTCTATCATGTTATCCCGTAAATTAGCAGATACTAACTGATGTGTGTTTTAAAGTGTTGAAGAGCAAAGATGTCGCCTTGAGGACTAAGGTGCGCCTAACCAAAGCCATGGTATTTTCAATAACCTCATATGGATGCGAAAGCTGGACAGTGAATCTGGAAGGTCGTAGAAGAATTGATTCCTTTGAGTTGTGGTGTTGGAGGAGAATACTGAAAGTGCCATGGACTGCCAAAAGAACCAATAGATCTGTTTTGGAAGAAGTGCAGCCAGAGTGCTCCTTAGAGGCCAGGATGGCTAAACTTCATCTTTCATACTTTGGACATGTTGTCAGGAGGGAACAGTCGCTGGAGAGGAATGTCATGTT
>NW_006408545.1:18402447-18408765 GCF_000296735.1 Chrysochloris asiatica
GCTGGAGAGGAATGTCATGTTGGGTAAGATGGAGGGTCAGAGAAAAAGAGGAAGACCCCCAACGAGATGGATCGGCCAGGTGGCATCATTGATGGCGTCAAGTGTGGCAGTGGTAGTGAGATTGGCCCAGGATCGGACATTGTTTCGTTCTGCTGTGCATGTCACTATGAGTCGGTTCCGACTCAATGGCACCTGACAACAACAACAACTGAGGTGTGTATTCATCAGTGGGGAACAGAACCTTTAGAATGAGAGTTAGGAGGATTTATGCATATGAAAATGACATGCAAGTTGAAACTTATATAAGACAAGAAACCACCTACTTGGGCTTGTTTTATCTAGTTAAGAGAATAAATTATTATTGTATATTTGAAAGATTAGTTGTGATTTTCTGCCTCTAGACCAAATCACTTGTAAAGCTATTTTCTGTTTTCTATTGTTAATTGCCGTGGAGTAGGTTCCTACTCATATGACCCTGTATGAGGTTTCCAAGGCTACAGTCTTTGTGGGAAAATAAAGCCTCATCTTTCTCCCATGGAACAAACCACCAACCACCAATCTTGTGTTTTATGGCCCAGTGCTTATCCTATGGAGCCATTGCATTGCCCTCTGTATGTACATGGCATTAATACCTAGTACTGAGCTACATACTGGTGAAATCTGGTTCTCTTGGCCTGTGTTGTAGGCAAAATTAATTCCTTGTTAAATCACCAGATTTGGACTGAGAAGAAAGAATATAGTTGCCAAAGTGCCGCTGAGTCGGTTCTGACTCATAGGGACCCAGCATAGGGTTTCTGAGGAATGACTGGTGAGTTTGAACCACCAGCTTTGTGCTTCAAACCATCCTTGAGGTCGAGTGCTTATCTTATGGCACCACACCAGGACTCCTAAGCTTTCAATCTTTGTTGTTGGGTGCCTTTGTGTTAACTCTGACTTCAAAAGTGACTCATGTGGCTGAGTATAACAGTGTTTTCTAGGCCATAATCTTTTATAGGAGCAAGTTGCCAAGTCTGTCTCCTAGACTGCTGGTGGATTTCAAATGGCCAGTCTTAGTTAGCAGCTGAGCACTTAGTTATTGCACCACCAAGATTCTTTGACCTTAATAATGAATTTATGTTTCATATTTACCCTATATGAGGTATCTTCCAAAAGTTTGTGGGGAAATGCGTTTATCCTTTAATTCCCTTTTTAGACTTTGTAAAGCCCCTTGGCATATGTATTTGATATGGTAAGTATGAGGGGGTTTAAAAAAATTGGTGGGAAAATGAAAAGATGATGGCATTTCCCACAAACTTTTTGGAGACCCCCTCATAGTATATAAAACTATAAAGCATAAAGACTAGAAATAATTTATTTTGATAAGGGTTCAAATATCCATCATTCGTGTCTTTTACCCTGTGGTGGTGAGCATGTTGCTGTGATGCTGGAAGGTATACCACAGGGATTTTACATACCAATGTAAATTGGTATGTAAAAGGCTCAATCATAGTGGACAGGTTTTAACTGATCTTCCAGACTAGGACAGACTAGGAAGGAGAGGAGGACTACTTCTGAATGCTTAGCCACTGAAAAACTTGATACCAGTGGAACACTATCAGCACCAGAATAATGAATATAGAAAAATTATGAATCAATACCAGAATATTGTCAGATAAAGTGTCAGAAGATTAGCCCCTCAGGTTGGAAGGCACAGAAAATAAGATGGGAAGAATTGCCTCCTCAAAGTAGAATTGACCCTACTCTAATTTGGATGTCAGAAGAAACTGGATCTGTACACTCCATTGTAAAGATGATAAATGGAAGAAATGAGGGAATAAAATCTGACCAGAAAATTTCTAAAGGCAGCTCAAGAACACAAAAGTCAAGTATTATAATGAAATGTGAAAAAGACTCGGAGTTAGAACACCAAAGAGGAAGAACATGCTCAGCATTTTTCAAGCCGAAAGAAATGAAGAAAAACTTCAAGGCTTGACTTGTGACATTGAAGGATTCTACGGGTTAAATACTAAATGATGCAAAACATCAAAGAGGATGGAAGGAATACACAGAGTACCAAAAAGAAGTGGTTTGAAGATTGACATTTTCAAGATTATTATTATTATTATTGATCAGGAGTCAATAATTCTGAAGGAAGAAGTTCAATGTGCACTGAAGTCATTGGCAAAGAACAAGACTCCAGAATTGATAGAATACAACTAATTGATACAACACTGGAGCTACTCACTCATCTATGCCAAGATATTTGGAAGACAGCTACCTGGCCAACTGGAAGAGATCCATATTTGTGCCCATTCCAAAGAGGTGACTCAACAGAATGCGTAAATCACAGAACAATAGAGAAGAGTACATGGAACAAAGGATATCATTGCTGACATCAGATGGATCTTGGCTGAAAGCAGAGAATACCAGAACAATGTTTACCTGTGCTTTATTGGTTATGCAAAGGCTATCAACTTTGTGGATAACATTGTGAAGAATGGATATTCCAGTACACTTAATTGTGCTCATGAAGTACCTGTAAATAGACCAAGAGGCAGTTGATCAAACATAACAAGGGGACACTGAATGGTTTAAAATCAGGAAAGCTGTGTGCAAGGTTGTATTCTGTCACCAATACTTATCAATCTGTATGTTGAACAAATAATCCAAGAAGCTGGATTATGAAGAAGAATGTGGCATCAGGATTGAAGGAAGACTCATTAACCTTCGATATGCAGATGATACAATCGTGCTTACTGAAAGTGAAGAGGATTCAAATTACTGATGAAGATCAAAGACCATAACTTTCAGTATGGGTTACACCTTAAACATAAAGAAAACAAAAATTGTCACCACTAGACCAATAAGTAACATCATGATAAATGGAGAATGATTGAAATTGTCAAAAGACTTCATTTTGCTTGGGTCTACTATCAACATTCATGGAAGCAGCGGTCAAAAAACCCAACAATGTATTTACTGCATTAAGCAAATTTGCTGCACAAGACCTACGTAAAGTGCTCAGGAGCAAATATGTCAGTTTGAAGACTAGTCCAAGCCATGTTATTTTCAATAGCCTCATATACATGTGAAAGTTGGACAGTGAATAGAGAATACCACAGAAAAATGGATGCATTTGAATTACAGTTTTAGAGAAGAATATTAAAGGTGCCATGGACTGCCAGAAGAACAAACAAATCTGGTTGGAAGAAGTACAGCCAAAATGCTCCTTAGATGCCAGGATGGTGAGACATTGTTTCTTAAACTTGGAAATATCAGGGGAGACCATTCCCTGGAGAAAGGATATGTTTGGTAAAGTGAGGGTCAGAGAAAATAAGGAAGACCAACAATGAGATAGATAGATTGGCACAGTGGTAGCAGCAGTAGACTCAAGCTTAACAATGATTGTGAGGATGGCTCAGTATCAGGCAGTGTTTCATTTTGTTCTACACAGTTGGTATGCATCAGAACCGACTCAATGGCACTTAACAACAAAAGGGTTCAAATAAGATAAAAATTATAAGCATTTTCTAATATGGTTATGCTATTCATGAATTCTTTCATGTTTTTGTGGTTTTGTGTTAGATTCTGGAGGCTTTATTTGCTGGATATAAGATTAGAGGTTGACATTTTATGCTCTAAGTACTTTACAGATGTAGATCTATCTTTATTTAGATAGCAATTTATGAGAAATCTGACATCATCTTTATCTTTATCCCTCCCTACATGTCTTTCCTTTGGTAATGACCAAAGGAAAGATTGTTTTGTGTTGTTTTTTAACTTTTTATTATGAACTGAGTGAAGATTGAGAGACAAGATCATCGGTTTTACATTCAACAAATAATATACTTTGTTTTATCTCAATGATTACAGTTCCCTTCATGGGACAACAATTATCCTGCATTTACTACTGCATTCCTCCCTGTGTCTCCAATCACCCTATCTTTACTCTGCCAACCCCCTCTGGTTGTATATTCCCTGCCCCATTACCCATGTCAACATGTGTCTACCCTCTAGTGCATGTATCATTTCCTCCCCCAAAAAACCATCATAGATTTTTTTCTTTTATTAACAAAAAAACCCTCTTTTTTTTCCTTTTTTTTAATGTGCAAAAACAAAAACTTGTAGGGATCTATGATCACTTAAACAATCAAAGGGCACATTCTGGAATTCAGCCCCCTGGCCTCCAGCACACAGCCTTTCTCTTTCCATGAGTCTAGCGTCCTCAGCTGCTCTCTATCTCCATACCATCACCTCTGCTTCCATCTCTGGTATCACTGCTTCTCTGGTTAGGGTCCCATGTTCCACTCATGCTCTTCTCTCTTGATGGTCCTAGGGTCCTTTGTTCCTGGAATGTAAAATTAACTACTCCCCACTTTTTGTTCCACAAATTCTACCTTTACAGTTGTGACAGTCACAATTAGTCATGATAACAGTTAGTCACTATTGAATCAAATGAATCCTATCCCCATCTCCTTTCACCAGACCCATCTAGACAAAAGGAAAACTATTCAGTGGGGATTGTACCTTTCCTTGCACACTCTGAATCTAACCTCCCTCTTGAAACTTGTAAGCCAGCCACTTTGTGCCTTTATAGTACCCTCCCCTCACTTTAGGTAGCCAATTTCTTAAGTTTCCTGTCCTTATCAACCCTGTGTAGAGAGAGAATAGGTTTGACACTTGATGTGAAGACTCCTTCCCTCTGAGTTGGTATTTTGAGCTACTACGTCCATAAGCATAGGTCAAGTTCATCAAATTACAGCAATTTACATTTGTTGCGTTTATGAAACTTCTTTATCTTCCTCTAGTCGATTTCTGATCATCAAGCAATCGAAGCTAGGTCAAATGGGTACTCTCTGCAAGTTGGGTGTTCTTGTGCATCTCCCCCCACTTCATATCAGCTAGATGCTTCACTCTCAGTTCTAACCCTCTATGGTTAGGTCCTTGTCCATGGGCTCAGGAGTACCCATGTCTCACCACACTTCAGACCAACCAGATTTTCCTCTTCTCTTTCATCTCAAGGTTGACAGGAGTCTATGGAACATGGTTGAACTCAGTCCATATCTTCATTGCTGTCTTTCCCCCATTTCTACTCAAGTAGGCCAATGTGGTCGCCAGCAAACTTATATGCCTGCTCATATGTTCCCTTGAGTTTCAATCTGAAAGGGAGTTTGTCCTGAAGAGACTTGATTGCTTGACTTGATGGCTCTCTGGTGTACCACTTGCTTGTTTTTGTAGTAGTCAGTCAGACTGCCATTTTTGTTTTTTATTTTTCCTGCTTTTTTATTTTCAAGAAGTATCTTCTGTTCCTCTAGCTGCTCCAGGCTGGTCTGCATGTCCTTTCAAGTGGGCATGTCCCACCTCAGAAGGTTCTGGAAGGGACTCAGTGTTCTACCTAAGGTCCTATATATTACAAAGGCTCCACAAGAAGCCTATTTCACAGGACAAGTTCTAGAACCTCTTTTACGTATTCCAATGAGTTATAGGCTGAAGATGGGCTTACAAGCTTTCTGTAATCATGTTTCCCAATATTTCTTACTATTTTACAATAGTAGGCAAGGCAAACCAATATCCATAAGACAGTCAAGCATCTTAACATTATTTCCCCCTCGTTTACCCATACAGACTATGCCTTGATCCCTGTATCCCAGAATCCTGTTGTTCCAAGGTTGAGTGTGCATCACTTCTGACCCATTTAGCCCATGTAAACCTACCTAAGTGATCTCCTATCTACCTTGTTCTTCCATTCCTTTACCCCTTCTTATGTATTACCCTTCCTTTCCTTGTAAATAGCCCTCCCCATCCCCTGAGCTGTAATGTGACTATCCCCTAATCTGTGCTCTACCATCCCCTCCCTTCCACCCCTGGTAACCAACAAAGATTTTTTCTTTTTTTTCTTTTAGTATGGGTATCTTTTCTTAAGCTTTTACAATAATGGTATTATGCAATATTTGTCTTTTTGTAACTGACTAATTTCACTCAGCATAGTGTCCTCAAGGTGCATCCATGTTATGTGGTAGTTCACAGCTTACTTGTTATTCTTTAAGGTGGCATAATATTCCATTGTGTGTATGTACCAAAGTTTGTTTTTCTTTTCTTACATTGATGGGCACTTAGGCTGTCTCCATCTTTTTGCTATTGCAAATAGTGCTGCAATAAACACTGGTGTGCATATAGCTACTTGTGTTCTGGCTCATATTTATTTTTTTTTCATTTAATCAAATATTAATTTAATAAGTATGGTACAAGATTTGTTTTTGTTTTTCTTAAGGTTTTTATTGTGGATTGAGTGAAAGTTTACAGGACAGATCATCAGTTTTACATTCAATAAATCATACA
>NW_006408545.1:18413260-18416348 GCF_000296735.1 Chrysochloris asiatica
CAGAATATTGTCTCAAGGTTGTATATATATCACTACCTCTCTATATATCACTACCTCTATCCCCTTTAAGGAGCTCTAGTAGCGTAATAGTTATGAATTGGGCTGCTAAACTCAGGGTCAGCAGTTCGAAACCACCAGCGGTTCCACGGGAGAAAGAGGCTTTCTGCTCTTATAAAGATTTACAGCCTCAGAAACGTACAGGGTTTCTATGGGTCAGAATCCACTAGACAGCACTTAATAACAATAACATCCCCTTTAGCTCTTGTATATACTTCCCCCGTGTCTTTACCTGTGTTTATCTCATTCTACTGCAACCTCCCTCTTTTATATTGCCCTTCCCTTTGTTGTATATTGCTGTCCTTGTCACCGGAATTAAAATGTGTCTACCCTCTAACCAGTGAACTACTCTCCCTTCCCTCCCACCCCTGGCAACAATCAAAGAATGTTTTTTTTTTTTCTCTTTCAAACTCATTTCTTTGTGGAATATATATATTTGTGTATATCCCCTTCTTCCTCCCTAACCCATTCAGCCTGTCTCAATCCATGCATCTACGCACAGAACACTCTTGTACCAAGGTTGTGTATACACCACATTTACCTCTATCCCCTATAGCCCATGCATGCCTCCCTGTGTCTTCACCTCTCTTTATGATTTTTCTGCCACCCTCCCTCTTTTTGTATATTGCTTTTCCTGTTTTCTTGTCTCTTAAACTGCTCATACACAAAATAGCTGCAGCAGCTCCCGTTGGCCACCCCAAATCAGAAGCCACCTCTTTTCTTGCTGCATCTGTCAACTCTCTCTCCCGGTAAGCATTTAATCCACTTATCTATCCCTTTATCTGAAGTTCATAGTTCCAGGACCAACCTGAATCTATCTCTCTCGGTTTTCTATATCCTTGCCTAGTCCGTTATCTTGCACCACCCTCCCATTGATCATTTTAAAGATTTTTCTCTGTCACTGCTTTTGAGCAAAAATTATTATGATGTATTGTGTGGCTTCTTCATTTCTTGTGTTTGTTGACTTTTTAAAAAAAGTCTTTTTGTTTCAGATAGTTTCTACTAGTGTCTTCAATTTCACTAATGTTTTCAATATGTTTAAAATATTGTTAATCTCAGCCAGTGTGATTTTGCATCTCAGCTGTAGTTTTCATTTTTAAAAGTCTCCTTCACGTGGAGTAATGGAGCAGCTGAGGACTCTAGACTCATGGAGGGAGAGGGGCTGTGTGCTGACAGCCGGGAAGCAGGCTTGTACAGTATGCCCTTTGGTTGCTTGAATGATTGTATATTCCTGAGTGTTTTGGTGTACATACAAAAAACAAAACACGGAATAGAAACAAATACTGTTGAATGATGATGCATGCAGGGGATTGTATCATTGCAATGAAACAAAATACGATAGGATGAGTGTAAAAGTAATGTTCCCCCATGTAAACTATCACTCAATTCAAAATAAAAACTTTAATTTAAAAAAACTGCCCTAAAAAAAAAAACAAAAAAAAACAAAAAAAAAACACTGTCCTTCATATCTTTACATTTTCAATTTTTTTCTCAAATTTTGGAACATGAAGTAACAACTTTAATGGCCCTGTCTGCTAGTTCTAACATTTATGTCTATTTCGTAGTTGGATGATTTTTCTTCTCCTGGGCCATAATTCCCAGGTTTTGGTTTTTGCATTCTCAGTAATGTATGAAATGCCAGACAAATTTCATCTTGTTGGGACACTGGATTTTTTAAAAATTTTTATTATTATTACCACAATTTTTTATGAACTTTGTCCTGGGGTATAGTTAAGTGACTTGAAGACTGGTCAGACCGATTGACTCCACTGATTGTGTCTCTAAGCTTTGGTTTGTGAGAGCAGAGCACCATTTAGGCTACAGTGAACTGTTCCCCACTACTGAGGCAAGACCCTTATGAGAACCTTAGCACTCCCTGAATTATGTCATTTTCTTTTTCAGGCTTATGAGAACCAACTGTTCCTGGCCTCATGTGGCCTCTAGGTGGTCTTCCTTCTAAACCTTTATGCAGCCTTGCACCGTTTCCTCATGCATGTACTGATCATTGCTGTCCATTGCTGAATACTTGAGGAGCATCCTCTGGACTTGTCTCTCTGCAGCTTTCTTGGTACTCCTTCCTGGGAACTCCAGCTGCCTTAGTTTCCTGGATGTTCAGTTCTCCCTTCCTAACTCAGGAAGCCCACTGGGCTACCTGGCTTTGCATCATAGCCTAGAAAGCAAGGCAGTAACTGGGTCAGTAGTTTATTATCTTTCAGAGATCACTCTGCATTGTTTCCAATTTTCTCCAGTTTTTGTTGTTTCAAGGTAAATCCATTCCTTTTTACTCCATCTTTGCCAGATAGGATATTTTGTTTGTTTGTTTTTTCCAGTCTTAAATTTCAATTATTCAAGCAATGTACAAATACAATATATTAGAATGTATGCTTCTGTTTTGAGCACGCCCAGCTTACCCTCCTCCACTTTCCAGAGGTAATTACTGTTGTTGGTCTGGTGTTCAATTTTTTTTGTTTTAAAAAAACTATGCCATAGTTTATATACACATAATTATATGTAACTTTAGATAGTATATAATGTTGTTGTAGAAGGTGTGGCACTTTAGCACTGGACTGTGAACCACAAGGTCAGTAGTTCAAACCGACCAGCTACTCCTCAGATACCCTACACCGGGTTGCTAAGAGTCAGATCTGATTCAATGGCACTTAACAACTACAACGCCATTGAGTGGGTTCCAACTCATAGTGACCCTCTGCACAACAGAAGGAAACACTGCCTGGTCCTGTGCCATCCTCACAATTGCTGCTATGTTTGAGCACATTGTTGCTGCTACTGTGCTAGTACATCTTCTTGTGGGGTCTTCCTCTTTTCTCCTGACCCTCCACTTTACCAAGCACGATGTCCCTCCTGACAACATGTCTGAAGCATAAGAGAATAAGTGCCTTCAGTGCTGCATCAGTTTGTTGAGATTTCAGTTTGTATTCCATCAATTCCTAGAGCCTTGTTTTCTTCCGATGCCTTCAGTGCAGCTAGAGCTTCTTTCAATACCATGGGTTCTTGAAAATATGATACCTCT
>NW_006408545.1:18417713-18427407 GCF_000296735.1 Chrysochloris asiatica
CTGGTGAGTTTGAACCACCAATCTTGCAATTCAAACCGACTTTGTTTTCTGGCTCATTAACCTGCAACACCACACCAAGATCGTTGTTGTAATTTGGATGCCTAATCATAAGACTAGCGGTCCAAACCCACCAGCTGGTCCATGGAAACAAGGCCTCTATGAGTCAAACCAACTCAACAGCACTCAACAACAATAACAGGTTGTCAGAGAATATTTGTGCTGCTACTTTGCTTGTGTGAATTGTTCTGTAGAGTGAACATGGAAAACAGCAAACATTTAATTGCAGCGATTCCACGTAGAAATGTTTAAGATGCCGAGATTTCCTTCCATTCCCACCAGCAAGACATTGGGACAAATGTTTCCTATTCCTGTACAATGGATATTGGCAACATTTTACAATTTTATGTTCTGTTGAGTTATGGTTTCTTTAGTTTCTATCATTAATTTCTATTTCCTCTATCAATTGTCTAGACACTCCTCGGCAAAGCTATGATTTGCTGCAAAGTCCTAAGAAAGCTGGAAAGAAATTCCTTCCTCTAGCATTCCTCTATTCCCGTGCCCTCTATTGACACACTGCTGCCACCTACTGAAGCAGAACTATCTGGGAGGCCCACCTCCATTTAAAGAGAGCAGCCAATGATGGGTGAATTTGGAGTTGAGAGGCAATGTGTTGATAATTGTCACAGTCGACTCTTTGGGGTTCAGTTTTCACATGCTCTCTTCTATACACATTGAAACTTCTAAACAACAATGGAATAACTACATTTCCACCTAAACACGTTTACAGCTATTCTTACAAGACATATTTGTTCCCTTATCCCAAAATATGATGTATAGTCTCAACAGTCATTTGTACTGCTAATCTGAAGGTCAGTGGTTCAAACCCACCAGCCACTCCTAGAAAACTCTATACAGAGTCACTATGAGTTGGAACTGATCCAACAACACTTCAGCAGTTCAAAACTACCAGCTGCTCTGTGGGAGAAAGATGAGGCTTTCTGCTCCCGTAAAGATTTACAGCCTTGGACACCCTGTACAGGGTCGCTATGGGTCAGAACTGACTCAACAGCACTTAACAACAACAACAACAACAATTACTTCTCTAGTTCTGTCACTGTCCCACTAACTGGTTGTTTAAAGACTAAACTGTAGTTTTTAGGTAACAGAATGTTGGATATAAAATTAAAATGGGAAGAAGTCAAATGTTTAGAATCCACAAATCAACCTATATAATAGTCAAAATATTCAAAAGTGTAGGATAAGCACTGGACCACAAGGTTGGTGGTTCAAAGTTATCAGCCGCTCCATGGAAACCCTATACAGGGTAACTATTAGTTGGGGATGACTCAATGGCACTTTACAACAACATCATAGCTATAAATATCCATTAATGATAGGAATGTGGAATGTAAAAATTATGGATCTAGGAAAATTGGAAGTTGTCAAAAATGGAATGGAAATGATAAAGATTGATATTCTGATAAGTTGAAATGGACTGATATTGGTCATTTGGGATATGGCAATCATGTGGTTTACTATGCCAAGAATGACAAATTGAAGAGGAATGGTGTTCCGTTTATCATCAAAAAGAGCATTTCAAGATCTAGAAGTATAATGCTATTTATGATAGGATAATATCCATATGCCTACAAGGAAGACCAGTTAATACCACTATTATTAAAATGTACTTACCAATCACTAAAGGCAGTTATGAAGAAATTGAAGAATTCTACCAACTTCTGCAGTTTGAAGTTGATCAACCATGTAATCAAGATGCATTGGAAAGCAAAAGTTGAAAACAAAGAGGAAGGATCAAAGTTGGAAAATATGGCCTTGGTGATAGAAATACTTGCACATTGCATGCTAGAATTTTGCAAGACAACAACTAACTCATTGCAAATACTGTTATTCAACAACATAAAAGTCAGCTATACATGTGGACTTTGCACATGTATAGATGGCACACACAAAAATCTAATTGACTATATATATGGGAAGAGACAATGGAGAAGCACAATATCATCAGCCAAGACAATACCAGGAGCCCACTGTGGAATAAACCATCAATTACTCATACGTAAATTCAAGCTGAAGCTGAAAAAACAATTTAAACAAGACCTGTACATAGACCAAGAGGCAATTGTTCGAACAGAACAAGGGAACACCTAATGGTTTAAAAATTAGGAAAAGGCGTGCGCCAGGATTGTATTCTTTCACCACACTCTTTTAATCTGTATGCTGAGCAAATAATCCAAGAAGCTGGATTATATCAAGAAAAATGTGGCATCAGAATTGGAGGAAGAAGATTCATTAACAACCTGCAATATGCAAATGATACAGACTTGCTTGCTAAAAGTGAAGAAGACTTAAGATACATACTGATAAAGATCAAAGACAACAGCCTTTGGTATGGGTTGCATCCGGTGGGTGTAAAGTAAACAAAAATCCTCATTACTGGACCAATAACAACATCCATATAAATGGAAAAAAGATTCATTTTGCTCAGATCGACCATTAACACTCATAGAAGCAGCAGTCAAGAAATCAGTTGACATATTGCATTAGGCAAATCTGCTGAACAAGACCTTTTTAAAGTGAAGAGCAGAGATGTCAGTTTGAGGGCTAAGATGCGCCTGACCCAAACCATGGTATTTTCAATAACCCATATGCATGCCAAAGTTGGACAGTGAATAAGGAAGGCCATAGAAAAATTGATGCATTTGAGTAATGGTGTTGGGGAAGAATATTGAAAGTACCATGGACTGCCAAAAGAACAAACAAATTAGTGTTGGAAGAAGTACAACCAAAGTATTCCTTGGAAGCCAGGATAGCTAAACTTAGTCTCTCATATTTTGGGCATATTAAAGGAGCTCTGGTAGCGTAGTGGTTACGAATCGGGCTGCGAACCTTAAGGCCAGCAGTTCGAAACTACCAGCCGCTCCGTGGGAGAAAGATGAGGCATTCTGCTCCCGTAAAGATTTACAGCCTCGGAAACCCTGTACAGGGTCGCTATGGGTCGGATCCGACTCATCGGCACTTAACAACAACAACAACAAATCAGGAGGACCAGTCACTGGAGACGGATATCATGTTTGGTAAAGTGGGAGGTCAGAGAAAAAGAGGAAGACACCCAATAAGATGGATTGGCACAGCTGTGGCAGTGATGTGTTTAGGTTTTGCAATGATTGTCAGGTTGGCCCAAGACCAGGCAGTGTTTCATTCTGTTGTGCATAAGGTCACTATGCACCTTATGCACTTGACTTGATGGCACCTAACAACAACAACAAGTGCATAGGTATCTGTGCAAAGACATCTTTAATGTGTTAATGAACAAAGATGCCACCTTGAAGACTAAGGTGAGCTTGACCCAAGTCATGATACTTTCAATTGCCTCATGTGCATGTGAAAGTTGGACAATGAATAAAGAAGACTAGAGGAGAACCGATGCATTTGAATTATGGTGTTTGTGAAGAATATTGAAAGGACCATGGACTGCACAAGAACAAACAAATCTGTCTTGGAAGAAGTACAGTCAGAATGTGCCTTAGGTTTTGTATACTTTGGGAATGTTACCAGAAGGAACCTGTCCCTAGGGAAGGACATCATGCTTGTCCTTCAAGCATGATGTAAAGGGTCAGTGAAAAAGAGGAAGATCAGTAACCAGATGGATTGACACAGTGGCAGCAACAATGAACTCAAATATAATAACAATTGTGAGGATGGTGCAGTACTTACTAGTGTTTCATTCTGTTGTGCATAGGATCACTATGAGTTAGAACTGAATCACTACTTACCAACAACAACAACAACAACATTACAGTCCTTATAACTGGTTATGAGACCATAATTATGGCTTATTCTACTGCCTCTTTGATATTTCTTTTGTCCGCAGCCAGAACTTGATCAATGATCTTTACCTGCTAAAGTGAACATTACCAAATGTTCTGAGTCTTCCATCTGCCCTACCCATTTTTTATCGCTATAGCATTTCATGGGAGGAATAGAGGCACTTGAAAAATTCCTTGTGTTCCAGATATAGTCCTTGTCTCCACTGTGCAACAGCAATTAGGATCAATCAATTTTGTCAGTAGAGTAACCTTTTGTTGCCTACTGGGTTAGTGGCTTAAAAAAATCCCCAAATGGATGGATGTCAATCGCATATCAATGTAGCCAGTGTTGTGTCCCTAGTTGAAGCATCCTTTGGGAACCCAAACTTCAAAACCAGCCAACCTTGGGACTACGAGGATGGGTAGCAAAAATCCTGTGTGTTAAGAGGTGTAAAAGTAAGAGGCCCCACTCCTTGATTCCTGGACCCATATACTCTTATTCAAAGGAATTTCCACTTCAAATGTAAGACAAAAGTTCATCTTTTCTGGGTGTTGTCACCCAACTGTTGCTATAATGGAATATTCAGTAAACCATTACACTTTTTTCCACTTCTGAATATTGAGACATGTTAATACAGGCATGAGCTCACTGCAGTACTTTCTTTGCTGTGAAATTGATTCCTTACTTAAAATCAACATTATGAGGAATGCCCACATGATGGTGCGCAAGGCATTTTGTGAGCCCATGAATAAGATGGTGCTGGCAGAAGCATATAGGCAGGGAAAAGCAATCCATATCCAGAACATGTGTCAGTACCACAAAAGATGAACTTCTGCTTCACCAATTATGGGAAAGGTCCAATATAATCAACCTGCCAGAAGGGAATGGTTGTTAAACCCCTTGGAATTGGTGCCATATTGCATGTTCAATACTGATCTCTATTGGGCTTGATAGATTACACTTTCATCAGTTGTGTTAGTCGTATCAGCTTTGGTAAGGGGAAGTCCGTATTGTTGAACTCGTGTATAGTTGCTATCCCTGCCACCATGGCTCCATTGTTCATGGGCCCACTGAGTAAGCTGGTAATGAAGCTGACTGACTCCCACAGAGTACATTATGTCATTCACCAGATGAACAGCTTCCTCTGTTATAGAAAACATCTGTCTGATGGACATGCACATGGGACATAAATGACTTTAGATTCTGTGCCCATTCTGAGAGACTCACTCATATACATCTTCCTAGTCTTTTCACCAACTTTCCCAACTCCCTGAGAATTTAGCCAAACTTTTAGCAATTGCCTATGAATTAGTGTAGATCTGTACTTCTGCCCCTCTTTCAGCTCAGACATGATAGGGAACAAAATGTCCAGATCTTGAAATTATGTCCATTGAGAGCATTTTCTTCAGGGACACCCTTGGGTGGAGCTGTAGTGCTACAGGTACCCACTTTGGGGTGGAACCAGTATATTGTGCTGACCCTTCTGTAAACAAGCTTCGAGTTTTTTAAAAAAATCATGGCCAACTTATTGTTAGGGACACCTCATACATTGAGGGAGAGCAGGCAACAACACAGGAGTTGGTCTGCTCTTATTTTGGGAATCTTCTTGTACCTTTCAGATCTGCCTAAACTGTTTTTTATATACCATTTCCATCTAAGATAAATTCCTGCTGTAGATGCCCAAGTTTATTACTACTAAATCGTGTTGGTAGTTCAGACTACATGTTCACTAGCAAGCCAAGATACATTAGAAAGCCAGAAGCTGTCATAGATTTGCTCCAGAATCCTAGAGGTCTATGCTGTGATTCTCCTTGACAGAGACTCTATGTAATGTCCCTAGATGCCATGTCACTTTGAGAATCATTGGGTATGCTAGATCATAAGGCCTACATTGTAGAACATCTTGTAATCTGAACTTTCAACAGAACCTTCTTTTGCTCTTGTCTCAACTCAAATCTGCTTATATTATGAGTGACTGTAGATGGGTAGAAGCAACCCCTCAAATATGAAATACATTGCTTCAAAATCCAAAAAAGGATTTTGGTATGTAATATGAGATACAGAAATTGCCCTCTGCCTCTGGTCATCCTACATGCTTTGTAACTGTAGAATCCATGTTGAGATGCTGCTAGCTAAGAGGAAAGGAACCACTGGAAACATAAGCCTACTCCTATGTTTTAAAATCTAGGGCCAAACCCTACTTTGCCTGTGACATTCAAGATACATTCAGCTCAGTCCTACATTATCTTGATAGTACTAATAAGCAAACTTTGATGAAAGGTGTAATTCTGTTTAGAGCCATCTTTATTTATTCAAATGCTTATAGAAATAAAACTTGAAAAAAGGAGATTTGATTTACCAGTCAGGTCGGAATGAGATTCTAGATGGAGCAGTTTGAACTTGAAAAGCTGCAAGTTGAATATTTTCTGATACATTGGGTAGGAAACCATTATCAATCATTTTTTTATGTTTAGTAGGTACCTGTAATATAGATATTGAATAGATATTGGTGCCTTTTAAGAAGATAGTGAATAGTTCTAGTTATAGCATCATAAAAATTGTTACTAATAAGACCAAGATTATGAGTTCCAGGCAGCTTAGGTTATTTAGCATGTTTTCTTGTATATATTTTCCTACTGGTCCTAAAGAAAATTGTCAAGAAAAAAAATCAGTCAATGGGAAGTCATTTCCAGCTAAGGAAAACTACCCTATATTTTGGGGGTAATTTAAACATTTCTTGATATTTTATCATTCATATTAGTACCATGCTTTTCTTTCTTTTTAAGAAAATCATTTCTATTCTTACACTCCAGCCATGTAGAAGTTCCTCTTTAACCTGTATTTATGCGGCTTGTTTCATAGGCCATAGGATCCCTGATGGCGCTGTGGGCTAGATGTTGGGCTGCTAACCACAAGGTCAGTGGTTCAAACCCACTGGCTGCTCCATGGGAGAACGATGAGGCTTTCTGCTCCCATCAAGATTTATAGTCTCAGAAACCTTGTGTAGGGTTGCTATGAGTCAAAATTGACTCAACTGCAGTGAGTTCATAGGCCTTGCTAAAGAGGTCAGACCTTAGAACTAAAGATACTCCAGGAAATAGTGTGGTTTTCCTGGTCCAAAGGCTTTTTTTTTTTTCTCTTTTTCATGACATCTTTAGACTGTAAAGAAGTCAGTGGGTCCACTAGACACTTCTTTATATGGTTTATTCATCTAAGAAGCTCACTGTTAATATAATTAGCCTTAGGCCATTAGCCTTTTCAATCACAATAATGCAGTGGATCTTTATTCATATATCTAGTTACTTAATAACCTTCTCACTCAAAAGACGTGTGATCACCAGCCCCTCTTCCTCTACTTCCTTGCTGGTGGGAATATTCATAGTACTCAGAGCTTTGGGTGAAGTACCCAAACTTGCTGCCACTGAGTCGGTTCTGACTCATGGGTACCCCTAGATCTGAGTAGAACTGCTTCACAGGGTTTTTAAAACTAAATCTTTATGGGAGCAGACAGCCTCATCTTTCTGCTTCAGAGTGGCTGGTGGGTTTGAACTACTGAACCATCAGGACTTCTTGGCAATTTAAAACACTGACTGAGTGAATCCAGATTACCCTTATGGTCTTGTACGTACAAACTGAAGTTGGTTTCCTTTTTGTCAAAGATTTATGTAGAAACCTAGGTAGACATATAGTACTAGACTTTCATGTTTGTTGTTGTTGTTGTTAAGTGCCGTTGAGTCGGTTCCGACCCATAGCGACCCTGTACAGGGTTTCCGAGGGTGTAAATCTTTACGGGAGTAGAAAGCCTCATCTTTCTCCCGCGGAGCGGCTGGTAGTTTCGAACCGCTGACCTTAAGGTTCGCAGCCCGATTCGTAACCACTACGCTACCAGAGCTCCTTTCATGTAGTGATTGATCAGTCAAGCAAATAGTGGGTATTAATAATGTGGCCCTCTCTCAGTCAAGGGTATCATTTGAGTGTGTTCCCAACAGATTTTTTTCATCTCTGTGTATGGTGCCTTAACTGAGTGTTAGAAATAATGTGACATACTTCTAGTCCAATAGCCATACCATCAGCAACAAAAAAATCACATCTTTGAAAAAGGCCTTTGTTGTTGTTAAGTGTCATTGAGTCAGTTCTGACTCATAGTGACCCTGTCTAGGGTTTCTGAGAAGCTGGTGGGTTTGAACCACTGAACTTTTGATTAGCAGTCCAGTGCTTATCCTACAGCATCACACCAGGACTCTTCATAGTTAATTATAGTAGAGGATTTAAAAAAAAAAACAAAAAAAAAAAAACAAGGTTCAGAAATAGAACACAGAAGGTGTTGGTACTAATTTCCACACCCAAGTAATTGACTTATAATTGAACAGGTGCTATTTGACTTATTTCAACATCAGAATTTTACCATCCAGACACTAAGCACCTATAAAAGATATTAATTTATAACTATTATAATGTAACTTTGAAATAATCCTAAACTATAACTTTAACTTTAAATTTTTTTTTCATTGTTTAAATACGTATTACCAAATTTATCATTACTTACAGTCTTAGGTCTTCGCGCTCCTCTTGTTATTGTACTGCCTGTAAGATTAGTCTTTAAGAAGTGTTGCTGAGAGTATCTGGATGCTGTCGAAGCAGAACTTAGGGAGCAGGGAGCCCAAGATACAAGTCCTACAATGTTAAAAATGCTCACTTATAGCTCTGATTGCGGTGTACAGATCCATATATAATTCAGAACACTTTAGAACATTAAATGGGCATTTAATCCCATTTCATATATTCTGGGTGAAGCTGTCAGCCTAGAAGGAATTGCTTGTCTGTGGGTCGCATGACCAAATGAAAATGATATGATGGGTGATAAGGACAATGGTGAGTGGGAGTGAGCAGAGATATTTAAATTAGTAGTACTTTTCCTTGATAGAGGGGGAAAAAACTCAATATGAAAAATGACCTGGCTTCCTGGTCAGAAAGAGACTGGAGGAACCCCAAACTATGGTCCTTGGTCACCCTTCAAGTCTAGAACTAAACTTACCCCATGGTTCAATTTTTCACTAAACAGTAGATAGGTATATAGCAGGGACAACAAACTAGTGAGGTATTCATACCATAGACTGGTCAACCATTCAAGATTAAAAAGGCAGCATTTACCTGAAGGCAGAATTCAAAAGGGTTGGGAAAGTAGGTGGGATAGAAACAAGAATTACAGGGAGGAAGTGGGATAACTGATGTTACATTGAGGGAATTGCAATCATTGAAATGAAAAAAAAAAAAGTATATGATTTTCTTAATGTAAAACTGAAGATCTACTCTTGTAAACCTTCATTCAATTTACAATGAATTTTTTTTTTTAAACAAACCCTAGAACAAAAAGTTAGTATGACTTTATAATTAACTGGATTTGCTTGAGATTTCTGGCTTAAACAACTGGATACATGGTAATACCATTTGTTGAGATAGTACCCCCACGTACACAAACACACAACTTTTTCCTGAAGGACTCAGTTTGGGAGAGAGAGGAAAAAACAGGTTCAATTTTGACAGGTTGTGCTTGTGAGTCAGATATATGAGATCAGATGTCAGAGCGGCATAGGATATATGGGCCTCGAGCTCAGAGACCACCACTCATCTGTCAGTTTGTCATACTGTGGTGACTTGCATGTTGCTGTGATTCTGAAGGCTATGCCACTGTTATTTTAAATACCAGCAGGGTCACCCATGATGGATAAGTTTCAGCTGAGCTTCCAGATGAAGACAGACTAGGAAGAAGGAGAGATGAACTACTTCTGAATGTTTAGTCACTGAAAACCTTAAGAATAGCAGTGGATAGCACCAGAATAGTAAATATTGAAACATGATGAATAGC
>NW_006408545.1:18428287-18428814 GCF_000296735.1 Chrysochloris asiatica
TACACACCAATCACTAAAGCCAATGATGATGAAACTGAAGAATTCTACCAACTTCTTCAGTCTGAAATTGATCAAATATGCAATCAAGATGTATTGATAATTATTGGTGCTTGGAATTCAAAGGTTGGAAACAAAGAGGGAGGATCCGTAGTTGATAGAAATGATGCTGGAGATCCCATGATAGAATTTTGCAAGATCAATGCCTTCTTCATTGCAAATACCATTTTTAAACAGCATACAAAACATAAAGGTATACACATAGACTTCACCAGATGGAATACACAGAAATCAAATTGACTACATCTGTGGAAAGAGATGGTGAAAAAGATCCATATCACCAGCCAAAACAAGGCCAGGGCAGACCATCAACTGCTCATATGCAAGTTCAGGATGAAGCTGAAGAAAATTGAAACTAGTCCACAAAAGCCAAAATATGACTTTGAATATGTTGTTGTTGTTGTTGTTGTTGTTAAGTGCTGTCAAGTCGGATCCAACCCATAGCGACCCTATACAGGTTTTCCAAGGAG
>NW_006408545.1:18430931-18457344 GCF_000296735.1 Chrysochloris asiatica
TGAAATACAGCCAGAATTCTCCTTGGAAGCCAGAATGGCCAGACTTCTTTTCTCATATTTCAGACATATTATCAGTAGGGACCAGTCCCTGGAGAAGGAGATCATGTTTGATCAAGTGGAGGGTTGGAGAAAAAGAGAAATGTCCCCAACAAGATGGACTGACACAGTGGTAGCAACAATGGGCTCAAAAGTAGCAACGGTTGTGAAGTTGGTGCAGGACTGGGCAGTGTTTCCTTCTGTTGTGCATAGGATCGTTGTGAGTTGGTACTGACTTGATGGCATATAACAACAATAACAACAATAACAAGAGCTCCGAAAAGAATGGCTGGTTGCAAATGTAGACTTGGCAAATAACAATGAAAGCTGTGGGAACATATACAATTCTCCTGAAAGAATGAAAGGTGAGAAGAGAGGCCAAACAGATTTCTGCAGGCCTCCTACATTTAGAAGTCAGATACAGGAGGAGGTTGTCAGGTGCAGTCAACTTCGTTTTGACTCATCACGACCCTCTCACAACAGAATAAAAAACTGTCTGGTCTTGTGCCTCCTCACAATTGCTGTTAATGTTCGGGCCTATTACTGCTGCCACTGCTAATTCATTCTCATTTGGGGTCTTCCTCTTTTTTGTTGACCCTCCACTTCTCCAGGCATCCTGGTGTGGTGCTGTAGGATAAGCACGCCACCTCAAGGTTGGTTTGAACCACAATATTGGTGGTTCAAACTCACCAGCTTCTCCCCAGACACCTTATACAGGATAGTTATGAGTTGCAACTGATTCGATGGCACTTAACATCATCAACAACCACTTTTCCAAGCTTGATGGTGTATTTCTCCAAGTACTGGTCCCTCCTGCCAACATGTCCAAAGTATGAAAGATAAAGTCTTGCCATCCTCAATTCTAAGGAGCATTCTGGCTGGACTTCTTCCAAGGCAGATTTATTTGTTCATTCTTTTGGTAGTCCATGGTACTTTCAATCTCCTCTCTAATCTGATAATTTAAATACATTGGTTCTCCTGCAGTCTTTTATCTCCATCAGTATTTCAAGTTCTCTTCCCTTCCAGCAAGCTAGGTTGTGTCATCTGCACAGCACAGGTTGTTAATGAGTCGTTCTCCAATCTTAATGCCATGTTCATGTTTATATAATCCATCTTCTGGGACTATTTGCTTAGCCTACAGATTGAATAAGTATGGTGAAAGGATACAACCCTGGCACACGCCTTTCCTGACTTTAAACCATTTACTATCACTTTGTTCTGTTCAAATGACTGCCTCTTCATCTATGTACAGGTTCCTCATAAGCACAATCCCCTTTCTTGGCAATAGCATGTCTTCCCTTATGATCCTGAGCTTCCTGAGACACTACAAGAAAATGAAATCTATTGGCTCACAAGATTGTAAAAGGTTCATGGTGAACTGGTTTGAGGTAACTTGATTAAGGTTCAAGCTATTTCATGAGGGCTGGTTTCTCTCTATTGTTGGACTCCAAGAAATCTGGGAGCAGAAAAGGGATGCACCTCTGTAGGTTCTGTCTTCTCGATTCAAACTCAGCATAGTAGGAGTGGGGTGTGCAGATGGGGACAGTTAAAAGGAATCAGACTCTGTTTGGACTAACTTAGGTCATGTACCTGATTTTGAGCAAATCACTGAAGTCAGAGACAAGATGCCTTGTTGACTTAGGACCAGCTGAGGTGCAAGAGACCTCTCTAAAGCATTAAAAATCAAAGATATCAGTTTGAGGACTAATTGACCCAATTGCATCAGATGCATGTGAAAGTTGTACAATGAATAGGGAAGAACCGATACATTTGAGTTATGGTGTTAGTAAAGAATATTGAAAGGACAATGGACTGCCAGAAGAACAAACAAATCTGTCTTGGAAGAAATATAGCCAGATTGCACCCTAGAAGTGAGGATGGTGAGACTTTCGTATTTTGGACATGTTGTCAGGAGGGACCAGTCCCTGGAAAAGTACATCATCATGCTTGGAAAAGTGGAGGGTCATTGAAAATGAGGAAGACCCCCAATGAGAATGGATTAACAGTGGCAGCAACCATGGGCTCAAAGATAACAGCAATTGTGAGGACGGTGCAGTTGCCCAGGCAGTGCTTTGTCCTGTTGTGCATAGGGTCACTATGAGTTGGAACAGACACATATGTACCTAACAGCATCAACAACAAAGGTGCTCACAGTGGCAGCAACAATACCAATTTTGAGAATAGTGTAGTACTGGGCAGTATATTATTCTGTTGTGCATAGAATCACTGTGACTCAGAACTGACTCCACAGCACCTAACAACAATAACAAAGGTGCTCTCCCTGTGGCTGACGTTGGAGTCTGCTGATTTTCTCATCTTCTCTAAAGGAACTCTTCAAATCTTCCCCTTGCCTTCCAAACTTCATATACTGCCCCTCTCCCTTTAGCACCTTACCCACACCACAAAGGACTTTTCTCTACTTGTCCTGAGAATACTTATGAATATGTGCAGAAGACTAATTCAAGGCCCCTGAGAAGGTAGGAGCAAATGGGATCCATGTGTGTACCCATTCCAAAGAAAGGTGACCCCGCAGAATGCAGAAATAAGGCCTGCAAGTAATATTTTGCTGACCATCATTCAAAAATGGTTACAGCAGAACACAGACCGGGAACTGCCAGAAATTCAAGCTGGATTCAGAAGAGGAAGTGAAAGTTAAACTAGGGATAGCCTTGCTGCCTTCATATGGCTCTTGGCTAAAAACAGAGAATGCCAGAAGATGTTTACTTGTGCTTTATTGACTATGAAAAGGCACTTGACTGTGTCGATCATAACAAACTAAGGATAACACTGAGAATTATGAGCAGCATAGGCTTTTTGTTGTCCCTTCAGCATGCTGGGTACTAAAAACACAGGTATGTCCTGTTGTCTCCCTTCAAGTGGATCTTGCAAGTATGAAATCCTCAGTAAGCTCTCTCCTCTCCTTGCAGAAGGGGACAGGCCAGGGCCAGGGTCTCAGTAATTTCAACTCTTGCTTCCTGGGAAGGAGGCTTCTCTTTCACTCCAACCAGAGTCTGAAACCTAGGAACTAGGGGTGACCCCCTCCCTCATGCTCTACTCTGGTTCTTCTTTGTGAATGTGTGTTAGAGGTCATGAGCAACAGCAAAGACATTTTTTGTTTTTTAAAGTTTTTATTGTAATTGAGTGATCGTTTATATGGGAGAACATCAGTTTTACACTCATTTCATTGCAATGATTACAATCTAGCAAGGACATATTTTTTAAAAAAGACAAAACCATGGTTGTCAAATTGATACCAAATCATTACCCTATAGGACAGATTAGAATCAACTCCTAGGGTTTCCAAGACTGTAAACATTTTTATAGAAGCACACTGACACAGCTTTCTCCTGCTGAGCAGCTGGTGGGTTGAACTGGTGAACTTTTCGGTTAACAGTCGAGTGCTTAACTACTGTGTTCCATGGGACCTCAAGGACATATTAGGACCCAGACAAAGATTTAAAAAACAAACAAACAAAAAACTTGGCTTGGCTGAAAGCAGAAGGAAAAGAGAATTAAAATCCAGGGAATGAGGAGAAGATGGTGTGAGGTACAGAACTGCTTCGGGTCAGTGGCTAAAATAGGACCCTTAGGGACCCTTGTTGCTCTATATCTTTGTCTGGGACAACAGTACTAGCCATGGAAAGTGGCCAGGTAGAAGATGCCAGCATCCCATGTCAGGCCAGGCAGGAGAGACGAGGGACCTTAGTAAACCTCAAGCAACTTGGTCTTGTGAATTTGTTTGAGCTGTGCTTTCCCAGTTCGTTCACATTGGTGAACAGCTAAGCCAAAACAGTGAAAGGACTAAACACATGTATGACAGTGTAATAACCAACATTTGCACAGTTACTGAGTGCCATACTGTGCCAACTGGTTGCTGTTGAGTTGATTTCGTTCACAGTGGTCCTACAGGGCAGAGTAGAACGGTCCCATAGGTTTCCAGGACTATAGACATTTTTAAGGAAGCACACTGCCACCTTATTCTCCTGTGGAGTAGCTGGTGAATTTGAACTGCCAACCTTTCTGTTAGCTCCAAGTGTTTAACCACTGTGGCACCAGGGCTCCAGATACATACTATTTCATTTAATCCTCAGGACACACCTTTGAGATGGATATTCCCGATTTACAGACAGACTTACTTAACCTGGCAAAGGTCACACAAGGAGCTCACGTGGCACCGTGGCTAAGCACTTGGCTACTTAAGGTCAGTGGTTTGAATCCACCAACCACCATGTGGTAGAAAGATTGTGGCAGTCAGTGTCCATAAAGATTTCAACTTTGAAACCCTCTGGGGCAGTTCTGTTCTATAGGGTTGCTATGAGTCAACATTGAGTTGACAGCAACGGGGTTGAGTTTTAGGTTAAGATCACACAGTTAGTAGTGGCAGAGCTAGGACTTGACCTCTGGCTGGATGGTTTCCAAAGCCCAAACATTCAACCACCAGACTGTGTTACAGAAGCCAAGAGGAGACACTGGCTGGTTTGAAATTCAGGGAGATGTGGGAACTCCAGAGCCCAAGGACACTGACCTAGCCACTGGGGGCTAAAGTTAAGACTGAAGCAGCCAGCTGGTCTGAAGAGGTGGGAAGCATTTGAGAACTCCCAAACTTGCAGACAGTACCTATTTGACCTAGTGCGGATGGCTTGCTGACCAGATGAAGATAAAGAAGTATGATACAGAGAGCAAGTGTAAATTGCTACAACCTGATCAACTGGACCTTTGCTTATGAATGAATCTGCTCCAAATTCCAACTGAATAGGGAAGGATTCTTCATATCAAGGATTAAGCATGCCTATTCTGTACACTGGGTTGATAGGGATGGGCAACTGAGACTTCAGCTACCAAAATCGAGGGGCTATAAAGGCATGAAGTGGCTGGCTTACAAGCTTTCATGAGGGTGCTTAGTGTCAGAACAAGGGGAGTAAGACAGAAACCCTACTGAATAATTTTTCTCTTGTCCAAATGTCTGGTGATGATGGTGATAGGATTTTATGATTAAATTGTGAGTAAAGAGAAGTGGCCCAATGGAATGCGGAAATCATTGGACAATCTCTTTGATATCACATGCGAGTAAAGTTTTGCTAAAGGTAATACAGAAATGGCTACAATCATACATTGACGGAGAACTTCCAGAGGTTCAAGCCGGATTTAGAAGAGGCTGTGGAACGAGGGATATCATTGCTGATGTCTGATGGATATTGGCTGAAAGCAGAGAATATCAGAAAGATGTTTACTTATGCTTTATTGACTGCACAAAGGCTTTTGATTGTGTGGATCATGACAAGCTTTGGACAACATTGTGAAGTATGAGTATTCCGGAACACTTAATTGTGCTTATGAAGAATCTGTACCTGGACCATGTTCGAACAGAACATGGGAACACTGAATGTTTTAAAATTAAGGTTGTATTCTTTCACCATACTTGTTCAACTTGTATGCTGAAATAATTCAAGAATCTGGATTATATGAGGAAAAATGTGGCATCAGGATTGGAGGAAGACTCATTAACAACCTGCGATATGCAGATGATATAACCTTGCTTGCTGAAGGTGAAGAGGACTTAAAATATTTACTGATCTATGAAGATCCAAGAACACAGCTTCGGTGTGGATTACATATCAATGTCAAGAAAACAAAACTCCTCACCACTGGACCAATAAACAACGTTCTTATCAACAGAGAAAAGATTGAGGTTGTCAAGGACTTCATTCCTTTTGGATCAACCATCAACACTAATGGAAGCAGCAGTTAAGAGATCAAACGAAGTATTGCATTAGGCAAATCTGCACAGGACCTTTTTAAAGCGTTGAAAAGCAAAGATATCAGCTTGAGGACTAAGGTGAGCCTGACCCAAGCCATGGTATTCTCAATAACCTCATATGCATGTGAAAGCTGGGCAGTGAATAAAGAAGGTCATAGAAGAATTGATGCTTTTGAGGTATGGTTTTAGAGGAGAATATTGAAAGTGCCATGGGCTGCCAAAAGAACCAATAGATCTGTTTTGGAACAAGTGCAACCAGAGTGCTCCTTAGAGGCCAAAATGGTCAAATTTCATCTCTCATACTTTGGACATATTGTCAGGAGGGACCAGTTGTTGGAGAAGGATGTCATGTTTGATAAGGTTGAGTGTCAGAGAAAAAGAGGAAGACCCCCAATGAGATGGATTGGCCAAGTGGCAGCATGGATGGACTCAAGTGTGGCTACAGTAGTGAGGTTGGCCGAGGATCCGGCAATGTTTCGTTCTGCTGTGCATAAAGTCTCTATGGGTCGGTACCTACTCAATGGCACCTAACAACAACAACAACAACAATTGTTTTCAGGTCTAATGATGAATGTCACAACTGTAAATGTAGGAGAGTTGCAACTAAACAAGAGGAGCAGTTAATCTGTCATTGCAGGAACAGAGGACCCTAGGACTATCAAGAGGGAAGAGCATCAGAGGAATGAGGGATCCTAACCAGAAAAGCCGCAACAACAGAGATGGTGGTATAGGCGATAACATAGAGAGACAGAGCAGCAGAGGACTCTAGACCTGTGGACTGAGAAAGGCAGTGTGCCTGTGGGCATGAGTCTGGCTTGCAAAATGTGCTCTTTGGACATTTAAACAAATACATATTTTCAATGTGGTATGTGTACATTAAAAAAACAAAAAAATAATAGAGGTAAATACTGTTGTAAAGGGTTCGTGGAGGGGATTGTAATCATTACAATGATTTGCTGAATGTAAAACTGATGATCTGCCCTGTAATCCTTCAATCATTCAATACACAATAAAAGCTTTAAAATCAAAACAAAACAAAAAAGTATGTATTTACTTATTTGCTATCTTTTCCAGAACGATTTAAGGCAGACCACACTGGTCCCAAACACTAATCTTGTGTGGTTTTACAATTAGAGAGAGTTTACAAATTCACCCCACCCTCTGATTATATCCATTTTCTTAGTTACTTCTGGAAAACTGAATTGGCACTGGCTGGTTTGCAATGTGGGAACTACAGAGGCTCCAGCCAGTATAAATCTGCCCTAAACATGGTCCCAGGCCCCTCATATTCAAGGGCAGGTGTTTAGCCCTTATTTTATAGCAACTGTTATGAATTAAATTGTGATATGTGGAAGTCCCACCCCAGTACCTGTGAACATGCTTATTTGGAAATGGGGTCTTTAAAGATGTTATCTGCCAGGTTAACATGAGGTTATACTTATTGATAAGTGCCATCGAGTTGATTCTGACCCATAGCGACCCAGTATAGGATTTCCGAGGAGCATCTGGTGAGCTTGAACCAATGACCTTGCCGTTCAAATGATTTTGCAGCCCAGCGCATTAGCCCACAGCGCCACACCAGGACTTCTGAGTTTATGCTGGAGCTGGATAAATCCTAATCCTACATGACTTTATTGTTGTTGTTGTTAAGTGCCATGGAGTTGGTTCCTACCATAGCAACCCTGTATAGGGTTTCTGAGGAGCCACTGGTGAGTTTGAACCGCCGACCTTGCAGTTCAAACTGACCTTTTGGGTCCAGTGTTTATCCTACAGCCCCACTCCAGGACTCCAGAGCTCCCATATTCTCCCTCAAAGCCTAAGAAGGAATCAACATGGCTGACACCCTGATCTTGGACTCTCAGCCTCCAGAACTGTAGACAATACATTTCTGTTGCTTAAAGCTACTCATTTTGTGTTATTTTCTTATAGAAACCCTAGGAATCCAACATAAGGAACAATTAAGAGACATTTTGGGGCCTGGTCTTTGCTCTGTGCTACTGCTGGCTGTACTATCCAGAGGGCTATTTTGATAGTACTCCTCAGTGATGAATCATAATGTATTTATGAATAACATCTGAGAAATGTGTCACTGACATCCCAAAGCATTATGATCCTTCAAATCAATGAAGTCCCCTATGTTCTTTAAAGTGGCATATTATAATCCTGGGATCAGTTTTAAATACTGAGACTGTTTAGTATAGGATGTCAGTACTCCAAAGTGAACTAATGGAGAAAGTTCTAACTGCTAATCAGAAAAGATGTTGACTGACTTTTTCAACACTGGCTGTATAACTGAGCCTTCCCTTTAGTTCAGAGCCTGGGACTGAGGGAGCTTTTTCTAGATAGAGAAGGGGGTATCCTTACCACTTGGTGAGCGCATCTGGACAGCGTCATTAAGCTGACTTTTTAGTTCCTCCACACGCTGGAAAGCGTCCTGCTTCATACTGCGCTCCTGGGCCAGCTGGCTTCTCACCTGAAGGAAAAAGTGCATAGGAAGTGGAAATGGTTTGTTCTGCACACTGGAGTCCTCTCCACTCACAGGGTGGTTCCTAGGGAGAGTGTAGGTCCCATAGAAGTCCTGTTTAGGCAAAATTCAGCCTTGGGAGAATTCAGAACTCCATAAAAGCAAAGAAATCAACCAATGAAGAATAAAGGCAGCCCTTGGAACGGAAGTTATTTTAGTTAATTTGTATCACAGCATCACCAGGAGTTATACCTTTTATGTTTATCTCACCAGAGGGAACAGTTCATACAGGATCTTGGAGGTTAAGCCTGGGTACCCTCAGAGGCCCCTGGGCTTCTGCAAGATATCTACACCAGACTACCTTCTGAAAAGGGCCATGCATGCACCCATCCCCGAAGGTAACCTTTGTATTTACTCCTGCAGCAATTCCCACTCAGGGCTGACCCATAATCTCCTTTCCCCTTCCCCAAAGAGTGGCTGGGTCCAAAACACACCGCCCCCACATAGATTGTTGCTGTTAAGAGCTGCTGGGCCCATTCCGACTCATGTTGCTGTTGTTAAGTGCTGTCGAGTCCATTCTGACCCATAGCAACCCTGTATAGGGTTTCCAAGGAGCAGTTGGTGAGCTTGAACCGCCGACCTTGGAGTTCAAATGACTTTGCAGTCTGCCGCATTAGCCCACAGTGCCACACCAGGACTCCATCTGGCTCCTAGTGAACCTCTATAGGGTTTCCAAGGAGTAGCTAGTGGGTTTGAATTACCAACCTTGTGGTTAAAAGTCACACCAAGACTCCTCTGAATACATTACAGGTGCTTTTTCTTTAAAAAAAATCTAAGTTATCATCTCCTAACCTTTTTGCTTAAAAATAAGCAATATACCCGAATCACAGAAGTCTAGTCCCAGATGTTTGAAATCCTGCTTGTACTAGTAGATCCCTAAACTCGCTGAGCTGGTTTGACAAATATTAGAGAGATTTGTTCCCGTTGTTGTGTGGACACTCTCAAGTGTCCTTTAAAATTCAGTTGATTATCAGATCTCCAGAGTTAAAAAAATCTTCCTAATATAAACTAAATATTAATATATATCTATAAAACATAAACTAGGAATCCTGGTGTAGTGCTCTGGGTTAATGTTGTAGACTGCAAAGTCCATTTAACAGCAAGGTAGGTGGTTCAACATCACCAGTTGCTCCTTAGAAACTCTGTACAGGGTCACTATGAGTCAAAACTGATTCAACAGCACTTAACAACAACAACAATATAAACTAGGTCCAGAGTCTCTCTGTGTACTATGGGGATTTGTGTAAGATTCCATCCCTATGGACAGGAAAACTTACCAAGATTCCTTGGACCAGGTTGGGGCCAAATCAATTTGAGAAATACTAGCAAAACCAACCTGCCTAATTAGAACCTACCTTGAGTTAGCACCCACCCCCCACTCTCATTTCACAGAAGTATCATGGCACAGTGACTGGCCAAAGGTCACATAACCAGTTTGTGGCAGAGCTAGGATTTGAATCCAGGTCTGGGTACCTATTTTCAGAGTGTGTTCACCATCATATTTTCCCAATTCCCAGCAAAAATACAGTCAACACTTATTGAGAGTTATGTGACTGATCCTGTTCTAAACACTTTATTTGTATTAACTAAAATAATCTTTCCCCAGATCCCATAAAATGAGAACCATTATTATCTCCATTTTACCAATGAGGAAGTTAAAGCAGAGAGAAGCCCCAGACCTTGCCCATAGTCATACAACTGGTGGAGGCCCTGGGGCTGGGAACAGGGCAGTCTGAGGCAGAGCCTACTCTTTAAAAGACCTGGGCAGGTGCAGGTGTGAGCGAGACGTGGATGCACTGAGGCCAGTCAGGTCATGAAGCCTCCACTGGTGGAGGGTGGACTGTCACAGGTGCTCAGCTGTTGGCGGTTTGAACCGAGCCAATGGCTCTCTGAGAGGAAGACCTGGCAGTCTGCAATAACAAGGATTACAACCAAGAAAACCCAACAGTGCAGTTAGAGCCTGTCATGTGGGGTCACCTGGAGGGCACCCGACAACAAGCCTAGGGCTGAATGAGCTGTCAGAAAAGCAGGAGGAGCAGTTTAGGAAGGGCCAACAGTGGTTTTTACATAGATCGATTGAAAAATATATTTATTGAAAACAATCTCAAAATATTTCTGTTTTGACTGCCCCTGGAACCAAATAGCTTAGCTACCAACTAATCTGTGGGGTCCTGGTGTGGCACTGTAGGAGAAGTATAACAACAACCCATCTATAAACTTCTTCCTAATTTTGTGGGAGCTTTTAGAAAGGCCTACTTTGTAACACAAATGAGTGATGCTAAATTTTAGTTTAATTTTCATGAGATACATGGGAAATTCTAATAAAAAAAATTCTATAGCTACTCATTTTCTCTCTCCTTTTTTATAAAAATGTTTTCCCAAGAATGTCATCAATTTCATTTTTATCTATTTTACTAGCCATTTATCTTTTGTAGAATTCTTACTAATTACTTACGTGAACACTTGAAAAACTTGATCAATAATTTGATTTTCCTTTGTCTTCTAACAGTGAATTAACTGACACATGAATTCAATGACTATGCATGAATTGCCTACTCTGCAAAGTGTTGTTTCTTTTCCATTTGTACTGGATTACATTCTGGGTCCTTTGTTGGACTATGTATTAATCCACACATTTACATTATATTATTTCATTTTTCTTTTTCTTCTTACTGTGGGGCTTTCTTTCTTTTTTTAAGTTTTTATTGTGAATTGAGTAAACGTTTACAGGGAAGATCATCAATTTTATATTCAACAATTCATATATTTTGTTTTATTGCAATGATTATAATCCCCTCCATGTACCAGCAGTTAATTTCTCTCTATTCATTTTAGCTCTTTTTTTAAAAACACTTAGGCATATATAATAATTTACACCTCCAAAGGGCACATTCTGCAAGTCTGCCTCCTGGCCACCAGCTCTTTGTCCCTCTCTTTCCATGAATCTAGAGTCCTCAGCTGCTCCCTCTCTCCATGTCCCCATCTCTGCCTCCATCTCTGGTGTCATTGCTTCTCTGAATAAGGTCCTGCATTTCGCTTGTGCTTTTCTCCCTTGATGGTCCTAGGGTCCTCTATTTCTGGACTGTAAGATTAAGTACTCCCCTGCTTTTGTTACAAAACTTCTACCTTTACAATTGTGACAGTTGCAATTAGTCATGATAACAATTACTCACTGTTGACTCTTATCCCCATCTCTTTCACCAGACCCATCTAGACAAGATGACAGCTATTCAGTGGGGACTCTTTCTTTTCTCCCATACTCTTAAACTGAACTCCCTCTTGAAACCTTGTAAGCCAGTCACTTTGTGCCTTTATCACCCCCTCATTTTAGGTAGCCAATGTCTAAATTGCCAGTTCCTATCTACCCTGTGAACAGAGGGGATAGCATTGATACTTGATGTGAAGACTCCTTCCCTCTCTGTTGGTATTTAGAGCTACTACCTTTATAAAATTGTAGCATTTTACCCTTGTTTCCTTTATCAAAAATTGTTTTTGTTTTTGTTTTAATCTTCCTCTAGTCAAGTTCTGATTATCAAGCCATCAAGACTAGGTCAAATGGGTACTATTTGCAAGTTTGGGTGTGCTTGTGTATCTCCTATTATGGAGCATTTTTAACAAAAATATATCATGTCTGCAAACCATTCTTGCCATTCATTTTTGTCTCTGCAGTTTCAGAAACACCTTTGACTAGAATCTTCTTATAATGACTTCCATAATATTTGTTGCTTTCCCAGATTCTTTCTCAGAAAATTCTAAAGACTTCCTAAATCAAAAATTCGACTCCTACATGTGTCCCAAGTAGGTTACAGGTATGCCATCATCCCCCTTTATAAATGGTGGAGCAGTCAACACAGTACTGGTATGAATTGTACTATTTTTCTGGTGTGCCTAGATGTGACAAAAGTTGAGATGTGCTGATCCGACTCATAGCAGTCCAGTGCTTATCCTACAGCGCCACACCAGGACTTCATGAAGAACAAGAGGAGGCGTGAAAAAGACTGGAGAATGAAAGAGCTCTTGCCAATACACTCTGGTTTGCTTACTAGTGGCCAGTACCTCTCACTGGAGTTTACCTGATGTATTTCTCGCTGGATTTTTTTCTTCTGAAGCTGGCCCAGTTTAGAAGCCCTGTCAGCCTCTTCAGTAAGAAGCTGCAGTTGCTGTTCCTTTTGCTTCACATCATCCAAGAGCTTCTCTATGCTGGATGTTTTCATCAAATCCAGCTGCTGCCGGTTGAGAGCTTCCTGGGCCGCTCTGTGTTCTAACTCATTCAGCAAGTGAGCCTGTGGTAGAAAAAGGCCAAAGGAAACAAGAACTTCAGAGTCCTCAGGACAGCAGAAGGCAGGGAATGAGAGACTGGTCAACACTATCCCCGTCTCCTCCTTTAGGACCCAGGCCTAGAAAGGCTGGTACATTCTTGGGTTCAAGGTAACTCTGTTCTGTCCGATATCAGCAAAACCACTAGGGTCTCTAGTCCAGCCTAGCATTTATATTGTAAGTCTTGACACAACATTGGCTGGGAGGGAGTTGGGGTACAAACAAATCACAAGGAAACCCAGGAAAGTGGTAACACAAACCATGCAGCAACACCAGCCCTAGTAGCATGGTCTCTTAATTCCAAGATTTGATAATAATGGATATGTTAATTAGCTTATTAACCAAATAACCATATTGATCACAAGATCCATTTGCATTGTTACTCAGCCGTTATCTTTTTTTTTTTAATTAAATGTTTTTATTTTGCATTGAGTGAAAGTTTACAGGGCACATCATCAGCTTCACATTCAACCATTCATATAGCTTGTTTCATTACATTGATTATTATCCCCTCCATATATCATCAGTTTACAATGTTTCTCTCTATCCTCTTTAGCTTTTTTTTTTTTTGGATGGGGGCGGGACTTGCCTTTTTGGAATTTACAGTCTCGGCTTTTAGGGAAGGTTTTTACATTTGTCTGTGGATATCCAGGGCTCATGTATGAGATTACTAACAAGCATTACTGAATAATCAGATGAGGGACAGTTTGCTATGTCTACTAGGTGGCTAGAGTCTGATCCTCAGAGCCTATGGTTTGGACGGTCAACAACGCTTGGGCCCACAGGGGCTTGGCCTCCTGACCGGGTCTGCATGGTCTGCATCCGAATCCTCCTTATTTATTGTTTGTTTAAGGGACGCTGCCTGTCTTAGGTGGTCAGTGACTCAGCCTTTATCTTGAGATAGCAGTATTAAAGGTTTATCATTGGGAGATGCGATATGATACATGTAATGTGTGGGAAAGAAGGTTAGTCCTGCTTCTGATTTGACTTCCAAAGTAACTTTGGTGAAGCCAGATACTTGTTAGATAAAGAAGGAAAAGAGTAGTAATAATTTGGCTCTATTCTGAATTTTTATCTAATGAGTAACACTGTAAATACGAGGTGGTCAATACTTAGTTATAATACTAATACTATTAATAATGATTTGTATGGTGGCTTTACAATAATGGAAGAAATAGTGTCCATAATGACCAAATAAGTAATTTATATTTCATGTTAAGTATGCACAGCTTTCTCAGACTGTTATCTAAACTCTGCTGGTCTTTCTCCAAATTTAGGATCTCTCTATTTTCATCATCCTCTGCAGGTTAGCACAGTTAGTAAGAATTTAGACTTAAACACCTTTAATTTGGTGCCATCCCCTCTGGAGTAGCAGTAACTTCTGCGAGTAAAACTAAATGTGGATCCTCAGGAAAGGGCTGGAGACCCTCTACTGGGGGAGTAGTAATAATTTGGCAGCAGGGGTTGTTCTCGATGGAATGTGGGCTTGGGGCAGTGTGATCAAGGCAGAGGGTCAGAACCCAAGACACCCTTATGGTAAACACCAAGGATGATTAAATGTTCTTGCATGTAACTATTATTTGATCATCTTAGCCAAATACAAGAACAAAGGCCTTTTGGCCACCACCCTTGTTCTCCTGGTTGGGATAGGCAGGAGAAGAAGGGAATGGGAGGTCCCAGTCATCTTTTTCTGTCTGTCAAATCTGCTCAGCTCCCTGTGGAGCTCTGGTGACTGCTATGGGCAGCTGCTTCTGGTGGCCACCTTTGACTTTGCAGAGCGTGATCAAAAAGAGGGAGGAAGATTGCCCTGCCGTCCAGATACCTGGCTCTCCTGCTGTTTCCACAT
The DNA here is from genome assembly GCF_000296735.1 of Chrysochloris asiatica. NCBI lineage: Eukaryota > Metazoa > Chordata > Mammalia > Afrosoricida > Chrysochloridae > Chrysochloris > Chrysochloris asiatica. The sequence goes on from NW_006408545.1 coordinate 18,445,413, forward strand.
GCTCACGTTGTCAGCTTGAGCCCTGGCCAGGGCCTGCTTGAGAGCCAGTAGCTGTTGACGAAACAAAACCACTTCTCGTTCTGCCATTAGCTTGGTGCTCAAACACTCCTTTTTACTTTGAATCACTTCCTAGAAATATCCCAAACACAGTACAGTGACAGGAAATAAGTGTCCTTTTCACACTTTTAGTTTCCCAGGCAGTGTCTAAACCACTTCAGCATCCACACTGTTCTTTAAAACTTCCAGCAGAATGGAGCACCCGTGGTTTTAATTACAAAGAGTAAGACAGATCAGAATAAATAAAGACATTAAGAAACAGTTTAAAGAGTGAAGATTTCCAAATGACTATCAATATGTGTTTTGGTTTCAAATTGCTTTAAAGCAGCTTTTCCATTTATTATTTTGTTACTTCATTTAGCTCAGATGAATCATGGTTGAAACCCAAAAACGTGCAGTTTTTTAACAAAGCTATCTCAAGCCTTCTGTTCTGGTCTCCTTTGCCATTTGCTTTGGCCTCTTGTCTCTTTCCCAAGTCTCTGGCCTTGCCCCTCCACAGGAAAAGCCCCAACTGTCAGATCCTTTAGCACCATCCTCCACCCAACACCATCTCAGCAGCTGCTCACCTTCTCTGCCCTGCTCAGCTGGCCCCGGAAGTACGCCTGCTGCACAGCCAGCCTCCAGCGGCCCAGTATCCTGGCTTTGCTCACCAGGGTGGTCAAGCTGCAGTTGTCCTCTTCCAAGGCCTGCAGCTGCTCCTGCTCCTGCTAAGAAAACTCACTTTCAGAAAAGCCTGCTCCCATCACTTTCCGGGGGAAGAACTCAGATCCTAGCATCAGAAACATGTCTCCAAAAGATGACATGATTGCACAATGAGCCCTGGTACCTAGCCTGCTTAAATGCATGCTACGGTACTTCCTCAGTGGAACTGGGCTGGAAAGGAAATGGAGTGAACAGCGGGATCAAACTCTAGGCTGAATCGCTGCTACCCTATTGCTAAATGGAACCACATACTTTGGCTGAGCTCTCTTTCATGCTGTCCTCCGGTCTTGCAGAGCCCCATTTTTTCTTTAGGCTTTTCAAAGTGTCAATCCCTTCTCGTCTCACCTCGCTGACAAGCTCACACACTTTCTGGATCAGATTCAGCTGGTTCTCATCCAGCTGGCCCTGAAAATGGCAAAGTCCGGTTAAGGAGATGAGGGGAGTGAAGGGCAACTGAGGTAAAGGATTTTTCCTTTTAAAACCCAACTTTAGAATTGAATTCATACTAAAATAGCATACACCCAATTATCCTACCAGTTACCCTTTGCCACAGAGCTGATTCTGACTCAGGTGACCCAATGTATATCAGAGTAGAACAGTGTTCATACAGTTTCAATTTGCCTCTGGCCACCAGACCTTTCTGCCAAGGTACCTCTGGATGGACTCAAACAGTTAAACTTTTTGTGAACAGCTGAGTGCATTAACTACAGCACTCAGAGACTCCCAATTATTTATTCATGTGTTATATGGAAGTCACACTAGTTGCCCCTTGAGAGTGATCTTTAATTCACAAGCCCCTGTCATTTGCACTTCTGCATGTCTTAGAGCATGCCTAACTTATCAGATGGCAAGACAAGTTGAACAGGTAGAACAGTGGGAGATTGCAGATGGAAATCTGCTTACTGAATTGCCTCCTAGGAATTCTCGGTTTCCAAAATTACTTGGAAAGTTGAACCTAAGAATGTTGGCTCTCAACATTGCCTCTGATCAGGATCTGTCCAGGAAAACACTATAGACAAACCACTCCCAAAGAACTCTATTAAAAACATTCTTATGGGACTCTGGACTCAGGGAGAGAGAGGGGCTATGTGCTGGCAGCCTGGGGGCAGGCATGCAGGGTGTACCCTTTGGTTGGTTGATGATGCATGCAGGGGATTGTAACCATTGCAGTAAAATGAAATACAACAGGATGAATGTAAAAATAATGTTCTGCCATGTAAACTAACACATAATTCACAGTAAAAACTTTAAAAAAAAAAAAAGATTCTTATGATTGAATAGTGAATAATGGTTTCATGACTACTTGCGACTGTCACAACTGTAAAGGTACACATTTTGTAGCAAAAAGTGGGGAGTAGTTAATCTTACAGTCCAGGAACAAAGGATCGACCCTAGGACCATCAAGAGAGAAGAGTATGAGCGGAATGTGGGACCCTGTCCAGAGAAGCAGTGACACCAGAGATGGAGGCAGAGATGATGACGTGGAGAGAGAGAGCAGCTGAGGACTTAGACTCATGGAAAAAGAAAGGCTGTGTGCTGGTGGCCAGGAGGCAGGCTTGCAGAATGTGCCCTTCAGTTGTTTAAATGATTCTATATTCCTGGTGTTTTTGTGTACATCCCCCAAAACAAAACAAAACAAAAAGCAGAGGGAATGAAAACAAATACTGTTGAATGATGATGCACGCAGGAAATTGTAATCATTGCAATGAAACTATGAGTGTAAAACCGATGTTCTCCCATGTAAATTGCCACTAAATTCACAATAAAAATTTTTTTAAAAAAAGAGAGAGAGAGAAAGTAGAGGAAAGTATCAGGTTGGCTGCCTCCATATTTAGGCCTCAGCTGTTAAGGAAGAACTCTTTCTGAATGACTTTTATAAGGGTAAAAGGCCTGATTATTGGTAGCTGCAGCTGGAGACCCAATGTCCTTGGGGAGAGGGGCAGGGCTTGAGTGCCCTTTTATTGCTGAACCATATCTGTGGAGAAGAAGGTAGGACGATAGCATGCAGGTGGGGAGCCATGGCAGGAAGCTTTGGTGCTGGCTTCATGCTGTTCTTGGGATCCTTCCTACTTTGAGAGGTCTGGTCTACCTATTTTCTTCTGGGAGAAGCAAGGAATTTATTTTTTATCTAGGAATCTGGTTGAAGGGGAAAAGAATGTAAGTAATGGCTCCGACAATCTCACACCTGAAAGATCTCTCAGCAAATTGCTGCTTTCATTGTCTGCTTACCCATCTCCCACTGCTCCAGGGTGAGCGCATCTGAGTTTTGATCTTTTACTCTTTGTAAGCATTTGTACTTTGAGAACTCTTCACAAGTGAACAAGAGAGCACCAACCTTTTCTGGAATGACCAAGCCAAGACAGAGCCTTGGTGTGAGGTTTTGTTAATGTCATGACTGTGGGTTTCCAGGAAGAGTTGAGGAAGGACCCAAATGGGGCTGGCTCTGTGGTGTATCCAATAGCAAGGAAGGCAAGATTGGGGGAGACTGTCTTGGACTTAGGAGTCTCTGGGTGGTACAGTTAACATGTTCAGCTGGTCACTGAAAGGTTAGAGGTTCAAGTCCACCCAGAAGCAACTCAAAAAAAGTCTGGTGATCTACTACTTCAAAAAACAAAAACAAAAGCAGCCTTTGAAAATCCTAAGCACAGTTCTACTCTGCTGCACTTGTGGAAGTCTTGAGTTGTAATTGACTAGCTTGCTGGTGTTGGAGTTAGGCCTGGTATATTTGGACTGAACTTCACACTTGCTGGGAAGCTTGGACCAGGCTCCCTTGACCCTGATGGCCCATTTGCAGTGTGGAAAACCCATCTCACAGCTGCTTAAACCAGGCAAGAACATTCATGGCTTCCATGGTGTGGGGCATATGGATACTCGTTACTCCTCTTCTGGGAGTGTATTCACTGGTGGGTCAGCAGTTCTCTGACACCAGAGGTGAGAAAAAGACTGGCAGGCATTTTGAGGGCTGGGCAAATCTCTGGATTCAAATTCTGCATCTGAGGAAGTGGCTGCTGCCACCACACTGGGGTCTGGTCTGGTCCTGTGCACTGTGCTCTCCCATTAGATTACTACATTCAATAGATAAAACAGACAGTGGTGTGGACTGCTGGGGCCTTGGAGCAGCAGCAATTAGCAATCAGATGGCAACTGTCAAAAGAGTGTGAAAAATAAGACACATCTAAATGATCTAACAGTCAGGATCTACCACCATAGAATAATCACAGCCCATTGCTGCCTATATTTCTGCAATGAAAATTTAGGGCTGGAAAAGTCTAGGACTCAAGTGTCTCTTGTTTCCACAAAGCTGATTCTGTCACTGATCCCTCTGTGTGCAGCTGCTATGTGAATCAGTTACTCCCAGTTCCCCACAGGGCTGCCCAGACATCTGACAGGGGACACTCACTCACTTTTATGTGTAAACAGGTCACAAACAAGGCTTGGACTAATGCTTCGTATTCTTCTTGGACTTCTTTTCTAATCTGCTTTTTGAGATTCAAATTCTCCTCTTCCAAATCAGTGAGTTGGGCTCTCAGAGCAGTGATTTCCATGATCATATTATGACTGAGTTCAGTAACCTAGTGGTAGAAATCGTGATTAAATGGCAAACAATTTAGAAAACCGTAACTGCTACTACAAAATAGTTCTACATGGATCAGGGCTGAAATTGCACTTCAACATGAAGAGGGTAAATATTCTGCTTCACAAAAGTGGGCAGAAGAATCGAAGGTCCTCAAAGTGTCAGACTCGTAAGTGGCTGCTGAGTGCATGACCCCAGAAGAGCCACTGCTTGAGCAATTTTCAGTTGGAGAAAATCCTTCAATTGTCTTGGCCGCCATCTTTAATCTGGCTGTCCCTTGACACCTTAGCCCAAATACCTCTTCATTTTTTTTTGGAATGCACTTTAACTGGTCTCAGTAGAAAAAAGAAAGAAAACGCAAATATAACAAAAGTAAAAAACAGGGGTAAAAAAAGAAAGAAAGAAAAATGCAGAAAACTCAAGGAAAATGATGATCTCTAAAGAGAATTGCTTATAAAAAGTGAAAGCAAACTCCTGTGGGTACTTCCACAATGGTCTCCTTGCTTCATGGAACTTCAACAGGTCATCCTTGAAAGTGGTACAAGCAAATGACATTAAGAATTCATATTCTGACAAATTCTGAGAGAACAGGTTTGAGAAATGGGAAAGAAAACTTTGTAAGTTTTATATTGAGTTGAACAAGGTCCTCTCTAACATTCATATTCACCTAGAACCTGTGGATGTGACCTTATCTGGAAATAGGGTCTTCACAGATGTAATTAAGTTCAAATGAGGTCATACTGGTTTAAGGTGAACTCTATACAATGACTAGTGTCCTTACAAAAGATGGAAATTTGGACACAGAGACACCCAGAGATTGGACTAATATATCTACAAGTCAAGGAATGCCAACAATTGCCAGCAACCACCAGAAAATAGGGAGAGACCAGGAAGGGTCCTTCCTTATAGCTTTCGGAGAGAGCATGACCCTGCTGAAACCTTGAGTTCAGACTTCTAGCCTCCAGAACAGTGAAAGGATAAATCTCTGTTGTTTTAAGTCATACAGTTTGTTTGACTTTGTTAGTGTTGTTAAGTACAGATTGAGTCAGTTCTGACTCATAGTGATCCTGTATAGGGTTTCTGAGGAGCAGTTGCTGGGTTTGAACTGCCAACCTAGTAATTAGCAGTCCAGTGCTTAATTAATCCTACAGTGCCATACTAGGATCCCCAATAAATTAATGCAAGTAGCAGCTGACCTACCTGACTAGCATCTTCATCAGGTGGCCTCTGAGCTCTTTGTGTAACATCTAACTCCTGAGGAGAAAGGAGTGCATAATGAAATTCAAACATTTACTTTTCCCACCATGACCCATTTTGGTGCAACATGCTTCTAGCACCTCCTGTCTGTGTGAGTGGAGTTTCGCTTTGAGACTCAGAGACTCCAGGTGGAGCCAAGATTGTACTGTCACCCCATGGACTTTCTGATGCCCAACACAGTATGAACAGTCAGCATCAATATCCTAGCACCCACACTGAGGTAGAGGGCTCAGTGTCAGGGAAAAGCCAAAGTGGGGGTGAATCTAAGACTCATTATCTGATACTTTAATACTTCACTTGATTTTTTTTTTACTAGTCTTTCAGACTTTTCGTATGAAAAGTACTCTAAATATCTTATGTAAACCATTCTAAAACAGCGTGACATTTCAGACACAAGTGGCTTGTGGTTCCCACTAGTGAGATCTAATTCCAGGGAAGTCTCTTCAGTAAGACCAGCCCATAATATTTCTCCTGAAGACAGTTTATTCTAGAATCCTGGTGCCTTTATCTGACCAGGAACAGCACATATCCCATTTGTGTTTGCTGTGAGTGGGATTATTAGCTCTGCATCTTTCCCTGTGGCCCAGTTCCTTGGTTGGTCATCTCTTATATTCCCCGTTGGAGAGTTCCAAAGCACATGGTCTATTGTCTAGGACCGCCATCTCAGCAGCTGAGAATACAAGCACCCAAGAAAATGACCCAGTGAGAAGAGTCGTTTGGAGGGTACCATTACCCTTCATAGTTTTACTTTCTGCATCTGAGTGACTCCTGGGCCTCCCTGCCCACACCCGATTCCAATCTCAGTTCTTGTCTCCCTGGGAACATACTTGCTCCTTCTCGAAGAGCTTCTGCCTTGCATGCTGTAACACATGCTCGTAACACATGGAATAGGTCTCAAAGTTGCTGCGTTCTCTTGCCATCACATCACAACCCAAAGAAAGAAGGCAGGCTTCGAGGTGGTCTTTCCTGAAAGTGATCTGAAAAGAAACGGATAGTATTCACAGTGGCTTCAGCAGGGCCGCCTCGCCATTCCAGGACTCATGACACACCTGCCCTTGGCTCCCAGACCTCCCTCCACTTCTCCTCTGGACCAAAACATCAGCCCTAGCCTTTGAAGCCTCTCTTTCAGGTCTGCTCTTAACATTTGCAGAGTCAGGGACAAGAGTACAAATGGAAGCCACATACAATGTGTCTAAATATTCTCAATATAAGGGGGTTTTAAAAAGTTCCTGGAAAAATGCAGTAGAAAGATAATGAAATTTTTCCAGGTACTTTTTGAAGTCCCTTTGCATTTAAAAGTTATCAAACTAACAAACTAGTAAAATAAAAATTTCCTACCTTGGGAGACACACCTTCAAAATGACTTGGAAGGTAAGGCTTGAATGTATAATTCTTGTACTACTCTGAGTTCTGTGCTAAGATGTGATGACTTGGGGACAGCTGGTCCCTAGCTCATGGCTTACAGTATGACCCTTCTTCTTCTTACCTCCAGCTTCATGCTATACTGGAAGGGCCATTGCATGCATGCAAGTGGACATTGCAGTCCCCCCTCCAAATTCCATCCACACCCCTGCACACAGCTACCCCTCGGAGCAGGAGTGTGCTGCACATTGGTGCCAAGAGATCAACTCTTATTGCGGGGAAGATGATTGGGTAAGGGGCCCATGCAGGGAATTCCAGGGTTCCAGCTGTCTGGAGCAGGAAGGCAGCAGCTCTGGGTGGGCATGTTCCCGTGGCCCCAGGGATTTCTTTCCCAGTGGAGAAAGTCATGGGTAGATAACGGCCAGATTGGTGCCTTTGAAAGTGTGGGGTGTGGAAAGAGAAAGGTTGTGTGCTGGTGTCTAAGAGGCAGGCTTGCAGAATGTACCCTTTTGTTGCTTAAATGATTATATATTTCTGAGTGCTTTTGTGTTCATCAAACTAAACCAAAACAAAAACAGAGGGAATAGAAGCAAATACTGTTAAATGATGCATGGAGGGGATTATAATCATTGCAGTGAAACAAACTATGATAGGATGAGTGCAAAACTGATGCTCTTCCATGTAAACTATCACTCAATGTACAATAAAAGCTTTAAAAACCATGTGGGGTGTAAATCAGGGGCACCTCTTGTCTTAGGGTCATACTGCTCATTCTCTAGACAATTCCAGTCCTGGCTTTCTTCAGGAGGTTGGGCACCCACTTTGAAGAGGTGGCCATTAACAAACAGAGGAAAAAGTACCCTCTCAAGGCAGCCCTAGATTTTGGCTCTGAAGAGAAACAGGAGCCAATATATATAAGCAGCACAGAGCCCCCTGACTAGGATGTGAGTGTGGTCTGTATCTGTGTATGTTTGTCTATGTGACTTTCCAAGCATCTGTCTATTTGTGTGTCTCTATCTGTTTCAGCGAGTATGTCTCTGTGGGTATCAGGCGGTCTTATGGGGTGAAGTCTAAGCCCCAATCTGCACATTTACAGAATTTTACCCGTGACACTTCCAGGTTCAGAACAGGCTCTCAGGATACGGGCAGTCAGCTGCAGAAATGAGGGTGCCCCTGGAGCTGGGGTAATTTCCCTGGCTCTGAGTCAGTTGTCCAAGAGGGGCTCAGAACACTGTCCTCTCAGTGCCCCACAGACCATTAGACAAGGCCAGTCCTTAAGCCAAACCAGCAAAAATGGAAAATAATGATAAAATCTGGTGCTAATGAAGGAATGAGGAAGATGACTGGCTCATCCACTGTGAATCTGAGCGTATTTGTGAAGGACAAGCTGGTAGTATCTACGAAAGATTTCAAAATACTCATGCCTTTGAATATTTTAACTAATAAGTCGTCTTCTAGGAATTTATCTTTGTTGTTGTTTTTATTAAGTGCCATAGAGTCGGTTCCAACTCATAGTAATCCTATATAGAGTTTCCAAGGAGCAGCTTGTGGGTTTGAACTGCTGACCTGTTGTTTACAGTCCAGTGTTGAACCTACAGAGCCACGCCAGGAATCTATAGGTAATAAGAAATTTGTCTATAGGTAATAAGAAAGTTATACACAAAATAGATATAAAGAGATGTTCTTTATTGTATTCTATCAAATTGTTGCTGTTACCGACTCATAGTGATCCTATGCACAAGAAAATGAAACACTACCTGGCCCTGTGCCAACCTCACAACCATTGCTGCTGCCACTGTGCTATTCCATTTCGTTAGGGGTTTCCCTTTTATTGCTGAGCCTCCACTTTACTAAGCATGATGTCCTTCTCCACAGACTAATACCTCCTGATGATATGTACGGCATATGAAAGACAAAGTCTGGCCATCCTGGCCTCTAAGGAGCATTCTGGTTGTTCTTCTTCCAACACAGATTTGTTTGTTCTTCTGGAAGTCCATGGTACTTTTCAATATTCTTCTCCAATACCATAACTCAGATGAATCAATTCTTCTGTGGTCTTCCTTATTCATTGTCCAACTTTCACATGCAAATGAGGCTATTGAAAATACCATGGCTTGGGTTAGGTGAACCTTAGTTCTCAAACTGACATCTTTGCTCTTGAACAGTTTAAAGAGGTCATGTGCAGCGGATTTGCCTAATGCACTATATCATTTGATATCTTGACTGCTGCTTCCATGAGAGTTGATGGTTGATCCAAACAAAATGTGAAGTCTTTGATAACTTCAAAGATGTCTTTTCTCCATTTATCTTGATGTTATTTATTGTTCCATTGGTGAGGATTTTCATTTTCTTTACACTGAGGTGCAACCCATACTGAAGGCTGTGGTCTTTGATCTTCATCAATAAGTATTTTAAGTACTCTTTGCTTTCAACAAGCAAGGTTGTAAAAGAGTATTCCTCCAATCCTGATGCTATGTTCTTTCTCATATCCAACTTCCAGGATTATTATCCCAGCATACAGATTGAATAAGTATGGTAAAAGAATATAACCCTGGAGCACACTTTTCCTAATTTTAAACCGTTCAGGATCCCCATGTTCTGTTCAGCCAACTGCCATTTGGTCTCTGTACAGTTAAGTGTTCTGGAATACTCATTTTCCTCAATGATGTCCACAGCTTGTTATGATCCATGCAATCTAAAGTCTTTGCATACTGACCTAGCCACTCGGGGCTAGAGCTGAGAGTGAAGCAGCCAGCTGGTCTGAAGTGCAGGGAGACAATATGTGAACTCCCATATTTGCAGCTAGTACCCATTTGACCTAGCTTGGATGGCTAGTTGACCAGAACTTGACCAGATGAAGATAAAGATGCTTGATACTGTGAGCAAATGTAAATTGCTACAATTTAATGAATTGGACCCTTGCTTATGGATGCAGTTGTTTAAAATTCCAACCAGAATGGAAGGATTCCTCATATCAAGGAACAAGCTTGTTTTCTCAGTGCACTGGGTTGATAGGGACAGGCAATTTAGACATTGACAATAAAAAATGAGGGGTTATAAAGGCATAAAGTGGCTGGCTTACAAGCTTTCATAAGTGCATTTAATTTCAGAACAAGGAGGTAGTATAGAATCCCCACTGAATAGTTTTCCTCTTTTCCAGATCTCTCTTGTAAAAGGGGATGGGGAGATGATAGTGATAGAATTTTATGATTCAATTGTGAGTAACTGTTAGCAGGATTAATTGTGATTGTTACAACTGTAATGGTAGAAGATGTGTAACTAAACTGTAATGGACTGGGATTGATATTTTGAATCAGACAGTCATGTGGATTATTATGCCAGGAATGACAAATTAAAGAGGAATAGCATCACATTCATCGTCAAAAAGAGCATCTCAAGATTTATTTGAAATACAATGCTGCTGGTGATATAATATCCATCTATACACCTACAAGGGACCAGTTAATAGCACTATTATTCAAATGTAAACACCAACCACTATAGCCAGTGATGAAAAAAATGGAAGAATTCTACCAAATTCTTCAGTGTGAAATTGATCAAACATGCTATCAAGATGCATTGATAATTACTGGTGATTGGAATGTGAACATTAGAAATAAAAAGGAAGGATCAGCAGTTGGAAAATATGGCCTTGGTGATAGAAATAATGCTGGATATGGCATGATAAAATTTTGCAAGGCAATGACTTATTTATTGCAAATACTTTTTTTTTTTTTTCCAACAACATAAAAGGTGACTATAATGTGAACCTCACTAGATGGAATACACAGGAATAAAATTGACTATATCTCTGGAAATAAGTGGTGGAGAAGCTCATGTCATCAGCCAAAACAAGGCCAGAAGCAGACTGTGGAACACACTATCAATTGCTCATATACAAGTTCATACTGAAACTGAAGAAAATTAAAACAAGTCCACAAGTCAAAATATGACCTCAAGTATATCCCATCTTAAATAAAGATCATTTCAAGAACAGATTTGATACATTAGATACCAATGCCTGAAGACCAGAAGAATTGTGGGATGACATTAAGAATATCATACTTAAAGAAAGCAAAAAGTCATTAGAAAGAAAGAAAGAAAAAAAGAAAGAAAGAAAGAACCAAAATGGATGTCAGAAGAGACTCTGAAATTTGCTAAACAGACTGGAAGAAATAAGGAAATAAAAGAACTGGACAGAAAAATTTAAAGGTCAATTCAAGAAGACAAAGGCAGGTAGTATAATAAAATGTACAAACGTGAAGAACACACTCAGCATTTCTCAAGCTGAAAGAACTTAAAAAATTCAAGCTTCAACATTCAACTTACTGTATTGAAGGATTCTATGAGCAAAATGTTAAATGATGCAGAAAGTATCAAAAGATGATGGGAAGAATACAGAGTCACTGTACCAACAAGAATTGGTTGATGTTCAACCTTTTCATGAAGTAGCTCCCTTATGTTACCCAGCAAGACTGAAGAATGCTTGAGGAGTCTGGATCACACAGGGAGGTAGGAATAACCAGGACTCCCCTTGAGCATCTCCAGTGGCCAGAAAAATTTTGTTGCTTCCTTCCCTTGATTGCTGTACTGAGGCCTTAGGAAGTTGGGCTGAAACATCAGTTCACGGGAATGGCCTAGAAAGGGTGAGGCTGAATGCAGGGAGAAGGGGCAAGCACCCAGCAAGAGCATAATATAGGGGATGTGAACTGAGAGGCAAATGTCACCAACAGGGGAGAGAGAGTCCAGGCTCCCAACTCTCTCTCCAGGCTATGCCCTTACCCTTTCAAAGCAGCATTTGGAGCCACGTGAGCAGGGCCTGCAGCTGGACTAGAGCCCAGTGTGGCTTCTGTTGGCATATGCTTCCATAAGCGCTCAGAACAATCTGTTTCCTGAAAGCTGCTCTGCAACTCACCCCTACCTTTCTGTTGTTGTTTTTGCTAGGTACCATCAAGTCAGTACCAACTCATAGCGATCTTA